>NW_012102255.1:2409103-2496355 GCF_000951045.1 Mandrillus leucophaeus | reverse complement strand
AGGAGGTCGAGGCTGCAGTGAGCCGTGCTGGTGCCACTGCACTCCAGCCTGGACGGGAGAGTGAGACCCTGTCTCAAAAAAAAAAAAAAAAAAAAGTGATGGGGCGGGAGGGCCTTACAATTCCATAATTAGAAAACAAACAACCTAATCAAAAAATGGGTGAGAGACATGGACAGATATTTCATCAAAGAAGCTCTGTGTGGGGCTAATAAGCACGTGGAACGAGGCTCCACGTCATTCGTCATGAGAGAAATGAAAATTAAAAATACAAAGGATACCACTTCATACCCACTAGAACGACTGTAATCAAAAAGACAGGCAATGACAAGATGGTTGAGGATGTGGAGACACGGGAACCCTCATGCGTTGCTGGTGGGAATGTCATATGGTGCGCTGCGCTGGAGAACACTTTGGCAGTTTCTCAAAAAGTTAAACATAAAATCACTGTACCGTCCATCAACTTCATTCCTAAGTATCTATCCCAAGAGAAATAAAAGCGTATGTTCACATTCACACAAAGACTTGCCCACGAAAGTTCATAGTGGCATTATTTATAGATAGTCAAAAAGTAGCAAAACGTGCCTCAGCTGATGGATGGACAAAACGTGGTGTATCCAAAAATAGAGTATTACTGGGCAATAAAAAGGGATGAAATACTGATACACACCACAACACAAATGAATCTAAAAGTATCATGCTAACTAAAAGAAACCAGACATGAGAGATGACGTAATGTGTGATTTCATCTATATGAAATGTTCAGAAGGCAAATCTGTAGAGACAGAAAGTAGCTTGGTGGTTGCCTGGAACTGGGGATAGGAACAGGGATTAATTGTAAATGGGATCTTCATTGGGATGATGAAAATGTTCTGAAACTGATTTATGGTGATGGCTGCACCACTCAGTAAATTTACTAAAAAATATTGAACTGTGCACTTGAATAGGGTGGGTTTTATCATATGTAAAATACGTCAATAATGCTGTTTTTAGAAAGTGATGGGAGAGGTAAAGGAGGGGTTGGAAATTAGGGATCTATTTCAGAGCTCTCGGCACTCAATCAGCTAGGCTTGGAGACTAAACTGATGTACAGAGAAGGCAAGGATGATTTTCAGGCATGAGCTGGGCAAGAGAGATGAAATACCATTTCCAACAACAAGAAAAGTGGGAGATAGATGATGCATTTGATTTAGAAAAGATATGGCCACAATACACGTATACACCATGGAATACTATGCAGCCATAAAAAAGAATGAGCTCATGTCTTTTGCAGGGACATGGATGAAGCTGGATGCCATCATTCTCAGCAAACTAACACAGGAACAGAAAACCAAACACCGCATGTCCTCACTCATAAGTGGAAGTTGAACAATGAGAACACATGGACACAGGGAGGGGAACATCACACACTGGGGCCTGTCGGGGATGGGGGCAAGGTAAAGGAGAGCATTAGGACAAATATTGAATGCATGTGGGGCTTAAAACCCAGATGACGGGTTGATGGGTGCAGCAAACCACCATGGCGCATGTATACCTATGTAACAAACCTGCACGTTCTGACGTGTATCCCAGAACTTACATTTAAAAAAGAAAAGATATGGCCACAATAATCCAATTGTCTTTTCCCTCTGAAGCAAAAGTCCCAGAGAGAGAGTGAGCCTGTGTGCCCACTTCAGGAGTCCCAGCATGTCCAGCTGGAGTGCCCATGGGGTGTAGCTGCATGTCGTCTTGGGAGAGGGAACCCCAGCACTGGGAGGACCATGAAAAGACACTGGCTGATTGCTGTTAGAATAGAAGAGCCATTAAAGAAAATGAACTGAGAATGTGTGCTTAATTAAAAAAAAAAAAAAAAGTTGTGCTCTTCAGAACTCTGTAAAGAACTGCCAGAACGAAGTCGCTGTGGCTAGGAGAAAGGCATGGGCTGTCTCCACCTAAGCCATATGAGCCGCAGCAGGTGCAGGAGGAATGGGAGCGGCTGCGGGAGTGATGGCCACCAGAGTCAGCCGTAAGGGTGGTGGGCAGAGAAGCACACACAGCCCAGAGAAGGGCTTCAAAGACCATGGTAGACACTACAGAAGCAACCTGAGGACCTGCTCAGGGGAGAGAGGGACTTGCTGGGGTGTGGGATTCCAGGATTCCTCCAATGAGGGCTTAGAATCAAGACCCATTTTTCTAAGCAGTGCTGTTGTTGCCCTCTAGCCTTGACTGTCATCTCACAGCTGTGTGCTGCCTGAGGCTGGGCACCAGCAGGGAATTGCTAAAGCCTCCACCATCACTGCTGCAAATGCTCCCTTTGCCACTTCCCCCTTCATCTCATCAGCTGCACAGGATCTGCCATCAGGTCTCCATCACACAAGGAAGTCCTCTCCATTCTAAAGTTTCACTAGAAAATCGACAGTTCTATCTACTCACATGGGGCCCATTCAACTCATGAGTTGGAAATGCAGTGTATCTAGACGGATGATGGATGGATGGATGGATGAATGGATGGATGGATGGATGGATGCATGGGTGGACAGACAGGTGGACAGATGGGTGGGTGGACAGATGGATGGATGGACAGGTGGATGGGTGAACAGACAGGTGGACAGAGTGGGTGGACAGATGGACAGACAGGTGGACAGGTGGATGGACAGACAGGTGGGCAGATGGGTGGGTGGACGGATGGATGGGTGGGTGGATGGACAGGTGGGTGGACAGATGGACAGATGGGTGGATGGACAGACAGGTGGACAGAGTGGTTGGATAGATGGACAGATGGGTGGATGGGTGGACAGACAGACAGGTGGACAGAGTGGGTGGACAGATGGGTGGACAGGTGGACGGACAGATAGGTGGGCAGATGGGTGGGCGGACAGATGGATGGATGCGTGGACTGGTGGATGGATAGATGGAAGACATATGACCTTGGGTGAAGAAAGAGAGGGATCCGGTGAGAGTAACTGGTCAGTAGATGCTTCTGGGTGGGGACAGTAGCAGCTCACAGTTTCCTCTGGAAAGGCTGAGATGGAGATCAAGCTGTGATCCTTCCTGCTACTTTTCTAATATTAAAAAAAAAATCACAAGATTTAAGTGTAAAGCTTCATTTAAAAACAACAGCATAGGTATGTGTCAGGGAATTCAAGAGTTATGGTTTCCACAGCAACATTCACGTGGCCACCCAACTACCATCAAATAAACGAACTGAAGCATTTCTATTGCCCCTGACATTCAGCCATTTGCTAAGCAGTCACTTTATTGGTTTATAATTTCTCACAGCCGCCTGTGAGGGAGGCAGCCTCCTCGCCCCACAGGAAGGATGAGGACACCAAGTCCCAGGAGAAGAACGATGTGCCCAGAGAATCCCATCATGGGACTAGCCGTGACTAGCCATGACTAGCCGTGACTAGGTAACTAACCATAACTAGCTGTGACTAGCCATGACTAGCCGTGACTAGTTGTGACTAGCCATGACTAGCCTTGACTAGCTGTAACTAGCCATGACTAGCCGTGACTAGTTGTGACTAGCCATGACTAGCCTCGACTAGCTGTAACTAGCCATGACTAGCCATGACTAGCTGTAACTAGCCGTGACTAGCCATGACTAGCTGTAACTAGCCGTGACTAGTGTGACTAGTCATAACTGGCCGTGACTAGCCGTGACTAGCCATGACTGGCCATGACTAGCTGTGACTAGTCGTGACTAGCCGTGACTAGCCATAGCTAATGTGACTCTGCATGTAACAGCAGGCTGCAGAGTGCAATGCCACTCGCCAGGTTGCAGAGAGACGAAGACCAATCATTATTACATGCCTGCTGTGCACTAGGTCCTGCCAGTGAGTTCTTTTCAAGCCCCTCCCAATGAAGATGGCGTCTCAGGCAACTAAAGCAGCAGTAACAAAACCCAGGGGCCTCAGTGCTCTGAGTGGGCAAGAACAGGTGAAGAACAGGTGAGAGGAAACAGCCCACAGCCCCGGTTCAGCTGTGCTCTCTCATGTGCAGCTTCACTGCTGCAGACAGCTGTGACCATGTCCTAAGAGAAAGAAGGAAAAAACCCACTAATGGTCCAGGAGGATGAGGAGCAAGGAAGAGCCAGGTCCTAGAGAGACGAGGCTGTCTGGCACACTTGATTACCTTTGGACCGTTTAACTTACTCGACAGATGAAAAGGCCCCAAAAGAGGTGAGAGATGTTTACTTAGATAAAACTTTCACTATAGCGAATCTTAGCAAATCTCATCTCCCAGAGGAACACAGGTGCATGGATTGAAAACACAACCAAAGGCTCTGGACCACAAATTGTGACATGCGGCCCACAGTCCCCGGCTCTGGCCTTAGCGCTCATCTTAGTGTTCTCTAAGGGGGAATAAAAAGCAACAGATAAAATGCGGGGATGAGCTAAATTGAGAGATGTTGCCAACACTCCTGCAGAAGGGAAAATAAAGTGTGAAAATACAGAGTCTCAAGAGTATGAGAAAACCAAAGGCACAAAGGCAAACCAAAAACATCAAACTTCCTACTCAGGAGACAATGACCCCAACTTTGCATGGTAGACATTTAGAAAGCAGTGGGTACAGTGCATCACACCTGTAATCCCAACACTTTGGGAGGCCGAAGCAGGAGGATTGCTTGAGGCCAGGAATTTGAGACCAGCCTGGGCAACATAGTAAGATTCCATTGCTTTTTTTTTTTTTTTTTTTTTTGAGACAGAGTCTTGCTCTGTCACCCAGGCTGGAGTGCAGTGGAGCAATCATAGTACCATCAGGTACTATGGTACTATGTTCACTCTCTGGGTAATGGGTACACCAGAAGCCCAGTGTACAATATACCCATGCAACAAGCATGCCCGTGTAACCCTCAATTTGAAATAAAATTTTAATAAATACATAAAGCAGTTCTCCCTAAAGACAGGCAAGAGATAACAGAATTAATGTAAACTTTAACTTACATGAATTACATGTAGTTAATGTAAACTTTAATTTACATTAGTTATGTAAATGAATAATTTACATTATTAATGAAATTAAGTAATTAATGCTCAGAAATAATGTAAACTTTTGCTACATTAAGGCAGGCCCACTTCCTACAGGAAGCGGCTCTCAGTCCCACTCATCCATAACAATCTTCACAGCCCCTCTGGGACTGCAATCTGATCTTCCCTAATCACTAACAATATAGCCATGCATGTGCTATCCATATGTGTTTTTATTTGCCGTCTTTTCTCTATTAAATTGATTACTCCTGAAGAGTTCTAAACCCACTGTGCAAAGCTAAGGTGCAAAATGATTGTTAATTACAGAGCTCTGACTCAAGATTTGAGACATCCATTTAAGGGTTCCAAAATCTATATATTATAACCATTCGACTCTAAGTTCCTTGAGGCCGGTAGCTAGGTCCTTAATCTTTGCATCCCTAACACTCAGCACAGCACTGGGTGTGGCTCCGGTTACAGGTATACGGAGGAACTCAATATGTAGCACGAATCCTAGTGTGTTGCTTTTATGTGAAATAGCTCAGTTGAAACTTTTTTTTTTTTTTGAGACAGTCTCACTGTGTTGCCCAGGCTGGAGTGCAGTGGCACAATCTCAGCTCACTGTAACCTCTGCCACCCAGATTCAAGCGATTCTCCCGCCTCAGCCTCCCAAGTAGCTGGGGCTACAGGCATGCACCACCACGCCTGGCTAATTTTTGTATTTTTAGTAGAGATGAGGTTTTGCCATGTTGGCCAGGCTGGTCTTGAACTCCTGACCTCACATGATCCATCCACCTCGGCCTTCCAAAGTGCTGGGATTACACACTGCACCCAGCCTGAAACTTAATCTAAAATATTGCACTCTGTTCTGAACATCTTATTGCCTGAAAGATAAATGTAGTGTATGATCACAGTAATTAAAGAACTTAGAAGGGATGGCCTCAAAGTGAAGACTGAAACAACTAGAATATGTATAAAATCTAAAAATAACTGGTAAAACAAGACTGTTTTCAGGAAGTCCATGTCTAGGGGTGAGAACAAAGACAGAAACATACCTAGTTTAGGAGGTTTCGAAGGAGTGATGGATTTTAATTAAAATTAAGAAAGTGTAGGCAAGCTTTCAAGGTAAAAACAATGACTGTAAAATCTAGCAGACTGTGAAGTCATCTTCCTTAGTTACTGGAGGCAAGCCTGTCACTGTTGAATTTTAAATGACACCTGGAAGGTCCTCTAGTGCAACATTCACTTCTCTGCCAGCAGAGAGCATTCCGCGTTAGCAGTTTGGTTTTCAGAATAATTTACACTAAGTGATTAGGACTTCCGCCATATTCTTCTCTGGATAAGGTTAACATCATGATTTCACTTAGAACTACGAGAAGCCCCGAAGTACAAAAAGCCTAAATGATATGCCCAGCACCACCAAAGAAATTAGTGTGGCAAGGAAAGGGTTAGAATTCCAAGTTGCAAGCCACGCTTCTCTCTACTTACCCCACTCCAGGCCACAGTGAGCAAGCGACTTTGCTGCTGCAGGACTCCCTGACCCAGAGCGACACACTTCTGAGACCCACTCATGGCTTCTGTTTTGACCTCCCAAGTACTATATTCAGGTCATCTTTATTTTTACGTTATTGACAAATTTACATCGACATTTAAAACCTTTCCTTCATGTATGCTCATGTAGCTGAGATGCCCAGAACTGGTGTTTCTACTCCTTTGTGGGGGAGGGGAATGTCATCTACTGTTTAGTAGCTCAGGCTCCAAAGTCAGAAAACCTGGGTTGAAACTGTGGCCCCCACAGCTTTCTAGCTTGCAACCGTGGGCAAGACATCTAAGCCTCAGCTTTCTCTTTCCTCATCTATGAAATGAGGCTGAAGGCCGGGCACAGTGGCTCAGGCTTGTAATCCCAGCACTTTGGGAGGCTGAGGCAGGGGGATCACCTGAGGTCGGGAGTTCGAGACCAGCCTGGCCAACATGGCGAAACCCCATCTCTACTAAAAATACAAAAATTAACTGGGTGTGGTGGTGGGCACCTGTAGTCTCAGCTACTTGGGAGGCTGAGGCACGAGAATTGCTTGAACCCAGGAGGCGGAGGTTGCAGTGAGCCAAGATTGCACCACTGCACTCCAGCCTGGGCGACAGAGTGAGACTGTCTCAAAACAAAACAAAACAAAAAAATGAAACGAAATAAAATAAAATGAGGATGAATAATAATGCTTGCCTCGTGAGGACTAAATTAGGTAATTTATATGAAAGGCTTAGAATAGTACTGGACACATATACAGCTCAATACACTGAAGCTATAATCATTACCTTTTGGTAATTTGAGGTAGACATTCCCTCCACATGTGGACTCTGAAATCTGACAGACCTCAATCCTTGAAATTCATCTGCATTGGAGAGTCTCTTTCCACCAGAAAGGATAACTGCGGGGAAAGCAAGAAGAGAACACAGGGTGGCATTTTCTGCCTCTGTTGGGTCGTCGGCTGCTTCTCCGCTCTGGTGTGCCACCTCTGTATTGGGGAGTGGAAAGCCTGGGGACTACATTTCCCCGTATAACAACTAGGAGCATTCCAACTTAGATTGGGCCACTGAGAGGCACTCGAGTGTTATTTGGAAGATAGAAGAGAGGCAAGCCGGCTTGCTGCTCCCCCTTCAACAGGTGGCAAACATGGCAAGCATGAGTTTGCCCTGGCATTTGAGCATTTCCCCACTGAATCCCACCTTGGTACTGCAGGCAAATGTGACCCTGGCAATGATTTCTGCAGGTTCCGAAACTTGTTTTTCTTGTAGCTGTTGGTTGGCCTGAGAGCAATGAATGGCTTTCCTGAGCCTTTGCACCTCTACCCTTCCAGTGATTTTGCAAACCCTAATTCCTAGATCCCTAAATCTCTCCTTGCTTGATAAAAGAAGAAAACCAGAGAAGTCACATTACCTGACTTCAAATTATACTACAGAGCTATAGTAACCAAAACAGCATGATACTGGCATAAAAAAGGACACATAGACGAATGGAACAGAATGGAGAACCCAGAAACAAATCCACACACCTACAGTGAACTCACGTTTGACAAAGGTGCCAAGAACATACATTGGGGAAAAGACAGTCTCAATAGATGGTGCTGGGAAAACTGGATATCCATACACAGAAGAATGAAACTACACCCCTATCTCCTACCATAGGCAAAATTCAAATCAAAATGGATTAAAGACTTAAATCTAAGACCTCGGACTGTTACAAGAAAGGAGTCTTGATCCAGACTCCAAGAGAGGGTTCTTGGATTTCGTGCAAGAAAGAATTCAGGGAGAGTCCAGAGAGTAAAGTGGAGGCAAGTCTATTGAGAAAGTGAAGAAATAAAAGAAAAGCTGCTCCACAGACAGAGCAGCCCCAAGGCTGCTCATTGCCCATTTTTATGGTTATTTCTTGATGATGTGCTAAACAAGGGGTGGATTATTCATGCCTCCCCTTTTTAGACCACATAGGGTAACTTCCGGACATTGCCATGGCATTTGTAAACTGTCATGGCGCTGGTGGGAGTGTAGCAGTGAGGACGACCAGAGGTCACTCTTGTCGCCATCTTGGTTTTGGTGGGATTTGGCCGGCTTCTTTACTGCAACCTGTTTAATCAGCAAGGTCTCTATGACCTGTGTCTTGTGCTGACCTCCTGTCTCATCCTGTGACTTAGAATGCCTTAACCGTCTGGGAATGCAGCCCAGTAGGTTTCAGCCTCATTTTACTAAGATCCTATTCAAGATGGAGTTGCTCTGATTCAAATGCCTCTGACAAAACTGTGAAACAAGAAAACATTGGGGAAAATCTCCAGGACATTGGTCTGGGCAAAAATTTCTTGAGCAATACTGTGCAAGCACAGGCAACCAAAACAAAAATGGACAAATGGGATCACATCAAGTAAAAAAGCTTCTGCATAGCAAAGGATACAATCAACAAAGAGATGAGACATCTCACAGAATGGGAGAAAATATTTACAAACTACCCATCTGACAAGGGATTAATAACCAGAATATATAAGGAGCTCAAACAACTCTATAGGAAAAAGTCTAATAATCTGATCAAAAAATGGGCAAAAGATTTGAAGAGTCATTTCTCAAAAGAAAACATACAAATGGCAAACAGGCACATGAAAAGGTGCTTAACACCATGACCATCAGATAAATGTAAATCAAAACTGCAGTGAGGGCTGGGCGCGGTGGCTCATGCCTGTAATCCCAGCACTTTGGGAGGCTGAGGCAGGTGGATTGCCTGAGCTCAGGAGTTTGAGACCAGCCTGGGTAACACAGTGTAACCTGGTCTCTACTAAAATACAAAAAAATTAGCTGGGTGTGGCAGCATGCACTTGTAATCCCAGCCACTCAGGAGGCTGAGACAGGAGAATCACTTGAACCCAGGGGTTGCAATGAGCTGAGATTGCACCACTGCACTCTAGCCTGGGCAACAGAGCAAGACTCCGTCTCCAAAAAAACACACAAAAAACTACAATGAGATATCATGTCACCCCAGTTAAAATGGCTTACATCCAAAAGACAGGCAATAACAAATGCTGGTGAGGATGTAGAGAAAAGGGAACCCTTGTACACTGTGGGTGGGAATGTAAATTAGCACAACCACTGTAGAGAACAGTTTGGAGGCTCCTCAGAAAACTAATAGTTGAGCTACCGTATGATCCAGCAATCCCATGGCTGGGTATATACCCGAAAGAAAGGAACTCAGTATATTGAAGAGATGTCTGCACTGCTGTGTTTGTTGCAGCACTATTTAAAATAGCCAAGATTTGGAAGTAACCTAAGTGTTCATGAACAGATGAATGGATAAAGAAAATGTGGTAGATATGCGCAATGGAGTACTATTCAGCCATAAAAACAATGAGATCCAGTCATTTGCCACAACATGAATGGAGCTGGAGATCATTCTATACAGTGAAATAAGCCAGGCACAGAAAGACAAACATCACATATTCTCAAAATTAAAATCATAGAACTCACGGGCAGAGAGAGTAGGAGGATGGTTACCGGAGGCTGGGAAGGGGAGTAGGGGGGTGGGGATGGTAATGGGTAAAAAAAAATTAAAAAAAAAAAAAAGAATGAAGAAATCCTACTATTTGATAGCACAACAGGGTGACTATAGTCAATAATAACTTAACTGTACATTTTAAAATAGTGTAACTGGGTTGTTTGTAACTCAAAGGACAAATGCCTAAGGGGATGGACACCCCATTCTCCGTGATGTGCTTTCACAGGGCGTGCCTGAACCAAACATCTCCTGGACTCCACAAATACACACACATGTGACGCACCCACAAAAATTCACAAGAAAAAGAGAAAAATCTCTTCTCGCTTGAAATACCTACAGTGGCGTCTGTCTTTCTGATCGATTTATTTCCTGAAGGAACGGAAGTCTCAATATACTCATTCAGCAACTCTATATGGAGTGCCTAGGAGCAAGGCCCTGCTCTGGGTGTCAGAAATACAGCAGCCAACCAAACGGAGAGAGACCTGCCCTGGGGGAACTTACATTCTAGCAGAAATAGACAGGAATTGATAGGGCAGGGCAGGTAGGACAGAGAGTGTGGGGTGGGGCAAGCGGCATCCTTATTTCCTAGGGTATTTGGGGAAGGTTCATTGCTAAGAGGAAATCTGAGCTGGGACCTGCAGGAAGTGAGAGCCCTGGGCAGGAGGCTGTGTGGAAGAGCATTTAGAGCCGAGGGGATGCTGGGAACAAAGGCCCCGAGGCAGCAGTGTGCTCGGCGTGGTCTACGTGAGGAACAGCGAAGTCAACAGGCCGCTGCGGCTGCAGAGTCAGAGGAGAGCAGTAAGAGGTGATGCCAGAGGGATCTCGACAACCAGCCTGGACAGCCCCAAGGGGTCATGGTAAGTGCTTTGGCTTTTACTCCAAGAAAGAGGCCAGATGGAGGCTTGTGAGCAGAACAGTGACACATCTGATTTATGTTTTATTCAGATCACTATGACTACATGTTGGGAACATAGTTATGGAGGCAAAGACCAGGAAGGACGTCATTGCAATCATCTGGATGACAGATAAAGGCAGCCTAGACCAGGTCAGTAGCCATGGAGGAGGAGTGCTAGAGATAGATGATATAGATATAGATGTAGATACAGATGATATAGATAGATATTGATGACAGATATCGATGATATAGATAGATATGGATGATATAGATAAATGTATATGTGGGTGTATTTTTTAAATTGTGATAAAGGACATACAATATACTTACCTGGCAGGGGAGATACCATGATCATGAAGATGGTTTTCCCAGAGTGAGGCTCACCCCCTGCACTCCAGGTATGTTGACCCCTGCGATTTCTCCAAATGCAGGAAACTCAACCATATAGTTTGTGGTAGTGCGGGACTTCGTCCATGCTTCCCCTGTGTCACTCTTTGTCCAATGAGAGATCATAACTTGATGTCGGTGGTCTTTAGTGTGTAATTTATTTATTATAAAAAATGCATATAACAAACTTTAGCATCTTCAGCATTTTTGAGTGTACACTGAGTGGTATTACACACATTCACATTGTTGCACACGCATCACCCCATCGATCTCCAGAGCTCATTTCATCTTGCAGAACTGAAACTTTGTACCCATTAAGCAGTAACCCCCCATTTTCTCCTCCCCAGAGCCCCTGGCATCCACATTCTACTCTCTGTCTCTAGGAATCTGAATCTCCTAGGTACTTCAGAGAAGTGGAATTATACAGTGTCGGTCCTTTGGGGACTGCCTTATTCCCTTAGCATGATGTCCTCAGTATGTTGACTGGTCATATTGTGAAGGTAGGATTTGGCGGGTTGGATGAGGAGGGAGAGGGAGAAAGAAGGGAGGCAAGGATGATTCTGAGACTTGGGGCCTGCGCAGGGGAATGGAATGCTTGGGAGAAGTTGAGCTGATACACAAGTCCATGGGGTGTTCCCCCATCTCTTCCCATCTCTTCTGTCTCCGCCACACACTGCCCCAGCTCTCAGTGGGCAGAGGATTCTCTAGGCCTTACTGCAGCTCACATGTCAACAAGGGATGCTGAAACGTTTTCATCTTTCCATCGTCCAAATGAAGGAAATGAGGGGCCGTGGATATTCATCCTCCCCTCTGCCAGTGTAAGTAAAACAGAGAACAGATGAGGGAGGAGTGTCAGAGAACAGACGAGTGTCTTAAGCACGGATCTGCACAGCCTCAGGATCAGCAGTGCACGAGGAACTCCTGTGAGATGGGAAGCTGAGACAGTTGCACACACATTATCTTCACCCAAACAAGGAGTGAACATCCAGCCAGAAAACTTTTCCCTGCGCCCAGCCCCACGGCACCAGGCAGCTCAGTCCCTGCTTCACTAGCAAGGGTTGAGCCCACGGCTTGCTTCTTTCCTCTTCCCACAGCCATCCCCCTTGGTCAGCCCTCAGTTCCACGTAACTGGGGAGATGGCAGTAGAGACCCATGAAATTTGTCGCATCCTCATTATGTGGCTTTTTTGTTTGTTTTTGAGATGGAGTCTCGCTCTGTCACCGAGGCTGGAGAGTGCAGTGGTGTGATCCCAGCTCACTGCAGGCTCCGCCTCCCGGGTTCCAGTGATTCTCCTGCTTCAGCCTCCCGAGTAGCTGAGATGACAGGTGCGTACCACCACACCCTGCTAATTTTTGTATTTTCAGTAGAGACAGGGTATGGCCACATTGGTCAGGCTGGTCTCGAACTCCTGACCTCAGGTGACCTGCTCGCCTTGGCTTCCCAAAGTGCTGGGATTCCAGGCGTGAGCCACCGCGCCTGGCCTCCTGTTAAGTCTTAACAGGAGCTGCAGATGAATCTTTCCTGGAGCACAGCTTCGCAGTGCTATTCCCTGCTCAGAGCCTTAGCGGTTCTCATTGTCTAGGGCATCAGTTCTAGGGTAGGAGGGATGCCCCAGAGCACATCAGGCATTTTGGAGGAGCTCTCTCCCACTATCTCCAGCCCCTGCAGCTTCTCTGTGAGCTGGACCTTCTCTCCCAACCTCGGAATGCTGGGTCGGCAGCATCAACTCTGCGTGGCCTTCAAGGCCCTCCTGGAGCCAGCCCCAGCATAACCCCGCTATGCTTAATCTCCACTACTCTCGTCCACAGACTCTAAGGTGCAGCCAAACTGAACTATTAATTACTCCCTGACGAGCTCCCCCCTCCCACCTCTGTTTTGCCTTCGCCTAGAATGGCCTTCCTCCTCTCACCACATGTTCATTCAGATCCTTCCTCCTACCATGCCCAGCTCCAATGCTACCTCCTCCAGGAAGCCCTCTGTGATATCTCCAACTGGGTGCACTATCTTGTTCCCCAAACCCCCACAGCCATCTCGTGTGGGCTCCTTTCTTGTGACTGTGATTTCCTATAAAATCCTTCTCTCCTATCAGACCATGAACTCTCCAAGGACGCCATTCAGCCACATTCCTATTGGTTCCCCTCACAGGGCCTGACACGTGTCTTTTAGGCTTCAGAGTTGGTTAAATCAACAAAGAAATGAGACAATTATTTATTTTACTCAGATATTCAACTTAAAAATCACTCAGCGTGGGCACAGCTGTCAGGATCATGTTCGTTTCCTCGCTGTTTGCCGGCTATTAGCATTGTGCCATCACACACAGCCCGATGAGGGGACAACAGAAAAGCATATCTCACTTCTATCATAGGTTTCCATTCACTTTCGGGTTCTCAATCGCCCTGTGTTTCCTCAGTGATACTTCAGACTTTTCAGATGTTCTCATTGACCCATTCATCTTTCTTTTTTTTTTTTTTTTTTTTTGCAAAACAAAACAAAAAGCCAGAAAAGAAAGCATTTTGTCCAATAGTCCTAAGAAATTTTCCCTGTAGAGAATGTCATCTAAGTCAAAACAAGGGTTGAATAGGGGCACCCAAATCAGTTATCACTTAGGGCTGTTATAAGAAATGCCAAGACTGGGTGGCTTAAACAGCAAACATTTGTCTCTCACCATCTGGAGGCTGCAAATCCAAGATCAAGGTGCTAGCATGGTCAGTTCTGGCGAGGACCTGCTTCTGGGCTCGAGAGCATTACCTTCCCCCCACATCCTCACATGGTGGGTATCCAGCCTCTTCTCATAAAGGCGCTAATCCCATTCATGAAGGCTCCACTCTCACAGCGTGATCACCTCCCACAGGCCCCGCCTCCAAATACTGCCACACTGGAATTACGATGTCAACAGAGGCATTCTGGGGGGACACATTCAGTCCATGGCCCCCCGTACACGTGAATGTGATCTTATTTGGAAATAGGGTTTTGTAGATGAAATTAAGTTAAGGATCTTGAGATAAGATCATTCTGGACTCAGGGTGGGCCCTAAATCCAGTGACTAGTGTCCTTATAAGAGAAAGAAGAGGGAGATTGGAGACACACAGACTCCATGGAGAAACGCAGGAGAAAAGGTCCTGTGAAGGCAGAGAGGCAGGGACGGGAGTGACGCAGCTGCAGGACGAAGAACGCATGGGGCCAACAGTAGCTGGAGAGGCAAGGGTGAGCGGGATCCTCCCCTAGGGCCCGGGGGAGAGCATGGCCCTGCTGCCACCTGGATTTTGGATTTTCTATTTTGAGCCACCAAGTTTGTGGCAACTCATCCTGGCAGCCTTAGGAAACGAATGCGTTAACTCACTGCATCAGTGCACAAAATAACACCCGACTCATTTCCTGGGCCAGCCTCCTACCTCCTACCTATTAGACCCTACCTCTCATTCCCTTTTTCTGTTGTTATTGTTTTTTTGAGGCAGCTCAGCCTAGAGGTGCAGTGGCGTGATCATGGCTCACTACAGCCTTGACCCCCTGGGCTCAAGCGACCCTCCCACCACCTCGGCCTCCCAAGCAGTTTGAACTACAGGTGCATGCCACCCTGCCCAGCTACTTTTTGTATTTTTTTTTTTTTGTAAAGACGGGGTTTCACCATGTTGCCCATGCTGGTCTCAAACTCCTGGGCTCAAGCGATCCTCCTGCATCAGCCTCCCGAAGTGCCGGGGTTACAGGTGTGAGCCCCGCGCCCGGCCTCTCCCTCCTTTTTAATATTCCCTCTCCCCTCGTCTTCCTTGGCTTTCCTCCTCACACCTCTGCGTTTGGCCCGCTTCCATTTTCTTTCGTTTCTCTTTCCCAACTTCCCCTCATCATGCCAGGGGGACTCCTGGGCTCCGTGCCACCCTCCTAGAAGTCCCCTGTAATGAAGCAGGATTTATGCCTCACACTTCACCGTGGGACAGCAGAAACCTCTCATTTGAAGCAAAAGGCACTGAAAATAAGCAAACAGTTATGCATTTGTCACTACCGAGTTCTAGCCAGCTTCCACCCCACCCCCCGCCCCCTACCATCTTCCTGCTCGTTCAGGTCATCGTGTCCTCTGATACCCAGTAATTTCCATCATTTTCTACATGCATTTCTGTTGGTCTTCTGAGAATTGTGATTTTCCAAAGTAGAAGAGGCACATCGTCTTTCCGGAGCCTGGAAGGTGCAGGTGTGATGCATTGGGGGAGATCACAATGTGACAAGGATGGGGTGGGAGTGTGTCACCCCTCTTTCTACCGACCCTCCACAGCGGGGAGTGAGCAGAGGAGATAGAGCCTGGGAGGAAGAAGAGATTTCCAATTACTTCCTTCCCGGTCCCTTCTCCACTGGAGCCTGTTATTCCTCTGCTGCGGGGCCTCTGAGTTTCCTCTCACTGAGCCGGGAAAGAGCTTAGTGAATAAAGAACGAGTTGTCCGAGCAGTGCAGGGAAGATGTCCACGACAGTCAGTGTGAACGAGGAGTCCTGGAGAATGAGCACCCCAGCCCCGCGGGAGAACGTCCACCCCGGCCCCGCGGGAGAACGTCCACGCCGGCCCCGCAGCCTGGTGGGCTCTGCCATTCATCAATCACCTTAGACAGCTGCATGTGCAAAAGCTCTCTTTTTGTGTCCTTTGAAGCTTTTTTTTTTTTTTTTTTCTAATCAGGCTGGGTGCATGGCTCATGCCTGTAATCCCAGCACTTTGGGAGGCCGAGGCGGGAGAATCACTTGAGCCCAGGAGGTCGAGGCTGCAGTGAGCTATGATCATGCCACTGCACTCCAGCCTGGGGGACAGAGTAAGGGCCCATCTCTACAAAAATTTAAAAATTAAAAAATTCTTTATCAAAGAACTACATGTGCAAATAATATCAAAAGGCTTATTTTTAAAAACCCCCTGTCCTGGCTGCCCCTTCCCTCCACACCTGTCCTCCTCCGCTCCGGGGGACCATTCTGAGGTTTCTGAGGTGCTCACCTCTGCTTTTCTCAATGTGCTGGCTCTGCTGTTTCTTGATTTATCCACTGGGGACATCAGCTCTTTACTCTGTGCTGTGGTGCATGACAATTTAGCTCTTACCACACTCGCGGCTCGCTCCTCCTCCCAACAAGACATGAATAAAAATAGGAACGAGCTCTTATTTCTGGGGCTCTCACTAGGTATCAGGCACTATTATATTCTGACAGGGTGGCCCCCTTCCCTCCCTGATGCACTCTCTACGTGGCTCCCAGGGCTCCCCACTCCCTCCCTCTGGTTCCTTCCACTGAGTCACCTTCCCGGTCTGGGTCTGTCCCTTCTCCACGCTCTCCGAAGGATGGGCACCCAGGGCTCGGTCCTCCAGCCTCTCTTCTCCATCTGTGCTCCCCGCCACTCCTTAGTGGTCTCAGCAGTCTCATGGTTCCGAATATCCTCCCTGTGCTGACACCTCCCACGGCCCCGTCTCCAGCCCTGACCCCAGGCCCCTCAACACTGGCCCAATTTTGAGGCTGTGCCTTCAGAAGACAGAAGCCGCGAGGTGTCTGCAGTCAGGATGGGGCTGGCAGATGGACGTCCTCGTCTAGAACTGGTCCTGCCACCTCCCAGGAGCGTGGCCTCTGGTGACTGACTTCATAAACGTTATGCTTTCTCTGTACAAATGTTCTTTCTTACCCTGTGGACTGACTATAAGAATCAAGTCATGGCGAGGGTTTTGTAAGTGGAAAAGCCTTACATTAGCGGAACTGGTTGCTATTATTTCTCTTTTTATTTTTTATTTTATTTTCAAGACGTGGTTTTGCTCTATAGCCCAAAGCTGGAGTGCAGCGGTGCAATCATAGCTCACTGCAGCCTCGAACTCCTGGGCTCAAGTGATCCTCCCACCTCAACCTCCCAAGTACAGACTACAGGCTACAGGCGTGTCACTACCCTGGCTAATTTTTGGTAGAGACAAGGTCTTGCTTTGTTATCCAGGCTAGTCTCAAACTTCTGGCCTCAATGATCTTTTCACCTCAGCCTCCCAAAGTGCTGGGATTACAGGCATGAGCCACCGTGCCCAGCCTGTTATTATTTCTCCTTGTACTCCTCCACACTTCCTTTTCCCTCTCTTAATCTTTCTCATTCTGTCCTTTGTGATCAGCATTTATTTCACAGCCATTTACTGAGCAGCTAGTACGTGGCGGGCACTGTGGGAGACACACAGGGCTCTCGCTTGCACAGGGGTCACAGCCTCACTTTCCAAAGGCCTGGGTGCACCTCGGTCTTTGTTTTCCTCTCCATTTTCTTTTTCTTTTTCTTTTTTTTTTTTTTTGAGACAGAGGTGTGCTCTCGTTGCCCAGGCTGGAGTGCAGTGGTGCGATCTTGGCTCACTGCAACTTCTGCCTCCTGGGTTCAAGGGATTCTCCTGCCTCAGCCTTCCAAGTAGCTGAGATTACAGGTACCTGCCACCATGCCTGGCTAAATACTGTATTTTTAGTAGAGATGGGGTTTCAACATGTTGGCCAGGCTGGTCTCGAACTCCTGACCTCAGGTGATCCACCCGCCTCGCTCTCCCAAAGTGCTGGGCTTACAGGTGTGAGCCACCATGCCTAGCCTTCCCTCTATTTTCTTTCCCTGTCACCGTCATCCTACCTTAACCCTCACTGACTCTGTTCTTTAGTAGGTGTGATTTCATAAATGAAACAGATGCTTTGCTCGTTATATTATTGTTGAAATCCATGTTCCTTTTTAAAAACATGGGTGAACACTGCTTCTTTAAAAATCAAAATCTTCCCAAAGTAACTTCCTCTCTACTGAAGGGTCTCGTATTTATCTTTTTTTTTCCCCCAGAACCACTGGCTCTTTCCAGAAATAAGCTTCTTGACAAGTTTGTGTGCACAAATGCAGATATAAATATGCATATTTGTGCAATTTACAAAGTTGTACAATCCTCGAAGTAGTTGATCCTCACTTTCATGTCTTCCTAAACAAAACTGCAATCCAGAAAATAAAAATATCCCTTAGAAAACCTCCATCACTGTCTGAAGAGCTTGTGGTGATGATGATCTCCATGGAGCTGGATGAGCCTCTGGGTCTGACAAGTGTCTTCTAATCTGAAGGTTTACACCCCGGTATTTGTAACTGTGTCCCGTAACGTTCTTTTCACAGTATTAAGCGTGTCCTAGAGCCAGAGTCTGGTTGGCTGGGGGCCTGTTTCTCAAGTCTGCATGGTCCTGTCAGAGGCATTTGAATCAGAGCGACTAGGGGCTGGTAAAATAAGGCTGAGGTCCGCTGGGCTGCATCCCCAGCCCGTCAGGCATCCTAAGTCACAGGGGGAGGTAGGAGGTCACCACAAGATACAGGTCATAAAGACCTTACTGATAAAACAGGTTGCAGTAAAGAAGCCGGCTAAAACCCACCAAACCCAAAATGGTGATGGGAGTGACCTCTGGTCGTCCTCACTGCTCATTAGATGCTAATTATAACGCATTAGCTAAGAGACACTCCCACCAGCGCTGTGACCATTTACAAATGCCACGGCAATGTCAAGTTACCCTATATGGTGTAAAAGGGGGATGAACCCTCAGTTCCAGGAATTGCCCACCCCTTTCCCTCATGAATAATCCACCCCTTGTTTAGCATATAATCAAGAAATAATCATAAAAATGGGCAACCAGCGGCCCTCGGAGCTGCTCTGCCTATGGAGTAGCCATTCTTTATTCCTGTTTTCTTAACAAACTTGCTTTCGCTTCACTCTATGGACTCCCCCCGAATTCTTTCTTGGGCGAGATCCAAGAACGCTCTCTTGGCGTCTGGGTCGAGACTTCTTTCTGGTAACAGTCCTACTATCTGTGGAAGCCGCAGGGTCCTGCTGAACGTGTGAGGACAATCTGGTTTTCTGGGAAAACCCTCAGCCCCAGCCATTAACAGGGCAGGACATATGGGGAGGAAAGAGCCTTGACATGGTTCCACATATTGAAAACAAAATTGCATTCCAACTATCGTTGCTTCTGCCTTCTAAGGTAGGTGTCATGATTCATGTGATGTGAAGATCAAATCCTTGCCTTCCCTTTGGCTTACAAAGCTTGGTGATGTAAAACTGAGAGCATTTGATTGAGCTGCAGCATATGATAACCACCAAGTGTGTGCAGGTGCTCGCAGCCCTGAGGGGAGAGGTGCAGGATGGGTGGTCCCTTGCTAAGCAGAGGCTTTGGAAATGCCACAGGAGGAGGTGGGAGAGTGGAACTGCTCTGGGAGGTGAGGCAAGGGGCTGACCTTGAGCCAGAGGGAGAGTCAAAACCTGGGGGAAGGCTGGGCTACAAAGAAAGGACAGAGCCAGGGAGAAATTTCTCTCAGCAGCTATGGTGAAAAACACCTTTTTAAATGGGCAAATATCACGGATGCTCATAGCAACATTCACATAATAGCCAAAAAGTGAAAACAGCGCAAATGCTCATCAGCTGATGAAGGGATAAGCAAGCATGGCATCTCCAAACCATGGAATGAAGTGGTGTGATCCTGAGTGGGGTCTGTGAGGCACAGCAGGCTCGGCTGGCCACGATAACCACGATGGGCCCGTTGCTGGATGGGACTGGTCGGCAAGTGAATACGCCGAGGCACAGGGCTGTAGCAGAGAAAGAGGTTTCATCGGAGGGTCGCCGGAGGAGGACATGGGAGGAAACCCCAAAAGCATCTCCCTGAGGAGTCGGGGGTTTTTAAGGGCTGGGGAGTAGAGACTGGAGCGTGGAGATGATCGACTGGTCAAAGTGTGGAGGGTGGAGTCATGGCAGAGGGAGATGAAGCTGTATTTTCATGCAGATCACATTCCTCTGTGGGGGTCTTCAAACTGGTTGGTGTCGGCTGTTTTGCTGGAATTCAGGATCTGGAAAACACCTTAAGCAATTCTTAAACAAAAGCCTTATGATTCTAATGTCAGAGATCCCATCTATTTTAAACAAAAGCCTTATGATTCTCAGGTCAGATATCCTATCTATAGGAACAACGGGGGTGCAAACGGTATCTGGTGCTACTTCACTGTCGGTTACAACGAAGTGGGTCAAAGTGCGGGCTGACGGATGCTTAATTACAACTATATTTCTGTCCAGAATTCTTCTTAACCCTGTGAGGATGGCTTCACCATATCGTGCTCAATCATGGTGCCAAAATGCCTGTCCTGGGGCTGGACACCTAGAAGTCCCCTCCAGGCCAAGTGACGGAGTCTGTGAAGCTTGAGAACGTTGCCACTGTCAGCAAGCTGCGGTGCTCATACCATGAGAACAGCCTGGTAAAGGAGCCCGTCAGAAGACCCTCAGGGGACCACCTGGAGCTCTCCCTTGTTCACTGGCCAATAGGCTATTTTTCCTGTTGGATGGGACAGACAATGTGGTACCTAGTGACACCAACTTCATGGACACGTGGGTGGCCACATGGAGGAGCCGCTAGATGAAGGGCTATGAAAGCTTTTGGTATCTCCTGGCAGCCATACCCAGGAGCTGGTAAAGAAACCTGGCTTAAGACTAGGTGTGGTGTCTCGGCCTGTAATCCCAGCACTTTGGGAGGCCAAGGAGGGAGGATCACTGGAGCTCAGGAACTCGAGGCTGCAGTGAGCTATGATCATGCCACTACACTCCAGACTGAGTGATAGAGTGAGACCCTGTCTCTAAAAATGTATGTATAAGACAGAAAAAAAGAAACCTGGCTTAAAAACAGTGGTTCACCAGAGTGAGTGCCACGTGCACACACCTCAGCAGAAGTTAATCCAGGGCTGCCAATCCAAAGGCAAGGTGGTGACTGCCTATAGTCCCCTCAGCTCTCGTGACAGGCCTGGGGGATCCCTGCACCAAAGCAATCACAGCCAAGCACAGTAAAAAAATAAATAAATAAATAAAAACGCAGCCCAGGTTCTGATCTGGTTTCCCAGGCAGAGGAACTTGGTGGTAATTCCTGTCATTTCGTGGTGACACTGGAACGCATTGCTGAAAACTGGAGGTCTTTGACTTTCCACTGAGCAGCCTGATGTGACCACCGCAGTCAGCGGCAGCGGGGACGGGAGCGGGACGGGAGGGTCTGCGTCTTGGTGAGCTGTGCCTCCTGCAAGGATTACCCCTTCAACACTGAGCTTTAAAGCTGTAGGTACCGCCTCTTCCCCAAGTGCCTTGCACCTCTTTTTCCTGCTTCAGTTTTTCTAGCAAGTGTAGTATGGCCTGTGTCCCTTAACAGTGGGTCAGCGACCTGCCGACTGACGAGCAAGGGTGTGGTCAGGTTGATGCTGAGTCCAAAGAGCAGTTTGTGTAGATGAGACGTCTCTTCCAGATTTCGCTGCCCTTTTTCTTGTCCAGCTGGGAGAAGTACATCCTGAACACCCTTTTCCAGTCAAAATGAAGCAAAATCTACGGTCCAAGTAGTGCCACCTGGAGCTGCGTTTTGACTGCTGGAACTGTAATCCCTGCGGCCAGTCTCCTTGCCGCAAATAAAAAGTGCTTTTGTGAGCTTAACAAAAAGGAATGAACTCAGGATATATATTACAACGTGGATGAACCTCGAAAGCCTTATACTAACGGAAAGAAGCCAGACACGAAAGGCCACATATTGTACGATTGTGTTTATATGAAATGCCCTGAAGAGGCAAATCCACAGACACACAGGAAGAGGAGTGGTTGCCGGAGGATGAGGGTGGGGGAAGGGGAACTGCTACTGGACATGGGGATTCCTTTTAAGATGATGGAAATGCTTTGTAAGTAGACAGGAGTGATAGTTACACAGCACTGTGAAGATGCTAGAATCCATTGAATTGCGCACTTGAAAGGGGTGAGTGTTGGCTGGGCACGGTGGCTCACACCTGCAGTCACACCACTTTGGGAGGCTGAGGTGGGAGGATCACTTGAACCCGGGAGTTTGGACCAGCCTGAGCAACACAGCCAGACCCTGTCCTACAAAAAATTTTAAAAATTAGCTGGGCGTGGTGGCATGCACCTGTGGTCCCAGCTACTCAGGAGGCTGAGGCAGGAGGACCCCTTGAGTCCAGGAGGTCGATGCTACAGTGAGCCGTGATCACGCCACCTGCGCTCCAGCCGGGGCAACAGTGAAACCCTGTCTCCAGAAAAAAAGTGGGGAGGGGATGGTGAGTGTTGAGGTATGTGAGTGACTATTATATAAGCTGTTTTTAGCAAATGAGCTAATATTAAAATTTAAATTGTGTGCTGTCACGTGCTACTAAGTCACTCTCCCTCATTTCTTCACTCTTCGTTCAAGGTGTACCACATACAATGCCATGCATCCGGGTACTTCTAAGCAAATTAGAGAAGGATCATGTCCTACATTTGGATGAATGTGGAGAGAAAAGAACAGCTAGACAAAGCAAGATACAGAGAGGAGATCAAGAGTTAAGGAAGCAACCGGGCATGGCGGCTGACGCCTGTAATCCCAGCACTTTGGGAGACTGAGGCGGGTGGATCACCTGAGATCAGGAGTTCGAGACCAGCCTGGCCAACATGGTGAAACCCCGTCTCTACTAAAAATACAGAAATTAGCCAGGTGTGGTGGTGTGTGCCTGTCATCCTGGCCGCTCAGGAGGCTGAGGCAGGAGAATCACTTGAACCTGGGAGGTGGAGGTTGCAGTGAGCCGAGATCGCGCCACTGCACTCCAGCCTAGGCGACAGAGAGAGACTCCATCTCAAAAAAAATAAAAATAAAAATAAAAAATAATTAAGGAAGCAAAAAAGTAGATGAAGAAGTAGCTCGGAGAAGCCTAAGACCTGTGGGCTCCTGGGGTATTTTCAGTAGGGGAGCCAGAGGGAGGGCGGATGGTTTGCCTCCTGTTAGAGGCATGCGGACCGCGGGGATATTTGCTGATGCTGGACAGCCCTGGTTTTGGTTCGGATCCATTCCTCTCCCCCACCCGGAACACACACTTTAGGGAAGGCCAGCCCTGCCTTTGGTAGTAGAGGGGCAGCACTGTCTCAGGCCTAAGCCAGGCAGTGATGGTTCCAACAGGGACTTGGCTAATCAAGTCAGAATGAAGTTCAAGACTGTCATTTCATGTCTAGGGTTAGAAGTATTCTTTCCTGGTAACCTATCTCTGCAAGGGAAAGGCCATGGGCTGCCTCTGCCATCCTGAGGATATGAGGAAAGGGGCTGCCTGAAAATGAAGCCAACCCAAAGAAACAGATCCAAGAATTGGATTCTGATGATGGCATCCGGGCCCTGGATCAAGCTGCATCTGAAGCTATGTCTGCTTTTAGACTCCTCTGTTACGTATAAGCCAGTTAATCCCTTTTATGGATTGAGCTTTCTGTTACTTGGAACAGCAACGATCACATCTATGGTCAGATAATAATTTTGTAAAATACAAAGACTGTGCAAATACACCTCAGTATTTCCCTATTAGATCGCTTATTTCTTTGTCACAGGTTTATAAAAAGGGGCATAAAACTTCCTGAAAATTCTGCCTATATAACATTTGTATGAGTTTCATAATTAATAAAAATATACAAAAGTTTCAAAACTAAAGAAACTAAAGAAAAATGTAGTTGACCAAATTAATTTTGAACTATGTTTGCCCTAAATATTTTAAAAATAGAAGTCTATGCTTGACCAATGCAGATGAACCTGGCTTAACACCATTCCTGTCAACACCTCCGCTGTCCGCTTTTGGTAAAGGGCCAGGTGTCGTATTGTTTGAGGCTTTAGTGGCCTGTAAGTCAAAGTGGGCCAAACCTCATGTTGCTCTTCACTGGTAATCTGCCCAAACTGCATGATTCCACGTTATCCATGTGTCACCCCCGAGGTGACTTCCCACTGGAGAAATTCGCTCAGAAGCTCTTCATTGAAGGTGCTAAGTGACAGGTGTCTCTGTATCTGAAGTGGAAATTATAGCAGTTGCTGAAAATGTCACAATCACTGATTGGGTATCCGAGAGACACACCCAAAATAAAATGTTTGAAACATGCTGCAAAGAAAAGGATAAGCAAAAATCTACCAGGCAAAAGAAAATGAGGAAAATGCTAGAATCCAGTTCTATATAAACCAGAACAGCCACTGCAATTTAAACCCGAATTTCTGTTCTCAACAGCATTTTTGTCAGGAAAAAAAAAATACAAATAATAAATAAATAAATAAATCAGAGTTTCTGAAAGAAGGAAAACCACCTCCATATTCTTGAGAAGGAAACTGGTTAAATAAAATATGGCACATTCGTGCAATAGAATATTATGCAGTCATTGAAATCGATGAGGTGGGTATTTATACAACCAGGAACTGAGCGTATGGGACCTGTTGCTTCGTGAGAAAAGTGTGGTGTGTAGAGAAGCATGAAGGGCGCCTAAGGACACCACCTGCCTGTTCACACAAGGACTCCCTGGATTCGGTGTGCTCAGGAGGGAGGCGTCCGAGTGGTTGTGGGACACATTTATACAGAAAAATTAGTTTTTACTCTGTGTGCCTTTATACCTTTTGAGTTTTGTACCACGTACGTTTTACTCATTCAAAAAAATAAAGCAAGTAAGTTTCTTTTTTTACATCTTTTAGATTATGGTCATCCATCTTATTTTAACTAAATGGCCAACACCCTGTATCTGATGCCCCAGCATATCCACTGGGTTCACGTCCTTACTCTTTTATTTATTTATTTATTTGTTTGTTTGTTTATTTGAGACAGGGTCTCGCTCTGTCGCCTAGGCTGGAGTGCAGTGGCGCGATCTCGGCGAGTCTCCTCAAGCCAGAGTTTTGTTTGTTTGTGTTAAGACACAGCTCAGATGTCACCTCCTACTTTCTAGACTCCTGAAGCCAGAGTTTTGTTTGTTTGTTTGTTTGTTTGAAGAGGCAAGGTCTCACTCCATTGCCCAGGCTGGAGTGCAGTGACTCAGTCAAGGTTCACTGCAGCCTCTAACTCTTGGGCTTAAGCGATCCTCACACGTAGCCTGCACTTCAGCTCCCAGGTAGTTGGGATATAGGTGTGAGTAACCACACCTGGCTAATTTTTTCTTTCTTTTTTTTTTTTTGATTCAGATAGGATCTTGAGGTCAGGCATAGTGGCTCACGTCTATAATCCTAGCACTTTCGGAGGTTGAGGCAGGTGGATCACTTGAGGCCAGGAGTTCAAGGCCAGCCTGGCCAACATGGTGAAATCCCGTCTCTACTAAAAATACAAAAACACTAGTCAGGCATGGTGATGGTGCCTGTAATCCCAGCTACTCAGGAGGCTGAGGCAAGAGAATCGCTTGAACCTGGCAGGCAGAGGCTGCAGTGAATCGAGATCACGCCACTGCACTCCAGCCTACGCGACAGAGTGAGACCCTGTCTCAAAAAAAAAAAAAAAAAAAAAGAAGAGAGAGAGATAGGGACTCACTCTGCTGCCCAGGCTGGTCTCAAACTCCTGGCCTCAAAGAACCCTCCAGACTCAGCCTCCCAAAGCACTGGAATTACAAGTGTGAGCCACAGCACCAGGCCCAGGGTGGTCGTTTTGTTTTCTGTGCTCTGTGCCCATCAGCAGTGCTTTGTCCATCACTCTGCCCTGGTGGTGGCCACTGGTGTGTGATTTGCCTGTTCACACGCCCACCTCCCTCACCAGCCAGCCAGCCCCATGAGGGCAGGCACTGTGCATGATGGTCCTTTGAGCCCTGCTATATAGTTTGGTGTGCCGTGCTCAAGGAAGGCACTTACTGATGAATAAATACATGAATGACAGTGGTTGAAAGAATGAGTGAGTCCTGCATGTCAGAGTTGGCAAACGGAGCTGAGTTGAGAAACTATTAATCTACTGTCACCAGGTTCCCTGAACTTCACTTCTCAACTGAAAAGTGCACCTTTCCAGAAGGGACAGCCATTCCTGAGGATCCAGGAAGAAACACTCTTCCCTCCCCATTGCTAAAGAGTGGGCAATAATTTTTTTTTTAAATAAATAACTTAAAAGCCGGGCAGGGTGGCTCACACCTGTAATCCCAGCACTTTGGGAGGCCGAGGCAGGCAGATCGCTTGAACTCAGGAGTTTGAGACCAGTCTGGGCAACATGGTGAAACCCCGTCTCTATAAAAAAATACAAAAATTAGCCAGGCGTAATGGCGTGCCTATAGTCCTAGCTACTCGGGAGGCTGAGGCAGGAGAACTGCTTGAACTGGGGAGGTTGAGGCTGCATGAGCTGAGATCGTGCCACTGCACTCCAGCCTGGATGACAGAGCAAGGCCCTGTCTCAAAATAAATAAATGAATACATAATAAAATAAATAATTTAAATCCCAACTGGGTGCGGTGGCTCACGCCTGTAATCCCAGCACTTTGGGAGGCTGAGGTGGGCGGATCATGAGGTCACGAGATCGAGACCATCCTGGCCAACATGGCAGAACCCCATCTCTACTAAAAATACAAAAATTAGCTGGGCATAGTGGCATGTGCCTGTAGTCCCAGCTACTTGGGAGGCTGAGGCAGGAGAATCGCTTAAACCCGGGAAGCGGAGGCTGCAGTGAGCCAAGATCACGCCACTGCACTCCAGCTTAAGCAACAGAGCAAGACTCTGTCTCAAAAAAATAAGTAAAATAATAATAATAATTTAAATCCCTTGATTAATAGCATCTCCCTTTTCACTTTTAAGAAATAAAAAATCTGCCATATTTCACCAAACGAACAGGCAGGCTGTTCACGCATGGGTGAATTTCCTCTTGAGTGAGTCCTCAGCCCGACATGAAGACTGCCAGGAACCGGCTGCTGGCCAACCGCTTAGCTTTGCATGGTGGTGTCCCTAGGGATGTCGTACATGACGGAATCTAGGGACAACTTAGGAAGACAATTTTTTTTTTTTTTAGATGGAGTCTCACTCTGTCGCCCAGGCTGGAGTGCAGTGGCGTGACCTCAGCTCATTGCAACCTCTGCCTCCCGGGTTCAACAATCCTCCTGCCTCAGCCTGCCAAGCAGCTGGGATTACAGGTGCCCAGCACCAAACCTGGCTTTTTTGTATATTTAGTAGAGACAGGGTTTCACCATATTGGCCAGGCTGGTCTTGAACTCCTGACCCTGTGATCTGCCTGCCTTGGCCTCCCAAAGTGCTAGGATTACTGGCGTGAGCCACCACGCCCGGCCCAGTCAGACAATTTTAAAAAAAGAATCCCAACCATTGAGGCCTAAGCTACCAGTAAGGGACTTGGTGGCAGACCCCAAGCAATGGCGTGATAGAAACAGCATCCTCCTTTTGGATCCTTTTTTTTTTTGAGCCAGAGTCTCGCTCTGTTGCTGAGGTTGGAGTGCAGTGGCGCGATCTCGGCTCACTGCAAGCTCCGCCTCCCGGGTTCGCGCCATTCTCCTGCCTCAGCCTCCCAAGTAGCTGGGACTACAGGCGCCACCACCACGCCTGGCTAATTTTTGGTATTTTTAGTAGAGACGGGGTTTCACTGTGTTAGCCAGGATGGTCTCAATCTCCTGACCTCGTGATCCTCCTGCCTTGGCCTCCCAAAGTGCTGGGATTACAGGTGTGAGCCACCGCGCCAGGCCTTGGATACTTTTAAAATGAATTGCTTCCTTTTCCTTTTCGCTTCTGTGAATAATAAAATGTAACAGAACAAAATCAACTCTCTTTTATTTCCAGACTAGACATCACGGTGTACCAATGGCTGTCCCAGCAGTGACAAACGCCAGCCTTGGACCGGGAGTCAGGCAGGTCTGAGTGTACCAATGACTGTCCCAGCAGTGACAAACGCCAGCCTTGGACCCGGAGTCAGGCAGGTCTGAGATGGGAGCCCCACATCATCACTTGCTGGCACCATGCCCTTAATCTCTGAGTGTGTCAGCTTTTCCAGCTCAACTGGGGACAAGAGCCGTCACTGTGAGGTTCTTGTTCTTGTGGGGATTAAATGAGATAATGGGAGTAAAGTGTGAGTGTGGTGTGTGGCACATGATAGATGCTTACTGACTGTTAGGTGTTACATTATTATTGTTATTACTCTAATATATTTCCAGCATTCACTCTTGTTCTCATATCTGAACATGTTAATGTTCATGTTGTATGATCATATTAATTTTAGATTAGAAATTACCATATTTTCTATAGCCAGCTCCTCCTTCTACTGCATTTTTTCCCAGGAGCTGCCGTTTCAGGCAATAGCCATGTCTTCAACTTTTCTGTTTCCCACAGTACTTAGCACAGTGCAAACAAACAGTAGACCTGATAAAATGCTGCTGAATTGAATAATGAGAAGACAACAGAGTAACGTGACAATATCATCTGTACTCTAGACATGGCCTGTGGTCAGCAGCCTCCACTAATTAAGATCCCTGAAAGCAACTCTTAGATGAATTTTTAATAGATTTTCTTAGAATCTTTATAAAGGAGTACCTGGAAACCTCATAAAACTGGCATTTTAATCATGTCTTATTTGGCTGACTCACCTAAAAGACACTGTGATAAGCTCTTAAGGGGGAAAAACTTTATAGAAAAAAATAATCTTGGAACCACAGCAGAATAAGCAAACATATTCTTTAAGGACCAAGGTAAGGTGTATCCTGTTTTTTAAAAATATAAGATATTATTATAAGAATCACACTCAAAATAGTATGAGGGGCCAGGTGCAGTGGCTGACGCCTGTAATCCCAACACTTTGGGAGGCCGAGGCAGGCGGATCACTTGAGGTCAGGAGTTCGAGACCAACCTGGCCAACATGGTGAAACCACTGTCTCTACTAAAATTACAAAAATTAGCTGGGCGTGGTGGCAGGCACCTGTAATCCCAGCTACTTGGGAGACTGAGGCAGAAGAATTGCTTGAACCCAGGAGGCGGAGGCTGCAGTGAGCCAAGACCATGCCACCGCACTCCAGCCTGGGCAATAGAGAGAGACTCTATCTCAAAAAAAAAAAAAAAAAAAGTATGAAGGAAGAATGGGAGTCACTATTTGAGGGGTATGGAGTTTCCATTTGGAATGAGAAAGTTCTAGAGATGGATCAGGGTGATGGCTGCACGACAATGTGAATTGACTTAATCCTGCTAGACAATATGCATAAAAGTGGTTAAAATGGTAAATTTGATGTTACGTATATTCCACCACAGTTAAATAAAAGTATAAAGAAGTTTAAAAGTCACCTGCTTTCACACATCTCTGTAAGCATATGAACACACATATATAGTAAAATTTTCAATAACCTTTTCTCAATCAGCTGTATATTTCTTTTTTAAGCTCCAATAATCTTAAAGGTAACCTTAAATGAAATAAGTAAAGGAATAAGGATCATCCATGAAAAACAAATAATAAGGCCGGGCGCGGTGGCTCATGCCTGTAATTCCAGCACTTTGGGAGGCCAAGGCAGGTGGATTACCTGAGGTCAGCAGTTCAAGACCAGCCTGACCAACATGAAGAGACCCCCCAAAATATAAAATTAGCTGGGTGTGGCGGCACATGCCTGTAATCCCAGCCACTCAGGAGGCTGAGGCAGGAGAATCGCTTGAACCTGGGAGGCGGAGGTTGTGGTGAACAGAAATTGCATCATTGCACTCCAGCCTGGGAAACAAGAGCGAAACTCCATCTAAAAAACAAACAAACAGGCCGGGCGCGGTGGCTCAAGCCTGTAATCCCAGCACTTTGGGAGGCCGAGACGGGCGGATCACGAGGTCAGGAGATCGAGACCATCCTGGCTAACACGGTAAAACCCCGTCTCTACTAAAAAATACAAAAAAAACTAGCCGGGCGAGATGGCGGACACCTGTAGTCCCAGCTACTCAGGCGGCTGAGGCAGGAGAATGGCGTAAACCCGGGAGGCGGAGTTTGCAGTGAGCTGAGATCCGGCCACTGTACTCCAGCCCGGGCAACAGAGCAAGACTCCGTCTCAAAACAAAACAAAACAAAAAACAAACAAATAAATATCCAGATTATCTTTTTTTCTGAGACAGGATCTTGCTGTGTCACCCAGGCTGGAGTGCAGTGGCTCAAACACTGCCCACTACAGCCTTGACCTCCTAGGCTCAAGCAATCCTCTGGCCTCGGCCTGCAGAGTAGCTGGGACCACAGGTGTGTGTCACACTCAGCTAATTTTATTTTAATTTTTATAGACACGGAGTCTCACTACATTTCCCAGGCTCGTCTTGAACTCCTAGGCTCAAGTCATCCTCCAGCCTCAGCCTCCCAAAGTGCAGGGATTACAGGCATGAGCTACTGTGCCCCGCCCCAGTTATCTGATGTTGGCCACAGGACAGCAGGGCTTTCCAAAAGTCCCCTTACCCTGGACCCCTTAAACTTTAGGTGGGTTCAGGTGCCAAGAGGCATGATGTTGTTTACACAGGAAATGTCAAGGTCAGAAGGAACAGGCTGCCTTTGATGAAAGCGAAGAGAAGACAGACAAAGAAAGGAGGCCCTGGGAATACGTTCAAGAGGAAACAAAGAAGACAAAAGCCGTAAATATGAGTCAGAGACATTCACGACACCTTCATTAGTCCATTCATTTTTGCACCAACTGCACTGTCAACGAAGTGCTCTTTACTCTGTGCAGTCAGTATTTTGCAAATGACTGGAAGATTTGGCCGGGTTGAGGGGAGAAGCAGCCATACTTTCCTTCTACAACCAGACACTTTGTCCTGTGGTCAGCAGGTGGGCAGAGGCTGGGGGTGCAGCTGTCCCTGCAGGTCACCGGGTATCAGACCCACCCACATGCATTTTGTGGTCTCGACTCAGTGCACGCGAGTTCAGACCTGGGTGAAGAAAGGAGGAGGAGGTCTGGCTCCCGGCTGCCTTTTAAAGGTGTCTTTGCTGCTCTTTCTCATTATCCCCTAGTGCCAAAAAGTAAATTACGAAGTTAATGTTTAGCAGCAAAGCATGCGCGGTTTTTGGTCTTTGCTTTTCTGGTATAAATTTATGAGCAGGTTCAGGATTCTGATTGTGAAACCAGGTTTTCATAAGCATGCACATGTAGTTTTTTTATTTTAAAAAAATTATTTTTTCTTAGCACTCTGTGAGCTGGTATACTATAGCTGACATAGGTAGAAGTTTCTTCCCAAAAAGAAGCTTTCTTTCCTCCCATTTTAGAGTGCCTAAGTCCACACTATAACCGCACTCAAACCCGGCAAACCGCTCTGGCTGCTGGTGTCAATGCAAAACCCTGTCAGGAACAAAGAGTGAGGAGGCCACTCACTTTTCCTCTTAATGCCTTCTGTGGCCACAGAGCCGCTGACCGCTGTGACTCACGCATGCCCTATAAACATGTCCCAAACTGCAGAGCCTGAAGAGCTTTCACAGAACTTTTGCTGGTATGTTTTTGCCCTCCACACAAACTGGAAGATACGATGGGCTCCTCCGTGATCTGGGCAAAGGCCCTGCTCTGGCCCTCAGCGGGGCGCTGGCTGGCTGGCCGGCCGTCTGTCTGTGGTCCATTAGAGTTAATATTCTTATTTCTTTCCTGCCCAGCAGAATATGCCCAGAAAAGTCAAAACTGGGTCCTGTCTTATTTAAGAAGTCTCATTGCTCAGAATTTGTGTGCATGGTATTGAAACAAAGTCAATATTCACTCAACTTAATTATTTGTTTTGTTTTGTTTTGTTTCTTGAGAAGGAACCTCATTCTGTCGCCCAGGCTGGAGTGCAGTGGCGTGATCTCGGCTCACAGCAACCTCCACCTCCTGGGTTTAAGCGATTCTCCTGCCTCAGCCCTCTGAGTAGCTGGGACTACAGGCGTGCATCACCACGCCTGGCCAATTTTTTGTATTTTTAATAGAGATGAGGTTTCACCATGTTGGCCAGGCTGGTCTCAAACTCCTGACCTCAAGTGATCCGCCTGCCTCAGCCTCCCAAAGTGCTGGGATTACAAGCGTGAGCCACTGTGCCCGGCAGAATTCAACATGATGCTGTTTTAAAAGTTAATGGAGGCCTTACCTGAGTTACACAATTGGCCAAGCATTGAAGATTAAAATGGGAGGGACTTATGGTTTAAAAGGGAAGTCAGATGAATAAATACACTACAAGATAACACATGTTTAATAAAGGCATCCACATAAAAAATTACCATAGGCTATGGGAAGACAGAGCAGACAGCACATCTATTTAGGTGGGAAGGTGCAAGGACAGGCCACCGCCGAGCTGAGGCAGGAAGTCTGAGGTAGTTCAGCCCCGTGGTTAGTGCCTCACACAGGCTTTGGAGCAGAGATCCGGGTCTCCCAACATGGCCCTGCCACTTGCTAGCTTTGTGCCAGAGGCATTTAGTTAACCTCTCTAAGCTGTGATTTCCTTACCTGTAGAATGGAGGTGATCATTCTTTTTAGCTAGTCAACTCATATACTATTATAGGGGTTACATTAAATCAACGAACCTACATAAATGACTCTGCAGGTAGCACGTGCCCAGTACATGCAGCCAGGATTATCAGTTAACCTAAAAGAGAAGGATGATGTGGAGGAAAGAGCAACGCACACCCAGGCGTGGAGGCGTGAGGGTGCTTGTCTTCTTCAGGAAAGACCTCAGAACCCTTGTCTAAGTGGAGGGAAGCAGTGCAGGGGAGGAGGCCAGAAAGGCCAGCTGTGGGCAGTGAGGATCTCTGGGGATTATCAAGCAGGAGGGTAATGAGGCAGATACTGCCCCTGTCCTTCTATCTGTGCCCCTCTCTAGCCCCTTGAGCCTTTCCATTGTAATAGCTGGCTTGACTTCTACTGCCTGAGGGTTTCATGAACCCCCTGACTCCAAGCACTGCAGGAGGAGAATGAACTGCTACAGACACCTCTCATTGCCCGATGAGAGTTGGAGTATAAATAACCCAGCTCTCTCGCCCCTCAGGCGGGACACCTCCGAGGCACATATTCTACGGACTCCTAGAGGTGCCCAGCAAGATTGAGCTCCAGTTACCTGCAGTGGTAAGTGGCTTGACAACACACCCTTTACTGGCTGGCTTCCCTCTCCTATCTTCCTTCCCTACTCACATACTGTTGTTTCCTCCCAAATACGCCATCTACACCAGAATCCTCGTTTCAGGGTCTGCTTTCGACAAAACCCATACGGAGGTACAAGCCATGACCATATCTATTTAGAAAAATACTTCTACAAGCAGAGGAATAATGGATCGGACTGGGTAGAGTCTAGAGGCAGAGTTAGGAGACTATGGCAATTGTCAAGGAAGGAGGGGATGAGGGCTGGAATCATCTTGTATTATAGGAGTAGAGTGGAAGGACGGACCCCGGAGACACTGAGGCAAGTCCTAGTGACTGATGCCTGTGGTCTAGGCTGGACAGAAAAGATAGTCGAGAGGAGGAGGAGGATTTTGCCGCATGTGAGAGACCAGCAGAACATTCAGCTGGAGAAGGTCTCAGTGAAAGGCTGGACCAAAGGTGTGGATCTGGGAGTTCTGGGAAGTGTCGCTGGGCTCATGGGGATGAATGAGGCCACTGAGAGAGATGAAAGAAGTTGAGCTGAAGCTAGAATCCTGGGAACACTAATAGTTAAGGGTGGGAATAGAAAGAGGCCTCAGTAAGACATAGAAGCAATAGTCAAAGAGAAAAGCAATAACCTGGAAAGAATGCGTCTTTTCATCCAAGGAAGCATTTCCGCAAGGAAGAGTCACCAGCAAGCATTAAATGTTGCAGTGAATTCAAAAAACGTGAAGAACTGGACACAGGCTGCTGGGATTGGCAATGGGCATGTCACTGAGGACCTCAGTAGTCTCAGGTAGTGATGGAAACAGAAGTGAGACTGTAGGAGGCCGGGAATGGAAGGGAGGGGCAGACGAGCTCAGGGCAAGGGGAACATTTCTTCAGAATGCTTGGCGGTGGAGGGAGGGAAAGAGAGACTGTGGGTGACGGGTGGGTGACAGGGAGAGAAGTCTAAAGGAGGGGAAGATGTTCTTTGAAAAGATGGGGTGAACTTGACTAAGACTGTGGTCCGAAAGCGATAAGCACAGGGGTGAAGACAAAGTCCAGGGGAGAGCACGGAGGGAATCTCTGGTGGAGGAAGGTCAGTGAGGAGGCAGCCCCGAGTGGGAACAACAGCAGAGGAGGAGTTTGCGTTCAGGAGGACGCGGGGACTTCTGAGAGTGGAGGTGAGGAGGTGAGGATGGATGAAATCACAGGGAAGCTTAGAGATGATGGCTACTGTGCTCGGCACAATTGTGCTTGGAGGGAATCTGGGCTGAGCTGGGGTTGGTAGTGGAGAGTGTCACCAGTTAAAGGGTAGCTCTGAAAAAGGGGCTGAGCCCGGTGCCTGGGGTGGGGCAGAGAGGGCTCTGAGCACCTGGAAACCGAGCAGGACTGGGAACCAGGAGAGGGCAGCGTGGAGGAGGAGCCCCTGCCAGATACAAGCAGCCCTGGGAGCCCGTGTCAGACAGTAAAGGCAGGAGGTGACCTGCGCCACAGTCCCCGCCCCGTCAGGGCCCCGCAGCGGCACTTCTGCCCCTAGAGCTCTTAGATGCCATCTCCTCTGTGAAAGGGACATTTGGTGGTGTTAGAAGCCAAAGGTTCTACGCTCTCTGCCGAATGAGAGGCAAGGTCCTCCGATCAGAACAGAAGGACCGGGGTGGCGCGGCCTTGCTGAAGAGCTGTAAAGATTAACTTAGTGTTTATTAAGGGAAGTTAGTGTTGGGTGCGGTGTGCAGTCCCACAGTGCCTGGGCCGGCGACCCCACTTGCCTCCTTTCTGCGTTCTGGGTGCAGAGTGTCCATTTCTGCCTCTGTGCTTGGCTCTCACGCCTGCCCACTCGACCTCGCTCCTGCCTCACTGCTCTCAGGACCCAACTCCTTAATGTAGCCATATATGTGGGTGACATCATCAGGAAACCAGAAGTGCAATGTTTCTTTGGAATTGGATTATAACTGTTTGGAAACAGTTCTAGTTCCCATGTCACATGAATTCTTTTTTGTTTATTTTTTGTTTTGCTTGTGTTGAGACGGAGTTTCACTCTTGTCGCCCAGGCTGGAGTGCAGTGACTCAATCTCGGCTCACCGCAACCTCCACCTCCCGGGTTTAAGTGATTCTCCTGCCTCAACCTCCTGAGTAGCTGGGATTACAGATGCATGCCACCACGCCTAATTTTTGTATTTTTGGTAGAGACGGGGTTTTGCCATGTTGGCCAGGCTGGTCTCAGACACCTCAGGTGATCCGCCAGCCTCAGCCTCCCCAAGTGCTGAGATTACAGGCGTGAACCACCACACCTGGCCGCCATATCATATGAATTCTTAATTCCTAGATAAAGAAAATCTTGAAATTATCTGGTTAATCCTGGTTATTCCTGTAGAAATTTTTCCCAACTTTCTACCTAGCTTCCAAATCCAAATTTATTGGTAACCAATTCATATTGATGAATGACAAGACTTAAAATGGAAGAAACATAGATAAAACAAGGTGCAAGTTTGAGTTGTGTGAATATTTTTCTTATTTTAAAATATACATTATTTTAAATATACAATTTAAATATATTAAATATTGAAATATATTTAAATGGTTGTAAATGTTAGTTATTTAACATAGTTAGGGAAGAGTTATATTCAGAATTATTATGGAATTCATGGTGTACTGTCATCATTTATCTACATAATTCTTCTAAATCATCTTTTTCCTTATAACCCTATGATATTTGAAACCTGTTTTATCAGTCTGCAATAGCTTCATTAAATCAAGTCCAAACACTTCACTTCCACCCAGAGAGATTCACTGTGACAGAAATAGCAGTGTAACTGCTAATGCAAACACTGTAAATCACCAGAAACTAATAAGGTAAGAAGAATGTTACCAAGTGTGGTTTGGCTAGCACACAAGCCAAAGGGAGGCTTAGACGTCTCATAAGGGACACAGGCAATTTTAAGGTCCACCTGTGACACACACACACTTATGAACGTAAAAAGCATGTTTCTGTTTGTTTTCCAGAGACAGGGTCTTGCTCTGTTGTCCAGGCTGGAGTGCAATACTGTAGCCTCAAACTCCTGGGCTCAAGTGATCCTCCTGCCTCGGCCTCCTGAGTAGCTGGGACTACAGGCATGTGCCACCATACCCAGCTAATTTTTTTAAAAATTTTTGTAGAGATGGGGGTCTCACTTTGTTGCCCAGGCATCTCTCAAACTCCTGGCCTCAAGTGAACTTCCTGCCTTGGCCTCCCAAGGCATTTTGAGCATCCAGTCAAAAATGCATGTTTTCAAGAGAAATCAAGAAATATTTTGCTTGAAAAATTACAGAAAAGCAGCAAACTGCTGTGCCTTTTCTGAGCAAACAGTATTTGAAAGAAGCCAAATAGTTGATGGCAGAATATTATCTTGGGTTTTTGGGTTTTTTTGCTTTTTGAGACGAGGTTTTGCTCTGTGGCCCAGGCTGGAGCACAGTGGTGTGATCATGGCTCACTGCAAACTCCACGTCCCGGGCTCAGGTTATACTCCCTGAGCCCCCTGAGTAGCTGGGACTACAGGCACACACAACCATGCCTGGCTAATTTTTCTGTTTTTAGTAGAGATGGGCTTTCTCCATGTTGCCCAGGCTGGTCTTCAAAAAATTATCTTTAATAGAGGAATTCCATTGCATAAATGAAGAAGGAATGATAGAATCGTTTAAAAAAAAAAATCACCATTTTGCAACTCCTACTAAAATAATGTTAATGGCAACCATTAGGTGACAGGTTGATGGAGAGCTTCATACAGCCTAGATCAGGCTGACAGCTACTGAGTCTGAGGAGTGACAAAAAGAGACAATCCAGACATTATGTTACCTCCTGAAGGAAGGCAATAAAAATTCACCACTTCCAATGAAGTTGACTTGCAAAAAAAGAAAAAAAACAAAACTGACTTTGACATTGATTGAGCCGCTAGCTATAAAAACTGGTGGGAAATACAGGGAATAGAGGGACGTGTTAAACACAACCACAGAAATGCAATCAGACAAGTCCAACATGTGGACAATTCTACAGGACCAAAGACCAGGCTCTTCAACAAATGAAAGACAAGGACAAATTAAAGATTTAAAGACACATCAACCAAATGCAACAAGAGGACCTTGTTTGGATCCTGACTGGAATAAACCAATGATAAAAGCATATTTATGAGACAAAAGCGGAAATTTGAAAATACTGCATATCAGATATTACAGAATTATTGTTAGCTTTTTAAGATATGATCATGGTTTAATGGTTGTGTGGGAAAAGGGGAAGGAGGTCCTTATCTCTACCTTACCTGGTAAAGATAACATGGAAGCATTTACAGATGAAATGATGTGATGTCTAGAATTTGTTTTGAAATAAGCAGCAGGGCTGAGGATGGAGGTGAGGGAAACTGTTGAGGGAGAAGAGGTGAAGCAAGATTGGCCATATGTTAATGGCAACGCCTAATAAATACATGGGGGTCCATTTATCCTATTCTTTTTTTTTTTTTTTCTGTGACGGAGTCTCGCTCTGTCCCAGAGGCCGGAGTGCAGTGGCACAATCTCCGCTCACTGGAACCTCCACCTCCCCGGTTCAAGTGATTCTCCTGCCTCAGCCGCCTGAGTAGCTGGGATTACGGCACGCACCCCCACACCCGGCTGATCTCTGTCTTTTTAGTAGAGAGGAAGTTTTGTCACGTTGGTCAGGCTGTTCTCAAACTCCTAACCTCAGGTGATCCGCCCACCTGGGCCTCCCAAGGTGCTGGGATGACAGGCCTGAGCCACCGCACCTGGCCCATTTATCCTATTCTTACGGGTTAACATTTCTGAATAGAAAGTCCCTTTTTAACCACCTACGCTGGTGATCACTGTCTTGCAAAACCAGCTGCACAATAACTTAGGTTTGGTTGTGCCCCATCCACAGGCTCTTCTCCTATAGCCCACATCCCCACTACAGTGAGTACCTCTTCTTCTTTCCACTGTCCCAGAAAAGAAAGTTTGAACCAACCAGTTATTGTCTCTGGCTCTGGGTATTCAGTCTGCAACTTCCCCGCCTCTTTTTACTCTGTCGTATCCCTAAGCCCACTCTCCCTTCTTAGGATCATGTTTACAGATTTTAGACCGAGAATGGGCCTTCTTCTGTCATCACCTTCTCCCCGGTTTCCAGCCATAGCCCACTCCACAAGCTGCCACTCTTCCTCTCCGCACCTTTTCTTTAGTGGATCCAGCTCCAGGCAATAGGAAGCTCTGAGTCAAGCAGTGCTTCCCAGACCTCCTTCCTCTGGTCCCCCATCCTGACCACAGAGGACCACCTCTGATCCTCCTGAGCCTCACAGGGTGGAGGACTGAAATAAACAACACTCGGCCTCTCTGGCTGCTTACTTGCTCCTTCCCGTATGAGGAAGACATCTGATTGGATGTGTGAAGCTTTGCTTTTATCACATTTTATCACTTTTTGAAAGTCTGTAATGGGCCTGCCTCCTGCTCTGTTTGTATGTTTTTTGTTCTACCAACAAATGGGAATTAAAGGAAATCTATAAGTACTCCTGCCACTGGGATTTAAAGTGGCCAGGTGCAGTGGCTCATGCCTATAATCCCAGCACTTTGGGAGGCCAAGGTGGGTGGATCACCTGAGGTCAGGAGTTTGAGACCCGCCTGGCCATGATGGCGAAACCCCATCTCTACTAAAAATACAAAAACTAGCCAGGAGTGGTAGTGCATGCCTGGAGTCCCAGCTACTCGGGAGGCTGAGGCAGGAGCATCGCTTGAACCTGGGAGGTGCAGGCTGCAGTGAGCTGAGATCACATCACTCCACTCCAGCCTGGGCGACAGAATGAGACTCCATCTCAAAAATCAATCAATCAATCAATCAAATAAAGTTACTAATGACATTGATTATTACAATGGATTCCAAGGTTCTATATACATTGTTTTCCCCATAGATGAATCCTGTCTTGATTTGAGAAATAGTAGGACCACAGTTTGGCCTCAGGCTCCGGACGCATTCTCCAATCCAGCTTGTAGAATCAGGAGGTATTAGGCTGCTCATAAAGTATCCCAGAGATTTCTGTGGTCTCCATTTAACCAGTGAGTTGTGTGTCTGTGCACTATTGTGTAGAAACATGGTGCAAACACAAGTAAATGATCTGTAAATCTCTAACACAAGGCAAACTTTTCCCTCTACTTATTCCCTAATAACACGTCATTAGCAAAGGCCCACTGATGGCCCCAATCTCGTGTCACAAAAGATTGATAATGTCATTGGAAACCAATATGGCACAAGATGAACCTAAATCATCTTATGCCATATATCCAGGGGGCTTTTAGAATCCAGCCTGAAGCAGCTCCTACTATTCAAAAATGCGATACTGTGAACATCAATAAGAATAATGACGACCATGGATGGAAATATACCAAATATTCATGACTTTATAATAATACTAAAAAGCAAAAAATACTTGATATAAATATATTAAATTATCACATGTACCCTGAAAGTATGTACATCTATTATGCATCAATTTTAAAAAATAATTTTAAAAACTACTTGGTTGCTCTTAAGGAATATTGAGAAACCGAATCATTATTTTGAAAACTGATAAAGGAAAATACTTATAAATAAAGGAAATACTAATAAATGAAGAATGATAGAATTAGATCATCACCATTCTGCAATCCCTAATGTATTAATATAGACCTAGTGTTCATCAACAATAGTACTGATGTCATAGACAATCAGCTATCATGAGCTTCCTGATAGAAGGATACAACACCTGTAAAGTAATTTGGTCCCTCCAAACCTGAATTTGCTCTAGATCCAACTGCCAACTTATCAAGTAGAGAAGACAGACAAATACAGTAATTACATATACCATGATGATGCCACCAGCAAAACCAGGATGTGGAAAATTCTACAGGACAAACAAGTGGTTCCTTCAATAATTGAACTGCAAGGATAAGACAAAGGTTGGGAGTAAAAATTTTTTTTAAAAAACCTTAAAATAAACTTTAAAAACATGCTAGCCAGGCCAGGCACGGTGGCTCATGCCTGTAATCCCAGCACTTTGGGAGGCTGAGGCAGGTGGATCACCTGAGGTCAGGAGTTCGAGACCAGCCTGGCCAACATGGTGAAACCCCATCTCTGCTAAAAATACAAAAATTAGCAGGGCATAGTGATGGGTGCCTGTAATCCCAGCGACTTGGGATGCTGAGGCATGAGAATCGCTTCAACCCAGGAGGCGGAGGTTGCAATGAGCCGAGATTGGGCCACTGCACTCCAGCCTGGGTAACAGAGCAAAATTCCATCTCAAAAAACAAATAAACAAACAAAAAACCCATGGTAACACAAGATTCACAGTTTGAATCTTGACTCCTAATTCAAACTGTGAGGCATTTATTATTATTATTATTATTATTATTAATTTTGTTGAGACAGGGTCTCACTCTATTGCCCAGGCTGGAGTGCAGTAGACCAATCACGGTTCACCTGAACCTCCCAAGGCTCAGGTGATCCTCCTGCCTCAGCCCCCTGAGTAGCTGGGACTACAGGCGTGCACCACCACACCTGGCTAATTTTTGTATTTTTGGTAGAGACAGGGTTTCACCATGTTGCCCAGGCTGATCTCGAACTCCTGAGCTGAGGCAATCCACCAGCCTCAGCCTCCCAAAGTCCTGAGATTACAGGCAAAAGCCACTGCGCCAGGCCTCTGTATTTTTTTGAGTCATTTACTCATTTATGGGAAAACTGATCTTTTCAACACTGGCTATATGATAACATTAAACTATTATTATTATTATTATTACTATTATTGTTTTTGAGATGGAGTATCACTCTGTCGCCCAGGTTGGAGTGCAGTGGCGTGATCTCGGCTCACTGCAACCTCCACCTCCCGGGTTCAAGCAATTCTCCTGTCTCAGCCTCCCAAGTAGCTGGGACTACAGGCACACACTATGCCCAGCTCATTTTCGTATTTTTAGTAGAGACTAGGTTTCACCATATTGGTCAGGCTGGTCTCGAACTCCTGACCTCAGGTGATCCACCCGCCTCGGCCTCCCAGTGCTGGGATTACAGGCATGAGCCACCGTGCCCGGCCAAATCATTATTATTTTAAAGGGATGATTATAGTATTATAGGCAATTTTTAAGAGTCTTTATCTTTTAGGTATCTTTTAAATATACCTACTGAAAAAAATTATGAATAAAATAAAATGATGCTTTACATTTGCTTGAAAATTATGAGGGAGGTGACCTCTGGAGATGGGAAGAGGATTGACCTCGAGTTGATGGCCGGCGCGGAGGGTGACGTTACATGGAGATTCACTGTACCGTTGTCTACTAATTCTGTATAGTAAAACATTTTACAAAAACACATTTATTGTAGCTTGAAAATGGGAGATTCCTCTCTGCCCGGCAGGATGATTTATGAAGTTACTGTTTTTTGTTTTGTTCTTTCTGCTGTTAAAAGAGAAAAGAACAAAAAGTCATCCTTCCTCACATCCTCTTCTCACCACCCCCTCGAGAGAGCAGCGTGTGCTTTGAGTACCAGAGAACTGGGGCTTCGCTTGCAAACAGGGCAGAATTAACAGGTCTTTGTTTTCAGAAAGCCTTCGCAGGGACAACCGCTGAACTGTCTGGAGAGAGCCGGTGGGGTCTCGGTGGGGTCTCTGGGCCGGGAACGGGAAGGCTGTTGACAGGGCCTGTGGGCTGGTGTCGGGGCAGGGCGGGGCTGCGTCCCAGCATCAGGAGGGCGACCAGGGCTGGTGGCTGTGCTGCTGGGTGGTGGGCAAACCGGAGGGAAGAAGCTCCTTTGTTCTAGGGTTTGGCTTTACACACAGCTTCCTCTCCTCTTGTCTCACTATGGGCTTGACAAACGTCATGTCAATACAGTCCTTTTAACAATCTGTTGAAAAAGCCCCACCTTGAGAGAACTGCTCAAGGTTCTCACTGGTTTCCGCACAGGGTCATTCCAGTTTCCGCAGCGGTGGACTGGGGAGGGGACAGGGCTGCTCAGGTGATGACGTAGGTGACTGAGCCCATTTTGGTGTTTAACAATTGTCATGTTCTTGGTCCGTATTGTTAGGTTTTAGAGGTACCACGTAAACCCCCAGGCCTCCTCTTAGTATGATTGGCCAGTAAGGGATTGGAGTCACACTTGATTTAGAAAAAATGAGATAGTGTTTCGGGGACAAGCGTGTGATGGTTGCATTTCACACCTGAGAATCACATATTGCCCGTTACTTCTTTTCTGATAGTTTAAAATGAAGAACCCCCAATGTCTCTGCAGTTACCGTTAAGCACACCATTTTTGTGAAGGGCTTACTTTTGGCAGCCGCCACACTAGCTCAGCTGGATTGAACTCCTTTAATTGGTAATGCAGCCACAAACAACGGCAGTGAGGCCCGGCCTCGACCCCCGGCCTCCCTACTCAGAGAAGACTGGTCCTCAGGACTGAAGGTCACAAGAATTTCAGAGACACTGAGAAACCATGGGATCAGGACAGTTCACCCGGAATGTGATGAGAAGGGATATTTGTAGATCTCACAAGCAACTGAAAAACACGGCACTACCACAGAGTTGCACACAAAATACATGCAGTATTTTCTAGTCTATGTGAGTGCAGCTTGCCTCAGGGACTCTGAAGGACCATTGAAAAGAAACAACTGGGTGATGGAGGCCCTCAAATGGTCCTGGGGACACAGGATGGGGGACAGAATAGGACCTGGGATTGCCCTGATATCATGTTTGCCTTGTATCTTTTGCTGATCTTTCTCCTTCCCTATCTCTAACTTTGGGTTGCCCGCAGGTTCAGCCCTCAGAGCCCTTCTCTTCCCTACTCACCCTCCCTCCTTAGGTGACCCCATCCAGCCCCACAGCTTTAAACATCCTCTGTACACGGACCACTCCAACCCAGGCTCTCCGGAGCTCCAGACTTAGACAGCCTGGATGTCTGGTTGGCTTCTCAGCTGGGAACATGTCTCCAACCACACTCTTGATCTTCCCCCAAACCTTAACGAATAGTATCTAGTTGCTGAGGCCTAAACCTTGTGATCATTCTTGGAGTCTTTTCCTCTACTTCCAACCCACCCACTGGGAAATCCTGTTGCTTCTACCTTCTGAATAGATCCCAAATCCAACCACCTTTCACTACCCACCATTATCACCCTGACCTGAGACGCCCTCTCCCTTGTAATGTCCCCTAACCAGCTCAGCACCATTCAATGGCTTCTCTTCTTCTCTTCACACTTAGCTCCAAATCCTTTCCTGGCCCACAAGGCCCTTCATGCTCGGGGGCCTGCCCACCTCTCCCACCTCATCTGCTTCTCTCTCTTCACTCAGGCTACCAAGGCCTGGGGGCTCCTTACTGATCCTTCCGGCTGCCAGACACTCGGTGCTTGATGTTCCTCTACAAGGAATGCCCTTTCCCCATGCTCCTTCATTCCCTTCAGGCCACTGCTCAAGATCCCCTCCTCAGAGGGGCCTTCCATGTCATTCTAGACAGGACAGTACCTCATCACTCTCACCCCTTATCCTGCTTTATTTTTCTTCATAGTGTTAGTCCTGACATGACGTATGTTTACTGATGTATTATCTGCCTCTGTGGTCAACCTCACAGTCAGAATTCAACTCACAGTCAGAATTCAAGTTCCTTAAGGACGGGGACTTTGTTTTGCTTACTAGCACTGTTTCTTTTTTTTTTTTTTCTGAGGTGGGATCTTGCTTTGTTACCCAGGCTGGAGTGCAGTGGCATAATCTTGGCTCACTGCAGCCTCTGCCTCCTGGGTTGAAGCAATTCTTCTGCCTCAGCCTTCCAAGTAGCTGGGACTACAGGCGCCCGCCACCATGCCCAGCTAATTTTTGCATTTTTAGTAGAGAGAGGGTTTTGCCATGTTGCCCAGGCTGGTCTCGAACTCCTGACCTCAAGTGATCCACCCACCTTGGCCTCCCAAAGTGCTAGGATTACAGGCGTGAGCTACCACACCCAACCAGCTTACTAGAACTGTTTCCAGCATAGAATATCACTAATTAAATATTTTATTGAATGAAGTTAAAATGACACGTACACCCTTTCCATGAAGTCCCTGAGGTCACAAGTTTAGGAAAATGGACTTCCTTACTCCCGGACATCCTATAAACACCTGTACCCAACCTTCTTATATAATTGAAGATATTTACTATATGGAGAAAATATTTATATTCATTCATTCAGCAGATATTTACTCAACACTTTGTTTTTGGTTTTTTTTTTTTTTGAGACGGAGTCTCGCTCTGTCGCCCAGGCTGGAGTGCAGTGGCCGGATCTTAGCTCACTGCAAGCTCCGCCTCCCGGGTCTACGCCATTCTCCTGCCTCAGCCTCCCGAGTAGCTGGGACTACAGGCGTCCGCCACCTCGCCCGGCTAGTTTTTTGTATTTTTTAGTAGAGACGGGGTTTCACCGGGTTAGCCAGGATGGTCTCAATCTCCTGACCTTGTGATCCGCCCGTCTCGGTCTCCCAAAGTGCTGGGATTACAGGCTTGAGCCACCGCACCTGTCTACTCAACACTTTGTAATAGTAGATACCACTTACTAAGCCCTATGTGCACAGAGCCCATCATGCTCAGAGTAATCCTACAAGGTAGCTACGGTTTCTGCCACTTTACAGATGGGCAACAGAGGACAGACACATCATGTGACTTTCCCCAGGTCACATATCCTATACCTGGTACAGCTGGAATTCAGCACTCTTTTCCCTAAGCCATGCTATTAAAAAGCTATTGCAGCATTAGCCTCAAGCCATCTCGTTCTAGAACATTCTCACCCACGCAGTATTGGCAGCAAAATTGCCAATATGAGCCCATAAAACATTTGCAGTTCATCCTGTCACTTCCTCTATGAAGTCCTCCATGAGTCCCCCAGGCAGAGCCAGCTGCTGTCATTGACCCCAATGCACTTGGCTAACATTGCTGAACAACTCTCGCTCAGTGTCATTACTGGTCTTCCTGTCTCTCCCATGAGGCTGAAACCTCTCAAAGACAAGGGCTACGTCTCATACTCATTTTGGCATCTCTGGTGCCCGGCACAGTGTCTGGCACATGGTGGGAATTCAATGAATGCTGACTGAATGAGCAGATGAACTGCATTAGGAAACGCTTCCACAGCCTTAGAAGCTGGTATTCTGGCATGGGCGCAGGCGGCCAGTTGGCCCCTCGTTCTGCCTGTGTTGGTCATTCTTCACTTCTTTTGCAGGCTTATTTCCCCAGTTCCTATTTTGTTGCTTGAATATCTGTGACATTTCCTGCTAAGTCTTCTGTGCAATAGTAGCTCATTCTAATTGCCTCCTGCAAATAATACTTGTTCTGAAAGAAACTGTCTCTGGAATTCAGATTCTGCCTGTAATGTTGTGCTTTGTGGGCTCCATTTCATAGCAGCCGAGGGGTTTGTTTCTATCTGAAGAAACCATCTGTGAGGCTCGAATTTGGTGCTTCGTGGAGCTAATCCAACGGAATTCGTCAGTACATTGCTGTGGGCCTTGAGAAAGTTCCAGTTATCAATGGAATGCAAATTTTTAAAAGATCAATAAGATACTATTTTTCCCTAACTAATTGCAAAATAAAAAGCAAAAATATGCTGGGGAGGGTTTAGAATATGGGAACAATCTTTCTGCAGGACAGATTGAAAACATGTTAGCAAAGGACTTAAAAATAGATCCCCATTACTTTAAAGGTGGCCCAACAGTTCTGCTTTTTGGAATGTATTCTAAGCAAACAATTAAGATTTAACTAGCAGGATGTTGATCTTAATTTATTATAATAGTGAAAATTGAAAATTATTTAAATTACTAAGAATGAGGAACTAATAGGCCAGGTGTGGTGGCTCTAATCCCAGTTCTTTGGGAGGCCAAGATGGGAGGATTGCTTGAGGTCAGGAGTTCGAGGCTGGAGTGAGCTATGACTGTGCCTCTGCACTCCAGCTGGGGTGACATGGCAAGACCTGTCTCTAAATTAATTAATTAATTAATTAAAGTATAGCCAAACAATTAGATACTATCCAGTCACTCAAAGTTATGTTTTAGGTGAATATACATTATCATGGAAAGAGTGTTCATTATGTATTCACTTAAAATAGCAGATTACATAATAGCATATACGGTCTGATCCTGTAGTATTGTCATGTTTGTTATTTATCTATTTCTCTTCCCCAGTAGTACCCTGATTTCTTACCAGAGTATTTGCTCCCTCCAGTGGGGTGTAGCTGGTGGTTGGAGGATTCCTGCCTTCCACATGGCTGCCTAGAAGCAAGGTCCGCCTTTACCTGCCCAGGCCAGACTGAGCTCAGCTCAGTGGGCTATATCTTGCAGGCCTTGAACCTGAAGCAGTGCAAAGCCGTCCCCTGCAGCAGTGGCCCCGGACGGGCTGTTCCGGTTATGTGATGTTTGCTATCCTCTTACACCATGCTTCTTTGCCCTCCGATGCCCCCTTGGCCCCTGTTAGCCTGAGCCTGGTGCCCCAGTCCCCAGTAGGCTCTGTAAGCACCCCTTCCTCAGCCCAGATGCCTTCCAGTGAGTCCTGCTTTCTGTCCTCACGGTCAAGGACCCTAACTGATAGGTTCCACAGGGATATTTTAAAGAAGCTCTACAGAGAGACACATCCCTGGAAAAAGCTTTCAGAAGAGATGAAGCAAAGCATTAGTAACGGTGGGTAACTTTTGTGGAATGAAGGTGTTTCCTCTTCTTTTTTGTTTACTGGCATTTTCCAATTTCTCTTTAATAATTAATCTATTGCTTGGGAGCCACTCTAGTAATTGTTAGAGTATTTTATACTTTACATCGTTTTTCCCAAAGGGCCTTTCCTGGGAAGATTCTCTAAAGCAGCCATCTCAGAGTGAGGTGCCCCTGCAGGGAATGCAAGACGACTCCTTAGGGTGCAGGAAGAAAACCAGGATTTGTTTTAATTTATATTTAGGTTCTGTGTTAGTTAAATCTCACTGACATCCTCCCTGGGTCCACATGGCAGAAATGCACGTATCAGGAAGGCAGGCGGCCGTCGTGAAGGAAGCTCGGGGAGCCTTCGCTCGTGCACTCATTCCACCTTGTTTATTTCCGTGCAATCACTAACCGTACAGGTGGCCCACTGAGTGAGGGATTTACAGATGTGATTTGGTTGTAATGACATCAGCCCTCAAAAACTGATAAGAGACTTAAAAAGTTTCCTAAAAAGTAACCTTGAATTGAAGATAATCCCAACGCAGAGGGGTTTCCTGAGAATGGCGGGGGCGACAGTTCCACCAGGATGGGCTCTGCATCGTGTTGGGTAAGAACAAAGACAGGCTTATCGGATTTGATAAAGAAGAACTAAAATACTTAAACATTATCAAGACTAGTTGGAAAGTAGACTTACCTCTACTCTCATTAACAACGAGCTCTGCCTAAGTACGGACCATGCCTTGAGTTGGTAACCAGGAATGTTACCAGCCAGCCAGACATTTGAAAACTAGGCGTTTAGAGCATGGAAACACATCTTGACGTGCTTAAAAGCCAGATTTAAAGTCATGCAATACCCAACCATACTGCAGTACATTTTCTGAGTTTGGTGATAAATGCTTAGAAGCCTCTTCTGAGATTTCTTTTTTTATTTTTGAGACGGAGTCTCGCTCTGTGCCCAGGCTGGAGTGAGTGGCACCATCTCAGCTCACTGCAAGCTCCGCCTCCCGGGTTCCCGCCATTCTCCTGCCTCAGCCTCCCGAGTAGCTGGGACTACAGGGGCCTCCACCACGCCCGGTTAGTTTTTTGTATGTTTAGTAGAGACGGGGTTTCACCATGTTATCCAGGATAGTCTCGATCTCCTGACCTCGTGATCCCGCCTCGGCCTCCCAAAGTGCTGAGATTACAGGCGTGAGCCACTGGGCTTGGTCTGATTTTTCTTTTTTAAGGAAAATAGCAGTTTCTTCAAATGATTAGGAGTGTTTTCTCCACTAGATGAGGTAAATAATTCCTGCTGCTCTAAAAGTACCGTGACGGACAGCACATTTTTAAAAGCAGAAGAAAAAAAGAAACCTCTTAAAGCCTCCTATTTTCACATTCTAGAAAGAAACTTAACGCCTTATAATTAATAGCACCACGACAGCACACGTCGGGTGTCTCCCCACCAGCAGCCCAGGGACGCGCACATTCTCTCCAATTAGTTTTCTATTATCTACCTACTTCCCCACCTCTCTGTCCATACCCAGGCAGCAGATCTCCACCCCGCCCCTCCCTCTCTTTTTCTCTCTCCCTCTCTGCCTAGCTGGCTTTCTGTAAATAATAATTTGTGTCAGAGCCTACAGCTTTTTAAACATTTTCACTTTTATTATTTCATTTAATCTTCACACCAGCCCAGAAAAGTGATTTTTCCACTTTACAAATTAAGATGAAGAAACTCAGCAATATTTTTTTATTTTTTTGAGACAAGGGCTCTCTCTGTCACCCAGGCTGAGTGCAGTGGTGCAATCATGGCTCACCACAGCCTCGACTTCCGGGGAAGCTCAGCGATGTTAAATGTCTGGGCCAATCACGTAATCAGTAAGGAGCAGAGCCTAACTTCAAATCCCACACTTTCATTCAGTATCAGAGCCCCAGGTAGTGCTTTTTACACACAAGCGTGCATAAGGCTCCCCTGAGAACGTTAAAGTTTCTCTGTTTTAGGGGTCTGGAACGGGGCACACCCCCGATTTCTAACACCCTCCTTCCGGATGCTCCTGAAGCAGATGACTGGCAACCACGCTTTCAGAAACACGCAGCCACCATGCCTGGCACGAGGGGAGCACGCGCGACCATGAGGCTCTCTGTTTATTTAAGCAGCCCAGGAGGGTAAGGTAGTAACCCTTGATCTTCAAGGAACTGCCTGTATAAACACGGTACCTTCTTATATGGAAGGATTTAGAAAAGGGAAAGGAAGGAAGATGGGAAGGTAGGAAAGATCTGAACACATTCCATCCCACAGAAAATACTCCTGCCCTTACCGAACAGTCGTCATCCCAACTAGCCTGCTATCTTAGACTCTCTTTGTTGTGTCTTTTAGGCATTTGGCACTTAGACACTGGGTGACTGCAAAGGGGACTGAATCTCTGCACTTCTTCTCAGGAGGGAGAAGGACAGAGCTGAGCTCTCTATTTGACAGACAGAGGTGCACAGGAGGGAAGCGCCTGACCCAGAGTGAGTCACACATGGAGCTGGCAGCAGAGCGCAAGATCGCCGGACCCTCAGGCCTGTGTGTCGGGCCCTGAGTCACGCACCTTCCCCAGCAGTGTGAGCACAGAGACGGCTTTCCACAGGGCCCGGCAGAGCTGTGGGGTATGGCAGGCTCTGCAGAAGCCAGGAGTCATGAGGGTCAGCAAACTTCCCGCGCAAGAGACCAAGCACTCTCCCAGTCAGGAACTGGCACGGTGATTTACATCAGATGCTGAGGGCAAGGTCGGTGAGCTGAACAGGCAAAATACACATTGAAGTGATTTGAGTGTAAAGAAAAATGCTCCGTTTGCAAACAAGGTACGTTTATTCTGCAGCTTAGGAGATAAAGTGAGATTTCTGTGGGGAGTCTATGTTGCGCTTTCTGGTGGCCTTAAAAGAAACAGACAAATTTGTGCTGAAGATAAAAATGAATTACATTCCATAAAGCCAACTTTATGACACTAAACAGAGAAGATTCCCTTGCGACAAGATGTGAAGTTGAACATCAGTCAGAACTTCTGAAAGAATCCTCGACGATAGGGCCTGGGGCGGCACGCAATCTCGATGCAACCTTCCTCTACTGCCTTCTGCGCACGACAGCGTCTCCTCGGAGAGAGAATATGATGTCATCACTTGATCAAGAGATTAGGGTTCATTCACCAGACCGTACTTCTTTAATGGCTTACAGGACTTAACTCAGAGCTGTTTTGTGTGCTCCAAACAAGTCTGTGCCTGGGCTGACGCATTAGGCTGTAGCACACGCTTCAATGCTGCATGTCCGTGCTGGCCCCTGCCACCGAATGATATGCCCTGGGTATGCGTCCACCTTGAAGGGTATTTCATATCTCGGCCACCCTCCTTCCCAGCTGCAATGTGTTCCCATCATAAACAGCCTGTCTGTTGATGTTCTGAGGGTCACCACACTCCTCTCCTCCTCCATCTCCGCCCTGTCCTGAAGGCATGTGGCTCATCCTCATCTCTGGCTGGTGATTCTGACATGCGCGGTCAAGCCAGCGGCACATCAGTTCTCATCTGGATTTTACCTTGGGAAAATCTCAGGTAATGCTGGGGGGAAAAATGATCTTGGCAAACTAGAGAAGGAAGAAATGCCTTCCACTGTTACCATTGCTGGAATTATTTGTCAGAAAGCCTTCCAGAAGTGACGATTCCTCGCCATCGTTTTTACTCACTATTTTTTGAATGGGATGACCACATATTAATCATCTAAACTGGAACATTTCCAAGAGTACAAAGGAGACCTGTTAATAATTACACTGGGACGGGTATAGTCTGGGACTACCTCCGGCAAAGCAGGACAGACGTCCAGCAGGACATCGTACTTCTCCAGGCCATGAGTAGAACAAAGACATGTAGGGCAGAGTCCCAGATGACCCCAGCTGACAAAAAAACATCAACAGAAATAAGTTTTATCCTTGTAAACCTCTGACTTTGGGAGTTTCGTTATCACAACATAACCTAGAAAAAGCTGATACAGCCCCTTACTGCTGTGTAACTTCTTGATTGCCACCTCTGCAACATGGGGATAACTTAACAGCACCTACACCAGTGGTGGATGTGAGGATGAAATGAGTTCATGTAAGTCAAGCACTTAGGACAGTGCCTGCAACACAGACAACAGTCAACAAACGTCAGCCACTCTTACTATTTATTCATATAATAACACAGGAGAAGAAAAGAAACGCTCTAAGAACACAGTGAAGTCAAATTTCAAAGGAAACGTATTATCACTCAGGAATGGTAGGAGAGACCACCCTTGCTACCAACACCAGCCACTTGCCCTTTTAGAGCCCCGAGTCCTCTAACCCTCCCATCTGTTAGCCAGTCCTCCTGCCTGGGTCTTTCCCTAACATGTTAGCCACGGACACCCTCGGAACTGCGTTGTTGCAGATTCCTCGGCCTTCGGCTCCTTCCACCTCACCCACATGACAAAGCTTAACCCTGGTACAACAATCTACCTTTTTTCTTTTCTTTTTTGCTCCTGAGCACAAAATCTTCCAGGGTTTCTTGAAAATCCTTGCATGGGCTCTCTCAACTCTTTTTCCCATTTCCCACAAGAGATATTCTAAAGTTACACCATTCTCTTCAAGCTCTGTAACCTACTACCTTCCTCTCCAAAAGGCAGTAGAGGCCATGAGGTAGGGACCACAGGCGTTGGTTCACTGTTCCTAAATCTCTGTATTGCTCTGGAAGCCGGCCCCTCCCTTCACCCTCTCTGCGGGCTCTCAGCCCTCGGACTAGAAATGAACTTGCTACATCTGCCCATCTTCCAAAAATCACTCCCCCAGCCTGTTGTCTGTTTCCTTCTCTTCACTGCTGAGTAACTTGTCCTCCAGGCTGCAACCTTCTCACATCCATTCCTTCCTCAATCCACTCAACTCCATACCCTGTTGCTTCCCCACATCTGCTCTGGGAGAGGCCCTCAAAGAACTCTTCGTTGCTACCACCAATGGGCGTTTTTTCCGTCTGTAATTTCCCTCTCCCCTCCACTACATCCGGCATGGCCACTGCTCCCTCCTTGCGATTCTCTCTGATCTTGGCATCCAAGATGCTTCTTTCCAGCTTTCCTCTTCTCAGGCTTCTCCTTCCCAGTCTCTTTTGTGGGCTCCACTTCCTCTGCCTTCCCGTCAGTGCTGATGTTCCCCATGGTTTTGTTCTAGACTCTCTTCTTTTCCTTTCAAGCTGCTTACATGCTGAGCTCCAAAGGTGTCTGTACCCAACCTCACCATTTTGCTTACCAATGCCCCACTTGCTCCTCAGATTTTTTTTTTTTTTTTTTTTTTTTTTTTTTGAGACGGAGTCTCGCTCTGTCGCCCAGGCTGAAGTGCAGTGGCCGGATCTCAGCTCACTGCAAGCTCCGCCTCCCGGGTTCACGCCATTCTCCTGCCTCAGCCTCCCGAGTAGCTGGGACTACAGGCGCCCGCCACCTCGCCCGGCAATTTTTTTTTTTTTTGTATTTTTAGTAGAGACGGGGTTTCACCATGTTAGCCAGGATGGTCTCGATCTCCTGACCTCGTGATCCACCCGTCTCGGCCTCCCAAAGTGCTGGGATTACAGGCTTGAGCCACCGCGCCCGGCCGCTCCTCAGATTTCTTATCTGAATGAATGGCACTTTTACCCATCGTCTGAGCCAGAAACCTGGGATTCATGCTTGACTTTTCTCAGTCTATCCCCTCCCACCAACCAAATGGCCTACAAACGGGTCTCACTTCTAGTCTTGACCTATCAAATCTATTTTCCCTGCTGCTTACAAATGATCTTTCTCTGTGATCTTCAGAATAAAGTCCAAACTCTCACGCTGAAACCTTAACTCAACACCTAACCCGATATTCTTAATGATACAGCTCCTGTTTACCGCTCCAGTTTCACCTCTCATCATGACCCCCAAATCTCCTACATTCCAAACATACTGAGCTGCTTTCAATTCCCAGGTGGTTCCATGTTTCATGACACCTCTAGGGTTTCCGGACTTGCCGCTCACCTGCTGAAATGCCCTGTGCCCTGCTGCCCACTTACTAAACTTCTCATTTTAAAGTCAGGTGTTTCCTGTCCTGGGAAGCCTTCTCTGCTCACTGGCACCTTTCATCTCCCAGAAAGCTCCCTCCCTGCAAGGCCAAGTAGCTGCCCCTCTGCTGTACTTCCACGGTACCCTGAACGTGCCCCTGTCTGAAATGTGGCTGCTGATGGACTTGCAGGCTTCCTTCACTAAACTGTGACCTGGATTCGTTAGGGACTCTGGTTCCTAGCACATTATCTCATGATACTCATTCAATGTTTCATGAATGAATGAACAGTGACAGTCTCTTGGGTAGCAGCTGCATCTTTCGGAGGCAAGACAGCATGCCTGAGGAAGGCTCCCAGCAACTTGAAACGTTGACATCTATGTAGATACACACATACGGTGGTAAAGCCATCTTTAAATAGAGATCCGTGTGTTTGTGTGTGTGTGTGTGTGTATTGCTATAAAAAAATATCTAAGTTGGGAAAAGTGTTCATTCTCCTTTACCTTATCTTCCCCTTTGCTTGTCAGTTGCCATATAGTGACTATTTTTCCATTGTGACTGCTTGTGCTCAGAGGCGTCCTTCATTCTGCTCTTTCAGGAGCTGCACATTTGCACACCAAAACATTTCTCAGTATTCTTACTCAGTATTCAGGACAATATTCCCATGACAGATATACCGAGTAGGTGACAATTCTAAAGACAAAGAGAGAATTGCCACTACCTTACACTATCAATTTCCACTCAGCCTTCTTTTCTCTAGTTTCAATGATCTCAACTCCTTTAGCTACTCCATAAATGGTGACATGCTGGATCAGCAAATATAAATGTTTACACTCAGTTATTACAATCCCAAATGACATTCGTAATTGGCACTCATAAAAAATCAATTAATATTTATTTTGATAAATCTCCTTCCACACTCAGATTGATGAAGCATTTGTTACTGTTGAAAAAGGAAGCCTTCATTATATTGCTACTCATTGTCAATTGCTGGTCATTCTGCCCCCTCTTAAGATCTTTATATGTCAAACCTTGGGTCATTACAGTCATTTTCATTTTGTCAGCTTAATTAATTTGAAGGTTACCTGAGTTTTATTACAGAATATAACAATCAATTCTAATGTTAAAATGTATTAAGAATAGTTTTTAAATAAAGAGCAATTTATCATTCTGTAAGGCTAGACATACTAAATTTGTTTTAACGTGTTATGATCATCTTTAAAAACAAAGTATCTCAAAATAGAAATAGTTACGTCACAAGGTATTAAATATCACATATAGGAATCCTAAGATTCCTTAGATTCTCTTATCTTAGATGTGAAATTAACAAGGAGAAGCAATTTCTAAAATTGTCCTTTCAATTAGAAATTATCTTTAGAACATTTAATTTTCATCTATCACCATCATTGTTATATAGTCCTTGTAATGAATTGAATTTGATTCTGGATCAATTGCAGCAGACAACATTTCTTCCATTTCCTCTTGAGAAAAAGGCTCACCTCAGAGAGACAGAAAGGAAAATTTATCATTTATGATCATCTGATTTTTTTCTTTCTCTTTCCACTAGTCAGCTTAATAGCCACGGAGCCCCCACAAACTCCCACACTGTCACTAGTTAGCTCCCTGGAGCTGCAGAGCCAGGATATCACGACAGTCCAGAGGTTCAAAGAGAAGGCTGTTGTACACCCTGGCAGATTCTGGACTTCTTTCAGCCTGTAGATGTCACAGATCAAGCAACCTCTAGAACGCGTCATTTCAGGCAAAACAGTAGGAAGACACACAGATATCACGAACAAGGTTCTTTATTTAGATGAAAACTTTTGAGATTACCAGAGGATGAACCTGAAGCCCCAGTATTTGATTAAAGATGGAAGGAAAATCACCGAATGGTTAAAGCACAAGTTTGGATTCACATGCTGGCTGCCTCTTACTTGCTCGAAAGTCTTGAGCAAGTCACTTAACTGCCCCACACCTTAGTTTACCTGTCTATAAAATGGAGGTGATAATGACACTACCTATCACACAGGGTTGTCATGAGGATGAAATGTGTTGTGATTTGAATGGGATGTAGAACAGTACTTGGCATATAAGCAGCAACATGTAAGTGTTTGTTTAAAACATCGTTCTGAGATCTTCCCTCCTGCTAAACACTGTCTGATGCAATACACATTCCTGGACACTTAGGGACTTCTATCTTCTAGGAACTTGATTCAATGTGATTTATTTTGTTTATCATATGACATCCTGGGCTGTAAAAATGCATATTCTCAAACTAGCTGATACTTTGTGAATATTATGAAGCGCGTGCAAGTAACTTGAATCTATATTGCTATGTAGCAGAAATTTACTTAAAAACAATTTGTAGAATTCTGAGACTCTCAAACTAGCAATTCTTAAGCACCTATTTTACCAAACTAGTCAACTGCTATTACACTTAGCTGATGGGTCCGTTATATTAAATCATAACTTAGATCTGCCTAGTAATTTACATCTTACATATTACTTCCAAACATATTGGTTCATATATGTAGAAGGTTTGTAATAACACTTGTTGAATGAATAATTGAAACCATATATATTCTTACTTGAAAATACTGTCCTATGCTTAGTCCACTGAGATACTCAATAGTTGATCTTTAAGTACCATGAACTATCTGTAAACATATCATTTTCGAAATTATCACACAGGCCTCCAAGTAAACCACGTGATTGCACCATCTCTGTATACACTGCAGTCTGTTCTGACTTTTCTGTTTCAGTCAGTAGCGTTACCATAATATTTGTCATTGAGGGCAGAGCCTTGATGTTATTTTTGATTCGGCTCTCATCTTTGTCACCTACACTCTGTTACTCATCATGACCCATGGATCCTGCCACAGACAGTCCTACTGTACCAATCCCTTCTCCCCATTGCCATTTCTGTTGCCAGGTCAGGCCTTTATTTGGGTGCCTTCAGATGCTGAAATAACCTTCTAACTGGCCTCCCTAGTCCAACCTCTTTCTCATGCATCTAACAAACCGACCAGCACCAGTAAAACCTTCTCACAATCACTCATACACCATGTGACTCATCTGCTTAAAAGCCTATAATACTTCTCCATCGCCCACAGGTGAATTCCAAACTCCTGAGCCTGGGACTCCACAATTTAGTCCTAGTAAATCTACTGAAGTTAATTTCCCGCTGTTTGCCAGCATTATCCTCTGGGCCAGCTAGGCTTATTTTCTCTCTGAAATAGCATGTTCATTCCTACCTCCCAATTTTTGTTCAGACTGTTTTACGTATCAATAATGTCTCCCTCTCATTAGCCCCTTCACCTGGTCTTCATCATCTACTCATTCATTCATTCATTCATTCAACAAACATTTGTTGAGATCTACCGTGTGTGAGGGAATTAAAATGCATCAGAGTTTACCTCTGCCCTCAACTTAACCATATACATTCTACCCTCTCAAAAAACCTATTTTCTCTTTAAGTCTTCCCAGACCGAGCTTTCCAGGCTGGTCCGGCCCTGGTTGATCTTCTGATATTGATTTTTCTATTGTCTTGTACTGTGAATTATTTTATGTTAGTTTTATCTCCCCAATAAGATTGTAATATCCTTGAGAGAGGAAGATTTCAGTATCATTATACCTTACCACACTTACTGAATCCTAAACATACAGTAGGCACACAACAGTAGGAAAAGCTAACTGTTTGAGCCATTTTGACTAAACTCATGTTGCCTAATACATAACCTAGGATTTACTTTCTTTAAACTAATCCTTAGGATTAAGAAGCTGATGCTTTGAAAGTTGTAACATTCCCATCAAAATTAATCCCTAAGATAATTTTAACAACGGCATAAGAGTTCTTGGGTGGCAGCTCTGATGGTCGTGGCATTCTTACCCTCACTCCCTGTGTTCCGTCTAAAGGTGGATCAAGTTGGGATGGTCAAACCAGTCATGCATGTAGATGCAGTCTTAGTCTTCCCTACTCCAAATTACTTGCACTTTTGATTCTGTCACAAGTGATCAGCAACTGAGTCATTCAGGACTCAATGTGTGAACCAGGGAGCTCTAGCTCTGTATGGGAGAAGGCAAGGTGACCAATATGAGGCTGGCTTCAGGAGACTGTCCATCAGGCCACTGACCTTCAAGGTAAACAACTTTACACATCAGCCTAGCAGACAGAATTCCTAAAGGAAATATGTTGGCAGGTATGTAAGTGTGCAGGTTTTACGTGTGTGTGTATGCATATATGTATGATGGGCCATGTTCGAAACAAATATATATGGTTCAATTAACATTAAAAAAGGAAATTTTTAGTGTTAAAAATGACCTCAGTATTCAATTGAGGTTACATTAGCTGTAACTTCACTGACAGAAAAGCTCTTTAAAAAGGAAATTTTACCAGCACTGTGGGAGGCCAAGATGGATGGATCACCTGAGGTCAGGAGTTCAAGACCAGCATGGCCAACATGGTGAAACCCATCTCTACTAAAACTACAAAAATTAGCTGGGCATGGTGGCCCATGCTTGTAATCCCAGCTACTCAGGAGGCGGAGGTAGGAGAATCACTTGAACCCAGGAGGCGGAGGTTGCAGTGAGCTGAGATCGCACCACTGCACTCTAGCCTGGGCAAGAGAATGAGACTCTGTCTCAAAAAAAAAAAAAGGGGGATTTTTATATACTTCTATTCAAATCTTCAATCTAGGAAGAGGCCTTCATTTACAGTGATTGATAGTTCATGTTTTCCACATGGCATATCTTTTATTCTGGAAATGCTCTGAATGGAATGCCTGAAATTATAGAAGTAATCACTATGCTTCACAAAATCCTACGAGACAACAACCCATCTCCCCTTTCCCTACTCTTTGTCCTCTTAACCCCCACAGAACAGAAACCATCCCCAAGCCAAAATAGTAGGAACAGTAAATAACTTTTTAAACAGAACAACTGATTTTAAAGTATCCCCTATAACTTCCGCATAACTGTTAACAAATTATTAATTCCTCACATAAGTCACTGTGATAAGTAATAAATCATGCTTACCTTCTTCAGTCATATACTTGATCAGTTCATCCTTAGTAAGAAACCCACGTTTAGCTGAATCTAAAACCTAGGGAAAAAGAAAAGATAGATATTACATTTTTTCATTTGGTGAATTAAGTTCTACATGATGAATTTTTCATATACATGTGTATATAAATATATGTATTTACATATATGTATATGCATATAAGCTGGAGTTTACATACCTCAAAAGCTCGAAGAAGGACATCTTCTGGAATTGGTCTGTATCTATAATTATGCAATAAAACGAGTAAATGCCACAGTATTTACTGCAGTCTCTACATAATAAATCAGCAGTCTCCAACCTTTTTGGCACCAGGGACCAGTTTCACTGAAGATAATTCTTCCACAGACCAAGGAGGGGAGGGATGGGTTGTGGATGAAACTGCTCCACCTCAGATCATCGGGCATTAGATTCTCATGAGAAGCGTGCAACCAGTCCCTGGCCTGGTGGTTGGGGACCCCTGTAATAAATGACCACATAAAACAAAACAGGGCTGGGCGCAGTGGCTCACGCCTGTAATCCCAGCACTTTGGGAGGCCGAGGTGGGCAGATCACCTGAGGTCAGGAGTTCGAGACCAGACTGGCCAACATAATGAAACCCTGTCTCTACTAAAAACACAAAAATTAGCCAGGCGTGGTGGCATACATACGCCTGTAATCCCAGCTACTCGGGAGGCTGAGGCAGGAGAATCGCTTGAACCCAGGAGGCAGAGGTTGCAGTGAGCCAAGATGGTGCCACTGCATTCCAGCCTGCGTGACAAGAGTGAAACTCCCTCTCAAAAAAATAAAATAAAATAAAATAAAAAATAAAATAAAGGCTGCTGATATACTGGGATGATAATACTCGCCTCACTGAAATCTTTTTGGATTTCTGGATATGAAAGTTGAAATACCTCAGCCCCACAGGAAATACTTAGTGCAAAATCACTGACATGTTTGAGGTTATCTATTCGCTTTTTGGAAATCAATTTATCTGGGCACAAGAATTCTATGATGAATGAACTATCGTAAGCTAATGCTATATTTTTGCTAGAAAAATGTTAGGATTCTTATTTATCATTGCTAATTCGAAACAGAAGATAATAAGAATGTTGATTTACGATTTTTGTAGCTTATTTACCCCCTAATTATGCTTTGCTTCGGATAACACTAATGTGGTTGATATTTCTAAGCATGTACCAACTGGCAGTTCAGAAGTATCTTGAAAGGTTAGAGGGAGGCCACCTTAAGATACACTGGTTGAGTATAACATACAAAGTGAAAAAGTCAAGCATCCTGAAATGAACGGATTCATAATTCAAACCATTACTTTGCCTTAACAATTGCATTTACTTACTTACCTCCTTTCTAGTAGTATTTCTGTCATCACCGGAAGAAATTTTTCGAATCGAATGTATCCAGTGGGTTCTTCTTCTTCTACCTAAACATTCAATAAGTAAACAGCCATTTATTCACTCAACAAACGTATTCAGCAACTACTTTTTCCAAGCACTGTAACAAGTGCTGGAGACTCCGGATGGTGAGCACGCTCGGGCATGACCCCTGCTCACAGAGCTGGTACTTTATTTTTTTAAGATTTCTCTTCATCATTCAACTTGAACACAGCTGATACTCTGATAAGGGAGACAGACATTAATCAAACACAACACAAATACACTGTGAACTGATGTAAGCACAATGAGGGGAAGGAGCATGGGTCTGTAAGAACAGTCAGTAAAGAACACTGGGCCGGGCGTTGTGGTGTAACCCCAGCACTTGGGGAGGCCAAGGCAGGTGGATCACTTGAGGTCAGGAGTTCGAGACCATCCTGGCCAACACGGTGAAACCCCATCTCTTCTACAAATGCAAAAATTATCTGGGCGTAGTGGTGCACACCTGTAATCCCAGCTACACGGGAGGCTGAGGCAGGAAAACCACTTGAACCCGGGAGGTGGAGGTTGCAGTGAGCCAAGATCGCACCACTGTACTCCAGTCCGGGCGACAGAGTGAGACTCCATCTCAAAAAATAATAAAGAAAGAAAGAAAGAAAGAAAGAGAACACTTCTTAGACCAGGAGACCAGGGAAGTCATCCATGAGGAAATAACACTCCAGCTGGCTTAGAAAGGATGAGTAGAAGGTGACGAGACAGAGACAGCTGGGGAGAGACAGTCACCTAGAGGAAACTGAACATGCTGAGACTCTGTGCTGACGCATGGGAGGCTAGGAGGCTGCAGTACAAGGGGCAGGGAGAAGCCTTCAAGACGAGGCTAGAAAGAGAGACGGGGCAAGACGGCAGGGCCTTCTTGTCCACGACAGTGATAAGGTTGCTAGCCTAAGAACAATGGGAAATCAGTGACGGTCTCATAGATGCAGGTTTTGAAAGAGGACACTGGTTGAGGGTGAGGCAGCTTCTTTAGTAGTCCAAGCAGATATGACAAGGGCATAGATTGGAGTGACGGCCATCGAGAGAGAAATGGATGGCTTCAAAAAATATTTTAAGAAGTGACATTGATAGGACCTGGTCCTGCATTCATTATGAATAAGGATGGAAAAAACAGAGGATTCAAGGATGACTCCCAAGATTCTGACTTATACCACTGGGATAAGGTGATGCTTTTCCCTGATAAGGAACCCTGAATGAGGCATCAGGTTAGGGGACCAATCACCATCTCAAGGACCAACTACATCTTAAATCATCATAATATGCATTAAGTACCTACATGGTAAATAGAACTTTGTCACACCACCACGAGATTAGAAGACTATACCTGAGAAAGAGAAAGTTTGGCACTTGGCACTATTAAATGAGAACGAAACAGATCCCTGCCCCTGGGTTCGACTTGGATGGAGTGGCTGAACAAAACACCATTGACCTTAACTTTCATGTCAGGCTATCTATAAGGAGCTGTAAATTTTCCACTCCCTTTCAAAAATCCTATTAAAAGGCTCATAGATCCCAATTCAGCAGATGAGCTTTGGACAGATTTATTCTTTGAGCGAAAACAAACAAACAAACGAAACACTATAGGTTGCTGCTAAGTGCAACACACCATCATCCAAATGACTCTTATTTTTTCATGTTTATACTAGATTCACACCTAGCATGGTGGAACCCTCAGACTCCACTCTCAGCAGAAAATGCAATGAACTCAACGACAGAACTGTGTGTTTCAGAATTTCTGAGTCCATCCATTCATGAACAATTGTTCTCAGTTGCCTCTAGGTCCAAGGTGAGCATTTTGCAAATTAATGTTCACATGGCTCTGATGCACTTGAGTAGCACTCTGCAACTCCCTACTCAGGAGCCTCGGACAAATACAATGTAAATCTCATGAGGTTATCTCCAAAGGAGGAATTTTAAAATAAAAATGTTGAGTTGCTATTCTGGTTACTCCAGAAATTTGCTCCAGAAGCGAGAGCAATGGTTTTTTTCCTTTCTTCCCACCACCAACAAACCACTGTAGAGCAGGGGTCTCAACCTTTAAAAGATCAAAACCCCTTTTTGCTTACATGCACCCTGATCAAGCTACAAACTGTTGTTTGTTGTTCCAAAGGAAGTTCAACTCTATAATTCCATCTCCATCATGGAAGAACTCACAAATGACACATAATATATGCCTCATATCGCTTCCCCGGGTTCCCTCATGACTTTCACAAACCCTCAGGGATGTGAAGATTATGGTGCAATCTCCGCAGATCTTTCTCGCCTAATAGATCTTTGTGGAACCAAAATTACATGAAAATAAGTTAAAACAAAACAGCCAACTAGTCAGAATAGCGGACAAGTCATAAATGTTCTTTGTTATTGTTGTTTTTAAAGAGGGACAATGAATAAACAGGCCTTGTGGTTAGAAAATAAGAAGAAAAATGGTTATGACCATCTTCAACTTGGGCAGAAATTGTAACATCTTTCTATGACCCAACACTGTCCTCTAGAGGCCATATCCAATTTGTTCTTGAGCACAAAAACATGTATAAGCAATGGCATTAGAAACAATATAATTACATAATAATTCCAAGTACAGCATTCATGGAATGTTTAATATAGACACCATTTTATATTATAAAAGGATGTTTATATTTGAATAACCTTTTGATTTTAGAATAGCTTTAGATATACAGAAAAGTTCCAAATACAATACAGAGTTCCCATATACCTGTCATTCAGTTTCCTCTATTTTTTTTCCAGTCTTATTGAGGTATGATGGACAAATAAAAATTCCATATATTTAAGGTGTACCACATGACATTTTGACATACATATACCTTGTGAAATGATTACCACACAGGCTTATTAACATATCCATGGACTCACTAGTTACCTTTTTTGTATGTATGGGGAGAACACTTGAGATCTACTCTCTTAGTAAATTTCAAGAATAGAATAATTATTAACCATAGTCACCACGCTGTACATCAGAAATTGTTTTTCTTATCACTGAAAGCTTGTACCCTTTGACCAACATTTTCCCATCTCCCCTACCCTCACGTCTGGTTAACTACCCATCTATTCTGTTTCCATGAGTTTGACTTTTGAAAACGTAACAGAGATCATGCAGTATTTGTCTTTCTGTGTCTACCTTATTTCACTTAGCATAATGTCCTCCAAGTTCATCCGTGTTGTTGCAAATAGCAGGACCTCCTTTTTTTAAGGCTGAATAATATTCCATTACATATGTACATATACACACACCTTTTGTTTATCCACTCATTTGTCTATAGATATGTTGTTTCCATATCTTAGTTACTGTGAATAATGCTGCAATAAACATAGCAATACAGCTAGCTCTTAAGAGATTCTGATTTTATTTCTTTTGGGATTTATACCCAGAAGTGGGATTGTTGGATGATATGGTAATTCTATTTTTAGTTTCTTGAGAAACCACCATAGTGTTTTCCATAGTGTCTGTGCCAATTTACATTCCCACCGACAGGTTCCTTTCTGTCCACACCCTCATCAACACTTTTGTCTTTTTGATAGTAGCCATTATAATAGGTGTGACGTGATATCTCATTGTGGTTTTGGTTTGCATTTCCTTGATGAACAATGATGTTCATATACCTGTCGGACATTTGTATGTCTCCTTTGAAAAAATGTCAGGTCCTTTTTTTCCATTTTTTTTTAATTAGGTCATTTTTGTTTTTGCAACTGAGTTGTCTGAGTTCCTTATATGTATTGGAATATTAACCCCTTATCAAATGTATGGTTTGCAATATTTTCTCCCATTCCATAGGTTGCCTTTACATTTTGCTGCTTGTTTCTTTTGCATGCAGGAACTTTTTAGTTTGACGTAGTCCCACTTGTTTATTTTTGCTTTTGTTGCCTGTGCTTTTGGTATCATATTCAAAAAATCATTGCCCAGACCAATGTCAAAGAGTATTTTCCCTATGTTTTGTTCTAGTTTTATGGCTCCAAGTCTCACATTTAAATCTTTAATCCAGTTTGAGTTCATTTTTTGTGTATGGTGTGAGATAAGGATTCAATATCATTCATCTCCATGTTAATAACAGTTTTCCTATCACCATTTACTGAAGACACTATCCTTTCCCTATGGTGTATTCTTGGCACTCTTGCTGAGAATTAGCTGACCATTTATGCATGGCTTCCTTTATAAGCTTCCTATTCTGTTCCAATAGTCTATATGACTGTTTTTATGCCAGTACCACACTGTTTTGATTACTATTGCTTTGTAATATAATTTGTAATTTCATTTGTGATATAATTCATCTATCATTAACTCTTACATTATTATGGCACACTTGTCATAACTAATGAATCAATATTAATATATTATTAGTCACTAAACTCCAAACTTTTTTGGATTCCATTAGTTTTTCTAAAATGCATTTTTCAAATATGGTATATTCCAATGTCATAAAAAAGAACAAGAAGTATAGGGTAGATGTTTAATCATGCTGATACCTTGATCTTAAACTTTCAGCCTTGAGAACTGTGAGACAATACATTTCTATTGTTTAAGCCACTCTGTGTGGTGCACTATCAAAGCAGCTCTGACAAACATTATAACTAACATATATTCTAAATATATATGACATATTTTTATCCAAAGACTTTGAATCACTATCATCAAGCAGAAGTCTGATCAAGTTTGAATCACTATCATCAAGCAGAGCAGATACTCAGAATTCAGAACTGTATTTCACAACTGTAATCCCAGCACTTCGGGAGGCCAAGGTGGGTAGATCTTCTGAGGTCAGGAGTTTGAGACCATCCTGGCCAACATGGCGAAATCCCATCTCTACTAAAAACACAAAAATTAGCTGGGCATGGTGGTGTGCACCTGTGGTCCCAGCTACTCGGGAGGCTGAGGCAGGAGGATCTCTTGAACCCAGGAGATGCAGGGTGCAGTGAGCCGAGATCACACCACTCCACTTCAGAGATCACACCACTCCACTTCAGAGCAAGATTCTGTCTCAAAAAAAAAAAAAAAAAAACAAACTATCTCACAGAGTTGATGCAGAAATGCAGAAAAAATGGTGCAATCTAAACCTATTTTCTCCAGGAGAAAACTCAATTATACTGAAATGAATTCAAGAAAGATTCCGTACATTATATCAGACAGGTATGAAAAGACTACAAAGTCATTGCATTTCTTCATTTAATCAAAGTCGTGTTGGGAAAATTCACTTGACTTCTTTCTGTATTGGTTAGAATCTTTTTTAAAAAATAGATGTTCTACAGGACTAGGTATGAAAAGTAAATACATAGATAAATAATTTAAAAAGACATTACCTTTCTTATAGAGAAAAATCACAATATATTCCCCATGTTAAACCAATAATACTTAAGAATGTTATTAAAATTCATCCTCTAGCTTCAGCATGCTCATGTCTAATACAGGGGGAACAGTAACCTACAGGATGGTTGTGAAGGTTCCATGAGATACAAAGGTGCTTTGTGAACTGTGAGAGTAGATGATGATGACAATGATGACAATGTTCCATGAAATATGAAGGTGCTTTGTGAACTGTGAGAGTCGATGATGATGACGATGACGACGATGATGTTCCATGAGATATGAAGGTGCTCTGTGAACTGTGAGAATCGATGATGATGATGATGATGACGATGATGATGATGATGATGATTTCTACCAGCAGTGTATACATTTCTGGTTCTATGACATGCAATGACACTTTTTCCTAAAAGACTCAATCACCGGTGCTGAAATTTCAGGCACATCCTCACTGACCCACCATGTAGACCCACCTGTTTATACAGAAGTTTGCCTCTGTCACCTATCCGTAAAATGCCACACGGAATGTGGCAATTCAATAAGATAATGTATGGAATTGCTAGGCACATTTAATACCTTCTCCCTCACCCCTTGTTGCCTCACCCCATGTCTAGAGGACAGGGTATGTGGGTTAGCAGTGATGCCTCCACCTCTGCTGTTTCCCCACATGGCCTCTTTGGACTGAAAAAAAGGCGAGAGTAACAAATACCCACCAAACTTCACATCCCTCCCTTCGAAAGACAGAAGAAACTCACAAAACAAGTACATCCTGTTACTGCAAACATGAATGAGACAAAGTAAGTTAAATCTAGTTTGTTTCTTCTAAGAGAAGGGCCAATGTGGAGTGGTGATTTAAAAGTAACCCAGGCAGCATTTATGCATGTAAAGGAAAAATGTCTTCGCCGGAAGACCCCTCGAGTGTAGCCTGCTAAAAGTACCGTTTGCAGGGAATTCATCTTCATAGTGTGCCAGCAGATGCTCACCTGGAAAACCAAGGCCCTGATACGCCTGGCTTCTCCTCCTCCAAAGAATTAAGGTGGAGTAGGTGACCTGAAGAAAATATACTGCCTTCATTGCCACACAAAGGGGCCCAAATTCTGGAGGCTCACACAGTGCCTTCGGGCACGCCACAGTCTCTCTGCTTCCTCTTCCCCAATGTGCAGCCATCTCAGTAAATACGGTGTGACTTTTTAATACTATGAACATTTATCTCAGCCTCAAAGCATGTGGCAAATACTGTGCTTCTCACTCTACTTTGGTCTAAATCAATTTTCTTAATCCATTTGGGATTTGAGGAAATACAGGCACAGAGAGGTTAAGTGCCTATCTGAGGGCGTCAGAGTCAGTCAGGTGTTTTGATGGGATCACAGCCTGGAGTTCTTCCATTTCCATCGATAAATCATCAGGCCATCTCTTTTCTCATAAGAGCATTAATTTATTTTAATGCTGAACCCACTGAATAGGCACAATAAAACACACCATGAAAATTCATTTCTCCCCAGTGACATAACAATCAGTCAATAAACTGAACTATTTCATGCTTCACAAAAAACAAGATAATGTCAGTAGTTAAGATGGTTTATAAAGCATCTACATTTCAACTAGTTCTAGGTCACCAAATGAGATATACATGCGAATTTTTTAAAACTATTTGTAGTGAAAAATATAAAAACCACGAGATAGTTCACATTAGGCTCTAAATAGTATATATACAAATTTTGACATAATTATGTTTCAAAACCAAAACACAAACACAATTTAGAAAATACTTCTCTACCTTGGATAGAATAAAATCACAAAAATTTGGCATTTACCAAAAATGTTGTCTTTACAAAGAAAAAAATTTAAAGCCACTTACTTTGGAAAAATTATTTATTCTAAAGATTCCAGAGGCTGTTGTGCAACCATAAGACTACACGTGCCTTCTGGGTTATAAATTCCTTTCCTATTTCAGTGCAAGTGTTAAAAATAGATGGATCATCAGAGATTCTAAGAATCAACAGGTGGCTAAATCCGGTACTTAGTAAGGTCCCTTCCAACTGAGAGTTTCTCCAATTTGAAGAGATGGGGGAAAGGTTGCATCAGTGCCTGTCAGGCCATTAATTTCCCTGTTTGAATCCTCTGAGGGTGGGGCTTCAGGGGCGCCAGCTACACTCATTGTTTCATCCTCTCCAGCTCCAGTTTCTCTACCGAAGTGTGAGTGCCGCTCCCCATGCCAAGTAGGGTTTTCTTGTATTTGAGAGAGGCAGCAGGTGTTGGAACAGTCACCTCACTAACGTACTCTTCAACCCCACTCAGACCAAAAACAATGATGGAAAGCTGTGTTGCAATATGATTGGAGGAAAAGTTTTATTCTGGGTTGCAATTAATTTAAGCAAAGGAGCAGTGGTTAACACAATAAATATCTGAATACAGTGATGAAAAAAAGTGAGCCTCCTTTCCCTAATAAGAAAATCCCCTAAAGGAGTTTTGGTCAAGTTAAATATATAAACTTTACTACGTCCACAGATATATTTAAGATCACATATGTAACAACGTTAATTTAAAAATATCGCTTTTTATTTTTACATTGCAAAAACCAACTTCATTGAGACTTTCAACATGCATCTTCAATAGTGTCTTCGTGACCACGAGACAACTTTTTGAACGATACAATGCAGTTTTCTTTTCTTCTTGTTCTTGTTACAGAGCTAATAATAATAATACGTGTTCTTTGTGGAACAGTGAAAACCACAGAAGAGCACAAAGAATACAAATCACTCTGGGATTTGATCCTGTCATCTACAGATCCCTTCCGTATAGACAGTGCTGGAGAGCTGTGTTGTAGTTTTATATTCATTAATACAATGCTATATCCACATATTATATTTGTATATGTATTATATATAATGTGTATATATATATTTTAGCAAGAAATAGAATTCTAGCCTCTTTTTATTTTTTTACTTAACACACTGTGAACATCTTATCAAGCCATTAGTCTTTTTTTTTAATTAATAAACTTGAGATTGTTAAGAGTAGTTTTAGGTTCACAGCAAAATTGAGTAGAATGTCCAGACAGTTCCCACATACCACACCCCCTCCCCTGGGTTGCTCTCCCCATCCCCAGCCTCCCCTACAATCAGCATCCCCACCAGAGTGGTATATATGTTAAAAATTAATGAAGCTGGCCAGGGCAGTAGCTCAGGTCTGTAATCCCAGCACTTTGGGAGGCCGAGGTGGTCAAATTACCTGAGGCCAGGAGTTTGAGACCAGCCTGGCCAACATGGTGAAACCACATCTCTACTAAAATCACAAAAATTAGCTGGGTGTGGTTGTGATGCCTGTAATCCCAGGTACTCGGGAGACTGAGACAGGAGAAACACTTGAACCTGGGAGGCAGAGGTTGCAGTGAACCAAGATCACGCCACTACACTCCAGCCTGGGCAACAGAGACTCTGTCTCAAAAAATATGAAAAATAAATAAAACTACATTGATACCTCTTTATTAACCAAAGTTCATAGTTTACATTAGGCTTCATTCTTTGTATTAGGCTGTTTCTTGTATTGCTAGAAACACTTGAGACTGGGTAATTTATAAAGAAAAGAGGTTTAGTTGGCTCACAGTTGTGCAGGCTGTACAGGAAGCATGGTGCTGGCATCTGCTTGGTTTCTTGGGAGGCCTCAGGAAGCTTCCAGTCATGGTGGAAGGTGAAGGGACAACAGGCACATCACAAGGCCAGAACAGGAGCAAGAGAGAGAGTGCGGAGGGAGGAGCCACGCAGTTTTAAATGACCAGAGCTTGTGTGAACTCAGAGCTTGTATGAAGTCATTTATCACCAAGGGGATGACCCAAGCCATGCATGAGGGATCTTCGCCCGTGATTCAAACAGCTCCCACCTCCCACCAGGTCCCATCTCTGACACTGAGGATTACATTTTAACATGAGATTTGGGCAGGGGCAAATATTCAAACCATATCGCTCTCGGTGTTGTACATTCAATGGGTTTGGACAAATGCATAACAAGTCTCCACCATGATGGTATCACACAAAGGAGTTTCACTGCCCTCAAACTCCTCTGAGGCCAGGTGTGGGGGCTCATGCTTGTAATCCCAGCGCTTTGGGAGGCCAACGTGGGAGGCTCACTTGAGGCCAGGAGTTTGAGATCAGCTTGGGCAACATGGCGAAAGCCCATCTCTACAAAAATTTAAAAAATTAGCTGGGCATGGCATGTGCCTATAACCCCAGCTGCTTGGGAAGCTGAGGTGGGAGAACTGGCACTCCTGCCTAGGTGACAGAGTGAGACCCTGTCTCAAAAAAGAAATAAAAAAGATTTCTTCAATGTATTTTAATGGCTTGATGACTCATTTTAGTGCTGAATAATATTCCATTGTCTGGATGTACCACAGTTGATTTATCCATTCACCTACTAAAGGACATCTGATTGCTTCCAAGTTTTGCCAATTATGAATGAAGCTGCTGTAAGCATCCATGTGCAGGTGTTTGTGTGGCCCTAACTTTCAATTCCTTTGCATAAGTAAAAGGAGAGGGACTGCTGGGTCACGTGGTAAGTCCTCACCAGTGGGGGAGGGGAGCTCCTGCTGCTCCACTTTCTTGTCAGCATTTGTTGTTGTCAGTGCTTTGGATTTTATCCACTCTCATAGGCGTGTGGCGGCATCAGTCTTTTACAACATACTTGTAGTGACTACACAGCATTCCAATCCAGACAGACCAAGGTTTGTTCAACCATTTTTGTGTTAATGGACACTCAGGTTGTCTCCAGTTGTTGTTACAAACAACAGTGTGACTAACACCTTTGAAGTAAAATCTTTGTGTTTGTTCCCAATAACAGTATCTCCTCCAGAAACTGATCAAAGAGCTTGTACATTTTTTTTAGCTTGTTGATAAGTATTGCTAAAATGCCCTCCAGGAAGGGAGTATGAATACCACCATTTTTTACTGCTATTAGCAATGTGTAAAAGTGTCAATGCCAGGAACCTACCACTTTTAGAAACTCTTTGACAATTTCAATATCCAAGGTTCATTATTTCTAAGTTCTGCCTTCCATAAAGCACAGGCGCAGACACAATTCAGACAAGTTCCTTGCCGTGTTATAGCAACGATGTCCTTTCCTCCAGATTCCAATACCTCATCCCTCATTTACGTCTGTGAGCTCAACACAATTGGCTTTACCATCCATATTTCTACCAACATTCTGTTCTTGTCTACTTAGATAATCTCTAAGAAGATTTAGGCTCTCTCTACAGATCTCTTCTCTAAGCTCTCACCAGAATCACCATGAGTGCTCTGTTCACAGCAATCCAGGCTTTTCTAGCACACACCTCAGTCTTCCAGCCTCTACCCATTAGCCAGTTCCAAAGCCACTTCCACATTTTCAGGTATTTGTTAGAGCAACAATCCCACAAAGATCAATTTCAGTCTTAGTCCAGTTGTGCTGCTATGATGACGTACCTTAGACTGGATAAATGTATAAACAGCATACATGTATTGCAGTTATGGAGGCTGGGAAGTCCCAGATCAGGGTACCAGCAGACTTGGTGTCTGGTGAAGGCCTGGTCTCTGCTTCCAAGATGGGGCCTTGAATGCTGTGGCCTCCAGAGGGCATGAGCACTGTGTCCTAATGTGGTGGAAGGGACGCGAGGGCAAAAAGGGGCCTAGCTCATTCTCTCCAGCCCTTTTATAGCATTGCTCATCCTGTTCATGATGGATCTACCCTCTTGACTTAACTGCCCCCGAAGGCTCCACCTCTTAATACTATCTCATTGGGGGTGGTTAAGCTCCAACATATGAATTTTGGAGGGGCTCATACATTCTACCCACAGCATAATAGAAACATGGCAATTAAGTTTTACTGAATAAAAGAGATAAATAAAAGCATTTAGGAAAAAATTACCCAAATGTACAAAGGGCTCCAAGCTGTTGGATATGACCCAGGGAAAGGATGACTATAAAGTACTCCAATCTAACTTCTTACTACCATCAGACTGGCTTGTCTAAAGTACAATCGCATTCAATAAAAACAAGTATGAATTAAAATAAAATAAAATGCAAATCTCGTCATGTTATTCTCATTTAAAACCCTTCAGTAACCCATGACTGCCACGGCTTGCTTCACAAGGCCCTCTGACATCTGAAAAGGCCTATACTTTATCCAAATAATGTTTATCATGTGGTATCCATGATATTAAAAATTGTTAGCAACCTTTACCAATAGATGAATGGATATGTAATATGGAATATTCATTTAATGGAATATTATGTTTCTATTTATTAATATGGTTATTGCCATATAATTAAATATTAGGAAGCAATTACACTCCTGTTAGAGCAGAACATTGGCATGGAAAATATTAATGATATTACTATGGGGGTCCCTCTGTATCCATGGTGGATTGGTTCCCAGACTTCTCATGGATACCAAAATCTGCAAATGCTTAACTTCCTTATATAAAATGGCACACTATTTGCATATAACCTATGCACATCCTTCTGTATACTTTATTGGTTTATTTTTTATTTTTTTGCCCAGGCTGGAGTACAGTGGTGCCATGATAGCTCACTACAGCCTTAAACTCCTGGGCAAAAGTGATTCTCCGGTCTCAGCTTCCCAAGTAGCTGGGACTATAGGCACCAAGCTCGGCTAATTTTTTAAAATTTTTTTGTAGAGACAGGGTCTCACAATGTTGCCCAGGCTGGTCCCAAACTCCTGGCCTCAAGCAATCCTCCAGCCTCAGCCTCCCGAGTAGCTGAAACTATTGGGGTGCACCACCATGCCCAGCCCACCTTAACCATTTTTAAGTGTACAGTACAGCAGTGATAACTACATGTACATTGTTGTGTAACAGATCTCCAGAACGTTTTCATCTTGCAAAACTGAAACTCTATACTCATTGAACAGCAGCTCCCCTTTTCCCCCTCCGCCATTCCCTGGCCACTACGGCTCTACTTTCTGTTTCTAGGAGTTGGGTTATTTTTGGATACCTCCCAAGTGGAATCATGCAGTATTTGTGTATTAATATTTATAACTACAGGTGACCCTCAAACATGGGTTTGAAATCCATGGGTCCAGTTCTCCATGGATTGTCTTCTGTCTCTGCTACCCTGGGACAGCAAGACTGAACCCCTCATCTCCTTGTCCTCCTCAGCCTACTCAGTGTGAAGACAATGAGGACGAGAGCTTTATGAAGATCCACTTCCACTTGTTGGGTAGTAAATATATTTTCTCTTCCTTATGATTTTCTTAATAGTATTTTCTTTACTCTGGCTTACTTTGTTGTAAGAATTCAGTAAAGAATACATATAACATACAAAATTTTTGTTAACTGATCGTGTATGTTATTGATATGGCTTCCAGCCAATGGTAGTCTATTGGTTTAAGTTTCGGGGGAGGCAAAATTACACTTGGATTTTCAACTGCAGGGGGGTCGGTGCCTTAAACCCCCATGTTGTTTAAGGGTCAACTGTAGCTTGCTTTGCTTAGCATAATACCTTAGGTTTCATCCATGTTATACTGTAACAGGATTTCTTTCTTAAAATGTTGGTTTCTAAAAACTAGATAACAGAAGGGAAAAATCATTTTGATTTAATACTGAGTGAAAAAGGTAAAACATTCTGGTTGTGTCTGAGTGACGTACAGAAGAGAGATCATTCCCTTCCTTTTTTTTCTTGAGCAATTTAATCAGCATGCATTTTTATAATGAAAACTTTGCAATAACATGGAGATATGATTTGTGATATAATTAGGTGGAAAAAAGCAAGATTCAGAATTTTACCTACTGAATTGTACTATAAGATTATAGTGGCCGGGCACGGTGGCTCACGCCTATAATCCCAGCACTTTGGGAGGCCAAGGCAGGCGGATCACGGGATCAGGAGATCGAGACCATCCTGGTTAACATGGTGAAACCCAGTCTCTACTAAAAATACAAAAAATTAGCTGGGCATGGTGGCGGGCGCCTGTAGTCCCAGCTACTGGGGAGGCTGAGGCAGGAGAATGGCGTGAACCCAGGAGGCGGAGCTTGCAGTGACCCAGATCACACCACTGCACTCCAGCCTGGGCAACAGAGTGAGACTCCGTCTCAAAAAAAAAAAAAAAAAAAAAAGATTATAGTTCTGCCAGGCGTGGTGGCTCACATGCTTATACCTGGTAATTCCTGCACTTTGGGAGGCTGAGGTGGGAGGATCACTTGAGGCCAAGAGCTCAAGACCAGCCTGGGCAACACTTCAAGGCCCTGGGTCTCTACGAAAAAAAAAAAACTAGCTGGGAGTGGTGGCATATACCTGTAGTCCCAGCTATTTGGGAGGCTGAGATGGGAGGCTCACTCGAGTCCAGGAGTTCAAGACTGCAGGGAGCTCGTGCCAAACTACTCCAGCCTGGGTAACAGAGTGACACCCAGTCTCTAAAAAAAAAAGAATGCAATAGCAACAAAAAATTACAGTCCAGTTAAAAACCTACACAGAAAAATAATATGTAAGGAAGTATACCAAAATATTAACAATGATTATACTAAGGTGATGGCATTGTTGGAAAGGAAATTCCTATTTATTTAATTTTTTTTGTAATCTGGATATTACCTATACAATAAGAAATCTGGAATAAAACCGTATTTATTAGTCTATTGCCGTGATTGTTTCTGTTCTATATAAAAACACATTTTATTTCTCTAATAAAGAAAAAACCACTTTTGCAGATTTCCCTGAGTCCTGTTTTCCTGCTACTGATCATGGTTTTAGCATCATTTAATGTCTTTCTACCAATTACAAATAAGCAATACTCTCAGTATACACTTTTTACAAAATATTATCCTCACTCCCCCAAATTTACCTAATTCTACTCAAAAGTAATGGCTGGATAGTAGCCATTACTAACTAATCTGCAAAGTACCATCAGCTCTATAATTAAATTCCAGCCTCTAACATAAACAAAAATTAGAGCAGATTGATTCCATTCTCCCACATCTCCCAAAGGCAGGATGTGTAGGAAAAATAACAGATAAAACATTTCATATCACCAACTACGTCAAAATAAGAACATAATTACTCCCACCCTGTCTCATTCTCTGAGAAACCTGATACAGTCAAATTCCAAACGATGTGAAGTCCCAGAGCTCTTCCAGAACCTCAATGCTAGAGTCCAGGTACAGGCTGATAGAAATTCCCACTTCACCAGGGTGTAGATTATGTGGATCTTGTTCTACTAACTCAAAAGCCAATTCTGAAGTTTCAAAGAAAAAACAATCCAAGGATACTTACCCAATTAAGAATAACGACAGATGGAGATTTGGGACGTCTGGGGCTTGTGGTGTGCCTGGGGTAGTAGGATATCTTCCCTCCAAGATGCAAAGTGTAGCAAATGACTCAGCAGTGTCATTACATTATTTTAACAGTTACTAGGGAGTATCTGCCACACTTTGACATCACAGTCGTCTCAACAGTATAAATGTAACATTAAACCACTGATCACAGACATAAAAAAAAAACTCTAACATTTATTCATGGGTTTCCTCTCTTAGTGAAATGAGTAGGGACTGAATACCATCTCAAATATTTAAAAATGCATGTATTGGGTCAGGCGTGGTCATGTTGGCGGGTGCCTGTAATCCCCGCTACTCGGGTGGCTGAGGCAAGAGAATCACTTGAACCCGGGAGGTGAAGGTTGCAGTGAGCAGAGATCATGCCACCGCACTCCAGCCTGGGCAACAGAGTGAGATTCTGTCTGAAAAGTAAGTAAATAAATGCCACTGCAGTCATTCATGGAGAAATGACAAGGCTTGGACTAAGGTAATGGATGTGAAAATGATGAGAAAGAGTTAGATTTATAATGTAAAGGTATAGATGGCAGAAATGTTTTGATGTATTATAATACTGGATTTTTTCAGAAGTCCAATTTCAATTTATTTTCACTGGTGAGCTTAATCCAGTTGCATTTATCATAATTTTTTTTTTTTGAGACAGTCTTGCTCTGTCACCCAGGCTGGAGTGCAGTGGCGCAATCTCGGCTCACCGCAAGCTCCACCTCCCGGGTTCACACCACTCTCCTGCCTCAGCCTCCTGAGTAGCTGGGACTACAGGCACCCACCATTGCGCCCGGCTAATTTTTTGTATTTTTAGTAGAGACAGGGTTTCACCATGTTAGCCAGGATGGTCTCGATCTCCTGACCTCATGATCCTCCCGCCTCGGCCTCCCAAAGTGCTGGGATTACAGGCGTGAGCCACTACGCCTGGCCTATTATGACTATAAGTACCATTATCTTGTGTTTTCTAGATACCTGATTATTCTATGCTTCTTTTCTGTCTTTTTGGACTGACTGAATGCCCTCTAATTCTTTCATCCTCTATATCAGTTTGGAAGTTATGCATTCAATTTCTACTCTTTTGAAGTCACCCTTAATATTTAAACACGCATACTTAAGTCACTCCAATGCTTGTATTACATCTTATATGCTATAATTATCAGTGTTTTAGTTCCAACATTTAGTAACGCTCTCTTTCTAAAGATTATTACAATATTTCATTTAGATTTATATTATTAATGCTTTTCTCGGGAGTGCTGTTGCTATTTTCTGATTAATCCAATGTCAATGAAATTTCTGGGTTAAGGAGGCAAACTGTATATCTGCATCTAACTTTACTCTCTCTCAAACCTTATTAAAATTGCAGTAAAGAAATATTTGTTAAAACAATCATATACCTACTTAGGAAGAATAGGAAAAGACATAATGGAAATAAAATTTTGCAAGCTGCGAAACAGATGGATGAGTGGCAAAAATCTAGTAGATCTAGAAAACTGAACCCAAGACAGTAGTGAGTAAAGAATCCTCAAAAACAACTGGTTACTTCTGGAAATGAGGGTGAGGGAGCAGGAACTAAAATTAGGGGAACTAGGGTAAAATATGTTTGAAAAGCTATAAATCTCCTCTCAGTTTTCCCCACTGCGTGTCTGCCTCCCTCCATCCCCACAGGATTTTAGAGATCTACCTTTTAAAGAGTGTAAACAGAAGGTGTCTGAACTGGCAGCTAGATGCTTTTGCCTCCCAAGTAGAAGATTGAAGACTCTATTCCTAAGAATCAAGCCTGTGTGAGAGAAAAATCCCCAAAACTCTGATGCTGGCGATTCCCAGATTACCCAGTGATAAAGTTTAAAGTTGACAAGTTCCATGCATATGTTTGTTATGAACTGACAGCCAAGGTTTATCAGACAAGGAGAAAAGCTACTAACAAAAACAAAGACCAGAACAGACACAGACACCAACTTGGAGAAAACAGATTACGCAAAGAGAAGAAAACTTCAAATAAACTACCACTATTATCTTCAGAGATCTGAAACAAGAACAGGATGCTATTTAGAAAAGAATATTCAAAGAACAAAACCAAGCTACTGGAAATTTAAAACACAACAGAAATGAGAAACTCAATAAAAATACTGGAAGAGAAAGTTCAAGAAATCTACCGGAGAGAACAAAGAGACAGAGATGGAAAATAAGTTAAAAATAAGAATATTAGGCTGGGTGCAGTGGCTCACACTTGTAATCCCAGCACTTTGGGAGGCCAAGGCGTGCGGCTCACTTGAGGTCAGGCGTTCAAGACCAGCCTGGACAACATGGTGAAACACCATCTCTACTGAAAATACAAAAATTAGCCAGGCATGGTGGCATGCACCTGTAATCCCAGCATTTGGGAGGCCAAGGCAGGCAGATCACTTGAGGTCAGGTGTTCGAGACCAGCCTGGCCAACATGGTAAAAACTCTGTCTCTACTAAAAATACAAAAAAAAAAAAAAAAGAATATTAGAGACTAGTCCAGAAATACAAAAATGAATAAAAGGAGTTCCAAAAGAGAGAAAAAAAGAAAACAAAATAATTGCAAGAAATTTTCCTGAAACCAAAAGATACAGATCACTAGTTTGAAAAGGCCCACCAGGTACCTAACACATTAGATATGTGTTCACACCAAGGTAAATCATTGTGAAATTTCAAACTCTGGGGGGGAAAACTGTCCAGGGTTTCAGGAAAAAAAAAATTTAATGGTTAGATACAAAGGATTGGGAACCGGAATGGATTTGTACAATCTCAATAGCATTACCAGGAACATGAAGAAGAGGAGTGCCTTCAGAACTCTTACTGAAGACCTGAAAAATCCAAATCCATTTAATGAAGAAAAATCCATTGAATGTAGAATTCTATATCCAGCCAAACATTAGCATAATCAATTTCAAACATACAAATCTCAAAAATTTTACCTCCAAGGCACTCTTTTCCAAGAAGCTATCAAAGAATGTGTTAAAATGCTAGAGGAACTAGAAAGAGGAAAACTTGGGATAGAAAGAAGTCCAACCCAGAAGGCAAACAGTGACTGCCAGGATTATCACAAAGATCCCAGAATGATGGCTGTGCACAGATGTCGAGGTCAACCATCACATGTAAAGGGACAGTTTTGTTAAGGACTATCATTACCATGGTCTCCCTGCCATGGTATCCTCTTTTTATCCAAGAACAGAATTCCAGGGTAAGCCTGGCCCAGTTCTTATCTATCACTGACCTATCTTTACCATGTGCTGGTCACGTTTCTGCTCACTCTTGCCCCACTCCTTGCATCTGATGAGGACCTTCATTTCATTCCAAGTAGTTTTATGCTTTGATCTAATCCTGAAAGCCAGGGGTAGGCACTAATGAGTTTAGAAATAAAATAGACAGAGCAGCCAACTCCTTTTGGCCATATTCTACCGGACACTGAACACCTGGTTCGCATTACAGCTCTTCCAGATGACAACTATGGCAGCCATGAAAATTCCATTTTCTTCCTTTTTAAAAAAAAAAAAAGTTGAGATCTGGGCCAGGCATGGTGGCTCACGTCTGTAATCCCAGCACTTTGGGAGGCCAAGGTCGGTGGATCACTTGAGGTCAGGAATTCGAGACCAGCATGGCCAACATGGTGAAATCCCACCTCTACTAAAAATACGAAAATTAGCCGGGCATGGTGGTGGCAGGTGCCTATAATCCCAGCTACTCGGGAGGCTGAGGCAGGAGAATCACTTGAAGCCAGGAGGCGGAGGTTGCAGCGAGCCGAGATCGTGCCACTGAACTCCAGCCTAGCAACAGAGCGAGACTCCATCTGAAAAAAAGAAAGAGTTGAGATCTGGCTCTGTCACTCAGGCTGGAGAGCAGTGAGCCACGATTGTGCCTCATTCCTACACTCAAGCAATCCTCTCGCCTCAGCCTCCCAATGAAATGAACCTCTTAAATCTACAATTGCAGGAAATGTAGTTGAATGATGATCCTAGCCATCATATTTGAGCCAAGGCCATCCTTCCGATGGGCTGCTCCAGGCAATAATGAAGTGTTACATCCCAGCATAATCTGGCTGAGGGAGAGGTGGGCCTAATAAGGAAAGAAAAAGACTATACACTAAAATAGCAAAAGGAATTAGGTAGGAATTGGCTCCTGAAGTAGGAGCTAGGGGAATACCCCTGGGATTGGATGAGAGTGCTTGACCAAGAGGCCTGGAATATAAAACTGGATAAGCAAGAATTCATCAACTTCAGGCACTTTCTCAGAATACAGACTTAACACTCTGGCAAGGACCCTAGGAGATGGGGCTAACTTGCTGCTATGGTGACACCTGGAACAGGTGAGTGACACCAAACCCTGAGTGAAGTGGCAAACTGCGCTGGCAGAAGTGGGAGGGCAGAATGGGTACATAATGAGTCAGAAGACTCACCGGAGGATTCTGTTCCACGGGAGGGCGCAGACGCACTGCTCACCAAGGGCATCAGGCTGGTGAGAAAGGCACTGGTGTCACTAAGTCTGTGATGGTGTCTTCTGCAGGCCAGGGTTGACTAGATTAGGTAATTGTAGACCTGGGTTTGTTAAATCCATGGAATGATTTGCTAGCCAGCTCTTCCATACCCAGGTAACAGAGGCCAAGCAGAGTTGTTTGAGCACAGAAGTTAAGAGGCCTCATATTATGAGCAGACAGATTGAAGAGGGAGTCAAGGGGAAAGGTGGAGATGGTTAATAGAACATAGCATGCTTAGGACCAAAACAGATGGGCAGCCAACAGAGGTGCTGCCTAACATCTACAACCAAAAAAGGGCAAGGATGGGGAAGTGGAGGCTGCAGATGGTCACCCCAATAAAAAGTCATAATCCATGCTTAGTTCCTAAGCCTGAGTCAATAATCTGACCAACACAGGTCTTACTTTTAAATCATCTTTTAGTTCTTCTTTGTAATTAGTTTAAGTTCTCCATAATTCCACTTAGGTTGGACCTTCAAAAGACATAGACCTCTAAATAACCTTTCCATTTTGTATGAAAATGCCATTATCTCCTTCCAGCTCCCATACCCTGAAGACCCTAGAAGGCTCTAACTTAATATTAAAAGAAGGATTATTTGGTAGCCTACATGACAGTAAGATTTTTCACTAATCCTTCTCACAGTTGCCCGTTTTTGTGATATTCCAAAAGGCAGAAAGGATTTACAGGAAGTTGCTATTTATACAATATGAACTGTATGGATCAAAGTTAAATGATTTTTAAAATGATCTATTTCAAGAGAAACACCAGATTTGAAATTGATCTTCAGGAAGCAAAGGGCTGAAAGTTAAAAAAAATTGAAGAGAAAAGAATGTGTCTACACTAAAGTTCAAGTACATGACAACCAGAGAATTTTACACAGGTTTCAACTTTTTATAGAACAATTTGTTTGTTTGTTTGTTTGTTTGAGACAGAGTCTTGCTCTGTCACCTAGGCTGGAGTGTAGTGGTACGATCTCGGCTCATTGCAACCTCTGCCTCCTGGGTTCAAGTGATCCTCCTCCCTCAGCCTCCCAAGTAGCTGGGATTACAAGTGTGCACCACCACACCCAGCTAATTTTTCTATTTTTAGTAGAGACAGGATTTCACCATGTTGGCCAGGCTGGTCTCAAACTCCTGACCTCAAGTGATCCACCTGCTTCGGCCTCCCAAAGTGCTGGGATTACAGGCGTGAGCTATTGCCCCCAACCTTATAGAACAATTTTAAAGCATATACAAACATACATTTAAATAGTTTGATCTCTGAAACTATTACAGAACATTTAGCAATATGACATTTACCCCTAGATGTTGACTTTATGGAGCTTTGATTTTCTAAATGTGTTTATATGTATTCACTATTAAATATATTTAAATATGTACAAATACATACTTGTATTCATCAAATTTGTGCTTTTTTATGTGCTTTTTTCCCACTCATTTATTTAGAAAAGTTCTTTAAAAGGTAGTTATACCCAAAGCTGTTTATCAGTATAATTTAATTAGAGTAAATTGTGTTGGTATACAAATACAGAAAAATATTTACAGAGCTTAATAGCTCAGTGGCCACTATTGGTAAATAAGTATTCTAAATATCTGTAATTCTCAAAGGTTGTGTCACGTCCCTAAAAAACGGTAAAAATAAAATAAAACTTTAGGACCTAAGCACCCACTGTGGCTAATTGCCCAAACCAGTGGAGATATTATCCTAGAGAGCCACCTGCAGTGCAAGCAAACTCAAGTATGTGCTACATGCCCACCAAGTAACAGTTGATTCCTCGGTTATTAAATTTAATCCTCATAAAAACACTTTCATATTATTACACTCCTTTTGCAGATGTGAAACCAAGCTTTGAAGGATTAAGTGGCTCATGGAAGGCCACATGGCTCTAAGTTGTAACTGTGGAGTTTGAACTCAGATCTTCTAGTATTAGATGTGGTATTTGGTCTACTTTGGCACAGAAGCCCATAGATCAGGAGTTGGCAAACTTTTTCTGCAAATGCCAGATGGTAAATATCTTGAGCTTTCCAAGCCGTAGGTTCTTTGTTGCAACTACTGAACTCTGCCCGTGTAGTCAGTAGTTCTATATCAACCATAGATAATATACAAATAAATGAGTTTAGCTGTGTTTCAGTGAAACTTTATTTATATGCACATGTGGTGGGCAGGATTTGGCCAGGGGCCATGATTTGCTAACTCCTGATAGCGATTAAAACATACAAACAAACCATAAAGGGACTAGACTCTAGAGATCCTCCTTTTCTGACCTTCGGAGGTATTTTTCATTATTGCTCCACTTACTATCCTGAGCATGTGATGATGATGATTTCGCTGTAAATTCATCCTCTAGTTCTTATCTCTTCCACGGTGCCAGCTTGCTTCTCCCTAACACTAGTTCCAGCTTTGTACAGATACACTTTAAGGCAGCAATCAGTATCTTTTTTTAATGTGAGTACCAATTCAGGAAAAACAAGCTTTTTCTCTTACTCTTGGTAAAAACAGCTTTATTGAACCCCAAAAGGTAGAAACAATGTGTTCTTACAACTTAGATTCCTTACCGAACATTTCCAAATGCTTAAAAACATTGCTACTGCTTTTTGGTCACCAAGGTGGTAATATATGTGCAGCAGAGTCATCTTTCTAATCTTCCATTCCTTAACTTTATATGATGCTTTAGGATTCAAAACATGTATTCTTGTACCTTCTTTCATTTATCTTTGAAGCAAACTTTGAACTAGTTATTATTATGGAGAAACTGATACTCAACAGGGGTTAAGTGACTCACTACGGTCACAATTCCTTCTCTCCAACTTAATATTGAACAAGCAGGTACTGTGCTAGGTGCAAAATAAACAGATAAAATTCCACTTCCTTCCCTGTCTCTCTTATCCCCTTTGCCATCCCCAGACTTCACCCAAATCTTCGTGCCTAGATAAGCAATTCTGAAAAGATTCTTCTCCTGGCCAGGTAGCTTGTTCCCCCTTAAAGTCTCTGTTGTTGAACCAAATGCTGCATTTGAAACGAGATCAGAGACCTTTCTGGAAAGTCAAACGGAGCATGAAGCGCTGCCATCTCGGCTGCTCATCCACTGCCTTATGCGATCCTTCTCTTCACGGACTCATCTCCACTATTACGCATGACTCGTTTTTAAAATTCTTAGACTCTCTGGTCAACGTAAAGTTCATTCTTAATATTTTATTCAGTTTACCATTTGTTCTAAACGTTAGTTTTATTTCCCCAAATAAATAAAAACTCCTTACTGCCTCTGCCAATAGCCTTTCTGCATACGGTCAGCCCCGTGCATCTACTGACCTGTCTTCAGCTGATTTTACAGGGAGGATCATTTCCACAGTGGGTTCTTTATTTGATCAGTTGTGTTACTTGTTGATAGTCATTTCTTCAAGATCTGCTCTTAACTCTTTCAGATTTTATTGGTTGGCTAATATGAATAGTTACCCTAGTATTTCCACTGAGCACATTCAGTAGTTCAGGGCATTTTTTTTTAGTTTCAGGTAAGGATTGTTTTTAATTACAAGGAGTAGCTGTCACACAGTGAGCCGGTTGAATGAAACTTTTTCACCCTACTCACCTCTGCAATCAGATCATGCAGCTCTCCTTCAGTAGGGCAGCATCCTAATGACCTGATAATTGTTCCAATCTCTCTGGGGAAAAAAAAAAAGTTTTCAATGGTTTTAGAAAATAAACTCTGAAAAGGCTATGTTTCTCCAAATTATCTCAGAGCATATTTTGTAACATAGGAAACCAAATCACTCCAATATTGTCTCATGATTATAAAAGATATTTTCTGGGGAAAGAAAAAGGAAGCTAAGTGAACCAAAGAAATATGAAAGAAATGGCTTCATTGACTGGCAAACACCTTGCCTGAGCCAATATAAAAAAGTTCTAGAAAGAAAAAGAAACGCTGGCCATGTACTGACTGACTTTAAGTGTTACTTAACTCTTTTGAGCCTCAGTTTCCACACCTGTAAAATGGGGATGATAATGTCTACCGCAGAGTTTTGCAGTGAAGTTGACATTAGTATCAGAGTGTTAAAAGCATGGCCTCTAGCACCAAACCACTAGGGTTCAAATCCCAGCTCTGTGACTTACTGGATTGGAGAAGTCACCTACCTAATCAATGTGCACATAAGCCTACCTGGTAGGTAAAACACAGTGACTTCCTTCAAACACTAAGAACCAGGATGGGGGACACACTAAGGGTTAAATAAGAAGAGCTATCATAAAACAAAGCACATCTCCTGGCAGAGCAGCTACTCAATAAATATTAGTTATTCACCTCTCCCTGCCCCCATCATAATGTAGTTCAATTCCACAAATAACCTAAGAAAAGTATAGATGCTATTCAGTACTCTCTGAATATTAAGACAGGGGATGTGTAATTGATTACGAAATACTTCCATTCAAAAGTATTAAAATTAAAGTTGTAATGTTTGAAAGTTTATTTAATTTCACAAGTATTCACTTAACTAGAATAGTTAATTTCTTTACCATTCTGGATAATTTTAGCAGTATTATATTTACTCCCTAGTTTACAAAGAAAACATTTTAAATAAGAATTTTAAATTTCTTCACTGAAAGAGGTTGCAGAATGAGTATCAACTTGAAAGTAAAATCTAAAAAAAAAAAAAAAAAGTAAAATCTAAAGTCAGTAACTATGGAATATAGGATTCTTTTCACTTACTGATCTTTCTTCTTAATAAATGAAGGGCCAACAAAACATGTACTATCCTCACGTCAAGTATATTTCCTTGTTTCCCCTGTTTTCTTGTTTTTTTTTCTTTCATATAGCAAAGGTATTATTATTATTATTATTACTATTATTATTATTATTATTAGAAAGGGTCTCACTTTCGTTGCCCATGCTAGAGTGCAGTGATGCAATCTCGGCTCACTGCAGCCTTGACTTCTCAAAACTCAGGTGATCCTCCCACCACAGCCTCCCAAGTAGCTGGGGCTACAGATGTGTGCCACCGCGCCCGGCTAATCGCACACTCTCACACCTACTGCAGGCAAGAGTTTCGAAGCAGGGCAACACAAATCTCACATTCTCACACTGATTGGAGCTAAATAAGTTGGTCTCAGGGAGGTAGAGAGTAGAATGGTGGTTACCAGAGGCTGGGAAGGGAAGAGGAAAAGGAGGACAAAGAGAAATTGGGTTAATAAGAACAAAAATATAGTTAGATAGAAGAAGTAAGTTCTAGTATTTGATAGTACAGTAGGAAAATTACAGTTAACAATAATTTATTCTATTTCCAAAACAGCAAGAAGAGAAGAATTATAATGTTCCCAACACAAAGATAAACATTTGAGGTGATGGATACCCCAATTACCCTGACTTGACCATTACACATTGTATGCAGTTATCAAAATAGCACATGGACCTCATACATATGTACAACCATGGTATCTCGATTTTTTAATTACCAAAAAACAAAAAAGATTTTTGAAGGGGACAAGATGGGGGAAAAGACAAATTCTAGGCCCGCGCTAGACCAAACAGCAGCCACCAACTACATCTAGCGATTACGCATTTGAAATGTGATGACTACAAATGGACATGTGTTGCCAGTGTAAGATACACACTGACTTCAAAAGGTTAGTATGAAAAAGAAAATGCAAAATAGCTCATTAATAGTTTTTAATATTGGTTACATGTTGAAATAACATTTTAGACACATTGGGTTAGATAAGATACGTTGTTAAAATTAATTTTAGTTGTGTTAAATTATTAGGTTCGTGTGAAATTGTGGGTTTGCCATTAAAAGGGCAAAAACTGCAATTACTTTTGCACCAACCTACAAGTTTAGCCTAAAGCTGACTCCTTACATGTTTTAAGCTTGACCTAGAGGTTTCTGCATATATAGTGAACTGCAGCCTAACTGGACGTTGTAACAGACATAACCTACTCACGCCCCAGTCACAGCGTTTCGGCCAATCACAGCCAACGCTTCAAACCTTGTTCAGAAGAGGCCAACTTCGAGCTGTAACTAGGCCAGCTGCTTCCGCACCTCGCTTCCATTTCCCGCACGTCACTTTCCCTTTTCTTGGAGAGGTGAACTGATTCTCAGATGATTCTTTGCTCAATTAAATTCCGTTAAATTCCATTCGTCTAAAGTTTTTCTTTCAACAACCTGTTTCTTTTTTACTTAAAAAAATGTGGCTAACAGAAAATGGAAAGTGATATACTATGCAAACTCTTTCTGCACAGGGCTTTTCTAGGGAAGAGCTTCCATCAGGAGTCAGACTGTGAGAAGAGAGCAGAGAAGGGGAAAGTGAGAATTACACTGTGCTGCGTCAGCTACAGAAGCCTCCTTGTTCCTCTCTGAGACACTCCCAGCTACTCAGGAGGCTGAGGCAGGAGAATCACCTGAACCCAGGAGGCGGAGGTTGCAGTGAGCCGAGATGGCGCCACTGCACCCCAGCCTGGGCGACAGAGTGAGAGTCTTTCTCAAAAAAAAAAAAGTATTAAGCAAATGTAAGGTGTGGAAATTTGTGTCACAATCTCATCTACGGTACTTGAGTAACCTGAGTATAAAATGTCTACCTTGGGTACAGTATTGACAGGATACACGAAGAGCTGGTAACATTCACTGGAGGGTGGAGAATGCCTTGGAGAGAGCAGGTGGCAGGGGCAAAGGCTGGAGGAAGTCCTTTCACCATCTACCTTTTGAATCGTTTGTATTACAAACAAATGAATACATACATTTTAAATTAAGTACCTTAGTCCCAGCTACTAGGGAGGCTGGGGCAGGAGGACAGCTGGAGGCCACGGGTTCAAGGCTGCAGTGAGCTATTACACACCTGTAAATGGCTACTGCACTCCAGCCTGGGCAGCACAGCAAGACCCTGTCTCTAAAAACATTTTTAAATAAAACAACTTAGAACTTCATAAAATGAATATTCTGGCTGGATGATAAAAGGCTATAATTGTCTTAAACACGTAAGAGAAGCACAGTCTGACCCAGGGATAGGCAGCGAGGGGCAAGAAGAGCAAATGAACCTAAGACAGAGGTGGAAGGAGTCGTCAGACTTCATGAGGGAGCGGAAGGTCAGAAGAGTTAAGAATTTCTTATCAGTTGGTAATGAGTTACCAATATCAAGGACTGCATCAATCACTGAGCTCAGAAAACAGAAGGAGAAACAGGTCAGGCGCAGTGGCTCACATCTACAATCCCAGCACTCTGGGAGGCTGAGGGTGGGAGGATCACTTGAGGCCAGGATTTTGAGACCAGCCTGGGCAACAGAGCTAGACCGCCATGTCTACAAAACATTTTCAAAAGCAGTTGAGTGTGGTGGCATGTGCCTGTAGTCCCAGCTACTCAGCAGACAGAGATGGGAGGATCGGTTGAGCCGAGGAGTTCAAGGCTGCAGTGCACTATGATCCTGCAATTGTACTCCAGCCCGGGTGACAGTGTGAGATCTGTCTCTAAAAGAAATACCAATACATGTGCAAAATAAATAAAAATAAAATTTTTAAAAGGAAGTAAACAAGTTTGGGTGGAGGGAGATGAAGAGTTCAATCTGGCACGTGCTGAATTTCCAACATGCTTGTTCTTGCTGGGTATGCCATGAAAACCCTGGCCATCTCTCAGGGTTACGTCGCAGTGAGCAGCCTCGAGAGATGACGCCATGTCTCCCTCCAGGCCAAAGAGCAGGCTTGCTTCCTGCTTGCTATAAAAGCAGTAGATATCCCCTGTTCTGTTCCCTGAAATTCTCTGTTCTGAAAGCTCTGTTCCCTTTTTGTAATGCCAACCATTGCCTGTGCAGGCATCCAGCTGGGCCCATCACCAGGAAAAGGTGAGGGCAGGAGAAACTGTCACCCACAAGCTGATGCTCATGTTGCCTGCTGTGCCAAGAGGAATGAAGTCCTTTGTCACTGACCCAAGAGTCTCAAGTCTTGTGCCAACATCCATGGAACAGTAACAAGCTAACTTACTAGCTTACAAGTGGGGTAAAATCAAACCACAGACTTAATACTCCTAAGAGTGTGAAGTGCAGGAGAAGGATCAGGCTGGAGACGTGGATCTGGTCATGAAGGCACAGGAGCAGAACTCCTCTAAGTAGAATGTATTGGCTAGGAGAGACAAGGAAGAGGTCTGAGGAGTACCCACATTCGAGGAATGATCCAAGAAAGAGGAGCCTGCACGAGAGACGGAGCAGAGGAGCCGGAGAGGGAAGTGAACATCCGGGAGAGGGCCGTGGCACGGAGGCTAAGGAAAAAGAAAATGGAAAGTCATCCTTGGCTTTCCAATGCTGCTGAGAGGTCAAGGGAGGTAAATTCTGAGAAATATCCACTGGAGTTAGTAAAAAAGGAGATCAGCTATGATTTGACAAGGGCAGTCTCTGTTGAAGGTGGAGGAGAAATTAGATTGCAGTGGGTCAAGAAGTGAAGGGGAGAAGTCAGGTGTGGTGGCAGGTGCCTGCAGTCCCAGCTACTCAGGAGGCTGAGGTGCGAGGATTGCTCGAGCCCGGGGGAAGTGGGGGCGAAGGTTGCAGTGAGCAGAGATCACGATGTGAACAGCCAGTGCGCTCGGCACTCCAGCCTGGGCAACATACACAGACCCCCACATCATAAAACAAACAAACAAAAATCCCAAAAACAAACAGAAGTAAAGGGGAGGGAAGGGGTGTCTGGAGAGGAACATGGTGTTAAAGAGGATGTTTTTTCTTTTTTGATACTGAAAACCGGAAAGATGCAAGCATATTTCAATGCTACTGGGAATGAGCCCTTGCAAAGAAGGCTGACGAGGGCCTTGTTCATCAGGTGGGTGGGCTTCAGGCTGACGAGGGCCTTGTTCACCGGGTGGGTGGGCTTCAGGCTGATGAGGGCGTTGTTCACCGGGTGGGTGGGCTTCAGGAGAGGGTGAGAAGGCCTGGGCCACTTAGTGCTCAGTGTTCTTGCAGCCACCCCTATCCTAGGTCCTGCCACCTGCACGTTGCTACATGTAAGAGAACAGCAATTTCTTCCCTATCA
>NW_012102255.1:2406309-2409053 GCF_000951045.1 Mandrillus leucophaeus | reverse complement strand
TCCTCTAAGTAGAATGTATTGGCTAGGAGAGACAAGGAAGAGGTCTGAGGAGTACCCACATTCGAGGAATGATCCAAGAAAGAGGAGCCTGCACGAGAGACGGAGCAGAGGAGCCGGAGAGGGAAGTGAACATCCGGGAGAGGGCCGTGGCACGGAGGCTAAGGAAAAAGAAAATGGAAAGTCATCCTTGGCTTTCCAATGCTGCTGAGAGGTCAAGGGAGGTAAATTCTGAGAAATATCCACTGGAGTTAGTAAAAAAGGAGATCAGCTATGATTTGACAAGGGCAGTCTCTGTTGAAGGTGGAGGAGAAATTAGATTGCAGTGGGTCAAGAAGTGAAGGGGAGAAGTCAGGTGTGGTGGCAGGTGCCTGCAGTCCCAGCTACTCAGGAGGCTGAGGTGCGAGGATTGCTCGAGCCCAGGGGAAGTGGGAGCGAAGGTTGCAGTGAGCAGAGATCACGATGTGAACAGCCAGTGCGCTCGGCACTCCAGCCTGGGCAACGTACACAGACCCCCACATTAAAAAACAAACAAACAAAAATCCCAAAAACAAACAGAAGTAAAGGGGAGGGAAGAGGTGTCTGGAGAGGAACATGGTGTTAAAGAGGATGTTTTTTCTTTTTTGATACTGAAAACCTGAAAGATGCAAGCATATTTCAATGCTACTGGGAATGAGCCCTTGCAAAGAAGGCTGATGAGGGTCTTGTTCACCGGCTGGGTGGGCTTCAGGCTGACGAGGGCCTTGTTCACCGGGTGAGTGGGCTTCAGGCTGAGGAGGTCCTTCTTCACCGGGTGGGTGGGCTTCAGGAGAGGGTGAGAAGGCCTGGGCCACTTAGTGCTCAGTGTTCTTGCAGCCACCCCTATCCTAGGTCCTGCCACCTGCACGTTGCTACATGTAAGAGAACAGCAATTTCTTCCCTATCATAGGAAATTTCCCTCTCCCTCTTTCCACATCCCCTTGAGGAACCCATCACCATCCTCTTCTTTGCTGAGCAAATCTGCTATGGTCTCATCTCACCGGGTAGACCACAGAAAACAAAGCCCACATGATGGGACATCTTCCAGGCAGTAAGCAGCTTCTTTCTCTCTAGTCTCGAATAACAAAGGCCTCATGATATAAGAAAAAAAGGCAGATTATTTTGCTGATGAGGCCAGAGTGGCCTAAAGAACAATAACCATGGCTTCCTCAAGAACTCACCCTGTACACCCACAAACTGCTCCACGAGCTCACCTACATCTCACCCACCGTCTTCTCCTTCTCTACTGCACTGGACGAGCTTCCTTCCTCTTGTGGAAAGCGAATCACCTCATTGAGCTCTGGGGCCCTGGAAGCTGTGCTAAGGCTCCCTGTGGCTGGGCCTCGTGTAGACAACATGGATGCTGTCCCTGCCTCAGGCCTAGACAGCTCATGAGCACAATGCTTTTCCTCTCTCCACTTTCCCCCAGAGACTGCACTAAGCCTTGGGGTCCCAGAACAGCAAGTCTTCTCTGAGAATCACTGATGGGTTCTTGGAAACTGCAACTGGAAGCAAAAGGACATATAACAAAACCATTTCTTTTCTCATTCATTTTGTAACAACATTATTCAAAGACTTGCTATACGTCATTTCATTTTAAAGGTGCAGTTTACAACAACTGATTGAAAGGTTAAGAGAAAACTTACTGTACAATATCAGAGACTAAAAGAAGCCACAAAAACTACTAATATTAACTTTTTATTGGTCTTGACAAGTAGGGTACAAGATTTAATCGGACTTAGAAAAGTAATGTGACTTATCTGTTCTCTCAAGTTGTAGCAGACAGTTCCTATCTGTACCCCTAGTTTGTCTTTGGAAATGGGATGATGAAGAAACTCGCACATAAAGACTTCGCCATCCTCTGTGTAGCACAGGGCAAGGTCCTCTGCTGAGAGCGAAAGGGACGGAAGAAAAGAGACAGTCTGAGCTGTGTCTGGGCTCCCTCCAGTACTTAACATCACCACAACTTGCCTCCAGGCCCGTATATTTCAAGATAGCAAGCCTCCTCCTCACTCTCACATTCTAAAACCTGCCCTTCTCCTGATGTGCTGGATATTTCTGGGTGCCCCCTAGAGGCCCCCTCTATTCTTCTCCACCTGCCCAGTTTCTCCATCTGACTGACCTCTGCTTTTGTGCCAGGCTCCCTTGCCTCAGGCTCCCTGCTGTGTGCAGTCAACACGAGGCATGGCATGCATCTTCTACTGCTGCGTAACAAGCTGCCTGCCACAGAGGGACGGAATCAACAAGGGCTTATTCTTTTCCACCATTCTGCGGGTTGGCTGCGTGGTTCCTCCAGTAGTATGGCCTAGGCTCACTCGTGGAGCTGTGCTCGGCAGTTAATCTACACACGGCTGCTCAATCCTCTACACTCAGCCACTCAAGATGGCCACTGTCACCACCCTGAACTCTCTGGGCCCTTCACCCTCCATCCCACCTCCTGTTAATCCATAACCCTGAACATCTCTAATTTTCACTTTCTTTGTTCCTGCAAAGCACTGCTGCAATAAATAATAAAATAAAATAAAATAAAATACCATGGACTACTACAGATTCACCCCATCCAACATCAAATCTGTCCTGGCTGTTGCCTAACAATCCTCTCAGCCGCCTGCTGGCTTCCTGGCAAGCTCCCTCCAAACAGCTATTCTGGAGCATCTCTGCCTCAAGCTCCAAAGTACTCCCTCCCTTCATCTCAGAAAACGTCCTTATCACCCATTTCACTCAACAGA
>NW_012102255.1:2405256-2406174 GCF_000951045.1 Mandrillus leucophaeus | reverse complement strand
CGCCTGCTGGCTTCCTGGCAAGCTCCCTCCAAACAGCTATTCTGGAGCATCTCTGCCTCAAGCTCCAAAGTACTCCCTCCCTTCATCTCAGAAAACGTCCTTATCACCCATTTCACTCAACAGATGTGAACTGCACAATCACTGGGTGCTATGATTAATCCTCATGTCACCTTTACGGTCGCTGACTTTGTACCACTTTAGAGGAATGTCCTATAGCTCTTGCCTCGTGCGCTTAGCCTTGGAGAAATTAAAAGTGCTCCTCCTCAATGAAGCAAATCTACTGCTTAGTTTTTCGTTTCCACACTCAGCTCTTGTTCTTCACATGCTTACCTCTCCCTCTCAGTATCTTCATTCTTTTCTTTATTAGCTGTTTCCTCTTTTGCCTTGAAATATTCAGGTATCTTCTTTATCTTGAACAAAACTGATAGGTGCTTTGCCAATCTCAACCATTCTATTTCCGGACTTCCTTTCACTAATCACAGTATTTCTTCTAAATGGCTTATCTTGTAACTGTCAGCTTCATGTCGCACTCATCCACCCCATGCCTCACCACTCTGCAGAATCCTGCCATCACTAGCCTTCCACTGCTCAGCCAATCAGCCAATGTCTCCCTCCCACTCCCTCCTTTCCCTCCTCATCTCCACTCCCCTTTCTCCTGTAACCTCCTTACTGTCCCCTCCCCCATGCTTCTGGCTGCAAAATAATCTCCAGGGTTTTGTCTTCCTTTTTGGCGGGGCGGGGGGGTTGGGTTGGGTTGGGGGGATAGGGTCTTGCTCTGTTATCCAGGCTGGAGAAGTGGCACGATCACACTCACTATAGACTCAAACTCCTGGGCTCAAGTGATTCTCCTGCTTCGGCCTTCCAAGCAGCTGAGACTACAAGTACACATCATCATGCCCAGCTGATTTTTTTTTTTAA
>NW_012102255.1:2402497-2404414 GCF_000951045.1 Mandrillus leucophaeus | reverse complement strand
TGGGGGAGGATTACTTGAGCCCAGGAGGTTGAGGCTGCAGTGAGCCGAGATCGCGGCACTGCACTCCAGCCTAGGCAACAGAGGGAAACTCTGTCTCAAAATAAATAAACAAAATATTACAGAAGGCTGAGAGAATAAGCAGAATCTTAGATCTGGACAAAAAGACGACCACTGACCTTAATAAGAGCGCTTGCAGCCGAGAAAAAGAGGAAGAAAAAACTCCAGGAGAGAGCCAGCAAAAAGAAAATTTAGATCATAAGTATAGAGTACACCACGGAGAAATACGGCTACGAAAGAGAACGCACATCCTAACCAACAGCTGAGAGTTGCACAGCACTCACTGTGTGCCAGGGACTGCTCTGACACAGTAACCCACAGACTAACTCACTGAACCCTCACAACGACTAGGAGGGAGGTACTAGTATTGTCTCCACTTTACAAATAGAAAACTAAAGCTCAAAGACATTAAATAATTTGTCAGGGATCACGTATAGTTAATATTCAGGTAGTGACCCCCTTAGCACTAGGGAAATACAGGTAAGAGCTGGGGGAGAAGTCTGACAAGAAGGATGAATATAAAACGGGGATGAGGGCCGGGCGCGGTGGCTCACGCCTGTAATCCCAGGACTTTGGGAGGCCAAGGCGGGCAGATCACGTGAGGTCAGGAGTTCGGGATCAGCCTGGCCAACATGGTGAAACCCCATCTCTACTAACAAGAGTGAAACTCCGTTTCAAAAAAAAAAAAAGAAAGAAAGAAAAAAGAAAAAAAAAAAAAGCAGGGATAAGAACAAAAGAAAGCCACTCACAATGGAAGAAAAGTAGATTAAGTAGCTTTCTGGCTCAAGAATGAACATCTCCTCTAGGTCTTCTAGGAGGAACAGTCCTCACATCCCTCTCCCCTTATACCAGGATCATGATCTGCATGGATGTGAGAAAAAATAGCCTCTAGCCATCAGGCTCCTATTAGCAGAATCCAGTTTGACAGTGTCTTATTACGTGTGCCAGACTCTGGTGTAAGGTGCTTTAAATATTCTTCCTCACTTCTTCCTCATGACAGCTTTGTGCGATAGGTACTATTTTACAGATAAGGAAAAATGAACCACAGAAAGGTTAAGAAATTTTCCCAAGATCACGCTGGTAGCAAATGGTAGAAATGGGATTCACACACCCAGTCTAGCACCCACGCCACCCGCCACTGCAACTGCTGCCTCTCATAAATCTCAGTCAAGCATTCAGACTTAAAGGAGAACTTCCTAACTATAGCACAGTGCTTCCAAAGACAGCTGTGGATATTCCATCCCATGGGAGCTCTCGCCATAGATCCAGGGCCGCAAACTGTTGACCCAAGTGACAAACTTGGCCATCAGATATTTTTTGTTGTTGTTGTTTTTGTTTTTTATTTCTTCTTATTTCCATTTTATTTAGTCTAGGATTGGCGTGTTTATTCGTTTAGGTGGGGCATGCATACATGTCATGAGCACTGTATGAACTCTGATTCTCACTTTTATATCACAGGCTGGCCCCCATAAGAATTTGTGTTTATCACTCCCAGAAAATATCAGTTTTGTACTGTTTAGAAATTTACCTGTAAGAAGCAGAGGAATGAGCCAAATGACATCTTAACCCAAGTGCTCTGACTCTAAGATTATTTTTAAGAAACACACAGACACTGTGGCTTATGTAAGAGAATGTTCTTGTCTTACAAGACCCACACTGAGGCCAGGCACAGTGGCTCACGCCTGTAATCCGAGCACTTTGGGAGGCCAAGGTGGGCGGATCACTTGAGACCAGGAGTTCGAGACCAGCCTGGCCCACATGGCAAAACCTTGTCTCTACTAAAAATACAAAAATTAGCCAGGCGTGATGGTGCACACCTGTAATTCCAGCTACTTGAGAGGCTGAGGCATGAGAATCCCT
>NW_012102255.1:2399288-2401547 GCF_000951045.1 Mandrillus leucophaeus | reverse complement strand
GCACATTTCACTCTCATCCATCAAAACCACAATAATAGCAAACAATAACAGAAATCCTGCCTCATATAGATTAACTATTTAAAAAACAATTTACTCTTTTGTGTTACACTATCTGTATCACTTTGGCTTGAAAAGCTTGTTAGGAAGGATGTCTTAATCCTCAGTTTCATAACAAAACATATTAGTTACAACATTTTCACTCAGTACTTCAGAAACTTGGCAACCCTGGAGAGATCTAAAATATTGTTTCCTGAAGTGAAAGTTGAGATGAGGCTGTGTGTCAGTCCACCATTCCTTGCAGGTAAAAGAAAGGCACAGTGGACCCTCAAACAACATGGTGTGAACAGCACAAGTCCACTGAGATGTGGATTTTCTTCTGCCTCTGCCACTCCAAACAACAAGACCAACCCCTCTTCCTCCTCCTCCTCCTCCTCCTCCTCAGCCTACTCCATGTGAAGATGAGAATGAAGACCTTTGTGATGATCTACCTCCTCTTAATGAGTAGTAAATATATTCTCTCTTCTTTTTTTTTTTTTTAGACAGAGTGCCTCTCTGTCACCCAGACTGGAGTGCAGTGGCACCATCTCGGCTCACTGCAACCTCTGCCTCCAGGGTTCAAGTGATTCCCCTGCCACAGCCTCTCAAGTAGCAGAGATTACAGGTATGTGTCACCACGTTCAGCTAAGTTTACTTTTTATTTTTAGTAGAGACGAGGTTTCACCATGTTGGCCAGGCTGGTCTCAAACTCCTGACCTCAAGTGATCCACCTGCCTTGGCCTTCCAAAGTGCTGGTGCTGGGATTACAGGCGTGAGCCACTGCACCAGCCCCTCATGATTTTCTTAATAATACACATGTATATATATTTTGAGATGGAGTCTAGCTCTCTCGACCAGGCTGGAGTGCCGTGGAGCATCTCTGCTTGCTGCAACCTCCGCCTCCCAGGTTCATGCGATTCTCCTGCCTCAGCTTCCAAAGTAGCAGGGATTACAGGTGCCCGCCACCACACCTGGCTAATTTTTGTATTTTTAGTAGAGATAGGGTTTTACCACGTTGGCCAGGCTGGTCTTGAACTCTTGGCCTCAAGTGATCCGCCTTCCTCAGCCTCCCAAAGTGCTGGGATTACAGGTGCGAGCCACCACGCCTGACCTAATATTTTCTCTTATTAAAGTAACATTAGTTTACTTTAGTGTAAGAATACAGTAGATAATACATATAACATATAAAATATGTGTTAATTGATGTTTATGTTATCAGTAAGGTTTTCAGTCCACAGCAGGCTGTTAGCTGTGTTTTCGGAGAGTCAAAAGTTATATGTGGATTTTCAACTGTAGGGGAGATCAGTGCTCCAAACTCCCACGCTGCTCAAGAGTCAAGTGTGTATGGAAAAGACGAAGCCCTTTTCATCCTCCATGAACGCTGATGACAGCAGCGCTGTGAGGGGCTCCCTGCTGCTGGAAGAGATGGGTTTTGAGATGGACTCGCTGAGCTCCAGGCTCGGCTCATCAGCGGAAGCAATGGCTCGCCCTCTAAAAAGGAGCAATGGCTCCCAGCTGAAGGATCACAATGACCTCACCCCAAGGCAGCTCACCGGTCAGGTGCCTTTCAGTGGCAATTCGTTGACGTAGTTGCCCAGTAAAGGCAATATAAGAGAGTAAGTGAGAAGAAAAAAATATAAGGGCAAATGAGGTAGGGGAAGGGAGGTGGTGTTTACATATTAATCGCCCTTTCTTCTCAAATGTTTCTTTCCTCAAATGATAATGGAATGAGATGCATTTATTTCAAAAGGCCTTCCAAATTCCTTGAGATGAGAATAAAAAGAAATTATAGCAGAAGCAAAAACGACTCAGAGCTTCTCTCGTCCTCCCACGTCCTGAAACACGGGGCTAGAGGCACAAATGACCGAATGATCCTATGCACTATTCTCTCGTCGTAATTCCGGCGCCAAGGACATGGGAAAACAGCAGAAGGGGCCAGGTGGGCCCTGTATATGTCCAGATGGTATCAGGATGGAGCTGGGATCCTGGCCACAATGGAGGAAACCGTATTGCTAACAGTTCGGCCTCAGAAGTAGTGAGGATCCTAAAGGTGAACTGAGAGTAAAAGAGAAGAAGAGAAGGAGCACAGGTCGGGAAAAGATCAGGCCATTAATTTTGAGAAAGAGGATCAAGGTCTGCAAAGGGTGACAGCTGAAGAGAAAAATGTGAAAACACTGAAATCGGTGAAAAGAAAGTTACAGGAGATAGGAAAAAAAAACTTCA
>NW_012102255.1:2386436-2398683 GCF_000951045.1 Mandrillus leucophaeus | reverse complement strand
ACGGTCTGGAGGCAGGGAACCTAAGGCTATTTCACACTGACTTCCTAGAACTAAACTGAAAGGAAAACCCTAACTTTCCAGCCTAAGTAACAAAAGGACCAGAGGCTGCTCCCTTTGCAAACTCACTACCTTTTCTGGTAGGCAGATGGGAAACTGGCTGTCTGCAACAAGCCAGATTGATTGCAGGTTGAGTCTTTCTTTGCATCTTTGTTCACTCCAGCCTCTGAATGGTTGCTGTCCACAACCAATCAGACTGATTGCCTGCCAAGTCTTTGTTTCCATAGAGGTGTAACTTTGTACCCTAGCCTCTGATTGGCTGTGAAAACCAACCCCTGTTTGCACAGGAGTGTGACCTTTGTAACTTCACTTCAGCCTCTGGTTGACTGCTTTCTGCAGCCATTCAGACTAACTGTGGGCTACCACTTCATTTACATGAGGTGAACATGAAGTGGCCGATGGGAAACTTCTAGCGGGTATTTGGACCCAAGAAGATTTTGCATCTGGACGCCAGAGCTGCTGCTCTGGCCCGCTCCCACACTGTGGAGTGTACTTTCATTTTCAATGAATCCCTGCGTTTGTTCTTTTGTTGCTTCATACTTTCTTTGCTTTGCTGGGCATTTTGTCCAATTCTTTGTTCAAAATGCCAAGAACCTGGACAACTTGCAGTCACGACCCTCGACCAGGGACAAGGCAAGGTGGCTCGCACCTGTGATCCCAGCACTGTGGAAGGCTGAGGCGGGAGGACCACCTGTGTCCAGGAGTTCAAGACCACCCTGGGCAATACAGTGAGCCCCCGTTTCTACAAAAAAATTTTAAAATTAGCCAGGCATGGTGGTGTGTGGCTGTAGTTCCAGCTACTCTGGAGGCTGAGACGGGAGGATCACTTGAGCAGGTGAGGTTGAAGCTGCAGTGAGCTCTATGATGGTGCCATCACACTGTAGCCTGGTTGACAGAACAAGACTCTATCTCAACATAAATAAATTAAATTAAATTAAAGCAACCTTTTAAAACTATTTTTAACATTATTAAAATTAGTAAAGAATTTAAAATTATTAAAGTTATCTTTTCAGACAACTATTTAAAAAACTGAAACCAAGCTGGGCATGGTGGCTCACGCCTGTAATCCCAGCACTTTGTTGTGGGGGTGCTGAGGCGGGTGGATTGCTTGAGGTCAGGAGTTCAAGAGCAGCCTGACCAACATGGTGAAACCCATCTCTATTAAACACACACACACACACACACACACACAGAGCCAGGCGTGGTGGCAGGTGCCTGTAATCCCACCTACTCAGGAGGCTGAGGCAGGAGAATCGCTTGAACCCGGGAGGCGGAGCTTGCAGTGAGCTGAGATGGTACCACTGCACTCCAGTCTGGGTGACAGAGCATGACTCCATCTCAAAAAAACAAAATAAAAATAAATAAATAAATAATAAAATAAAAAACTGAAACCAATGTAGTAAAATAAAATTAAAATAGCTTTTTAAAGTTTAATAATTCCTTCTTTTGTTAAGTTTCTGGAGTAGAGAAAAAAGATACAAACTCATTTTGCATACAGCAATGGGCTGCTTATCACTGGCTCCTCATTGGCAAAAAGCCCTGATTTGGAGCCTTTTTTATTTCCATTGTGGTTTTATTTCCATTGTGCCAAGATGGATTTCAAGCTGCCAATTACAAACATGAAATCACTAAAGGTGGAGTCTGAAAGAAATGCACAATAGCATACATTATATGGTACATCCACCATACACACACCAGACACAAATAACCTCAAAGCATAAATATGAGTAAAATATAGTAAAGTAATTAAGAAGTGGTAAATTGTGAGTATTTATTACCTTTCTTTTTGTCATTGTTAATAAAAGCATTTATTTTGCATTTTATACAGAATAACCTGAAAAAATATGGGATGCTTCATAAATTTGTGTGTCAGCCTGTGCAGGTGCCATGCTCATCTTCTCAATGTTGTTCTGATCTTAGATAAGTGCTGCTGAAGAACGCACCGTTATTTTTTAATATAATTGAATTAAGTCTATATAATTTATTTTTAATATAAAGTAGCTTTAAACATTAGTTTGCAGAATTCCTGAAATGTAGCCATTAGCTCTTGTGAGCTGGGATAAGTCGGCACAGTCTGGCTCCAGCACACCACTGACAGTGAGAGTCAAAATCACTCCATTCAGACAGCTAAAGAGGCCTTCCTGGGGCCGTCCCTGTACAGGTTCATCTCCTCAACAGCGAGAGTGGCCAGGAGCAACTCACTCAGTTTTCTACCATGTACACAAAATAGAAATCAAATACTACTCTTGAAAAAAAAAATTTGTCCCTTTGAAAAGTAAGTTTCTTCCTTTTAAATTGATTTCATGGGATTAAAAAAATGCTAACTCCTCAATTTTGGTAGGCTTTTGAAAGAAAATGAAAATCAACTGTTCCATATAAAGTATTTAAAATATGCTGAGACATTTGATTTCTTTTTCTTTCTGTTTTTTTTTCTTCTTCGAGACAGAGTCTCGCTCTCTCGCCCAGGCTGGAGTGCAGTTGAGCAATTTCGGCTCACTGCAACCTCCGCTTCCCAGGTTCAAGCAATTCTCCTGCCTCAGCCTCCCAAGTAGTTGGCATTACAAGTGCCTACCACCACGCGCAGCTAATTTTTTGTGTTTTTAGTAGTGACAGGGTTTCACCATGCTGGCCAGGTTGATCTCAAACTCCTGACCTCAAGTGATCTGCCCGCCTTGGCCTCCCAAAGTGCTGGTATTGCAGGTGTGAGCCACCACACTCGGTCAACATTCGATTTCTTTTGTCAAAGTAGATGTCTTACATTGATAAGAAGTACAAACTAACTCCAAAAGCCTTTATGGTTACAAGTATAAAAAATGTTTTTCTGTACCTGTACTATATATATAGTAGGGGCTAGGAGTAAAACTATTTCAGAGCAAATGATCCCCAATAAGGTGGCCCAATCATGATGTCATCATTTAATTATGTATAGCATTTGGACCACTTAAAATGTTTGACCCGGGGAAGCTTGGTTCTTGGCAGGCTGGCATTTAGTGGGTGTAGTATCACGTTCCTGACACAAGGGGGAGCCAGTGCCATTGAGCTAGGCTGTGACTTCCGTTTAAGGGCAGCCTAAGGTCAAAAACACCAAAGTGAAGACCAGATTCAGAACATTTCACACAATTTTAAGAGACAAAAAAAATAGGCAAAACATTTTACCTGCTCTATTAAATAGCTAACATTATGCTAAGGATAAGAGAACATTTAAAGCAATCCAAAAATGTCTAAGGACAAAGCAGGGTTTGAAAATGGTTTTCATTTATTTAACAAATATTTGAAGCCTGTGATGTGCTGGTATCATTTACAGAACAGCAGAGAACAAAATAAAGACCTCGCCCTTACGGAGGGCATTTTTCACACATGAACCTTATTTTGGAAAAGCCATGAAATCAAGGTAAAATAGTGACTAAATCTCTTTATTCAGCAGAGCTATTCTGTTCAAAAAAGGCCTCTTTTATCCAAGGTCCCTCTAATCAAGAGATCATTTCTCCACTGCTAAAACATGCTTCCTGAACACCTGGTTCTAACTTGCTGCAGTATTATTTCTTATATAGTCCTATGTGCTAGAGTTTGTAGCCCCCTAATAAACTCTGGATCTTCTGTGTATCATTAAAAACAAAAGCGCTACAAAATACTGGATATTACACAGAGTGACTGAGAAATAATTTAACCACACAGTCACTTTTCATCTGCCATGGCGCAGGCACTCCCCTCGGCGCTGTGATTACTATGAATTAGACAAAATCCCTGCTGTAATGGAACTTACAATCAAGGGAGTGAAAGAATAAACATAAAGAAATCTAAGCGAATTTTAGGTAGTGATAAATACAATGAAAAAATCACCACCATAACCACCATTTTCATAGTTCTATCAGTTTGCTAGGGCTGCCATAACAAATTACCATAGACTGTGTGACTTAAACCACAGAAATTGATTTTCTTGGTTCCGGAGGCCAGAGGTCCCAGATCAAGGGGTCAGCAGGTTGGCTGCTTCTGAGGCCTTCCTGAATTTATAGGGGCCACTTTTTCTCCCTGTGCCCTCACCTGGTCACCCCTCTGTGCGTGAGCATCCCAGTGTCTCTCTGGGTGTCCAAACTTCCTCTTCTTATAAGGACACAAGTCAGATTGGATTAGGGCCCACCCTAATGGCCTTGTTTTAACTTAATCACCTCCCTTTAGTTTGGGCTTTTTAACTTAATCATCTCTTTAAAGACCTTATCTCCAACTAAGGTTACATTCTGAGGTATACTGGAGGTTAAGACTCCAAAACATGAATTAAGAGGGGACATAATTTAGCCCATAACAATAACATCTTACAACTCACTGCCACAAGCTTGCCTGGCTGGCCACCATTCCCTCTTGCCTGGACCACTGCAGTAGACCACAGGCTGTCATTCTGCTTCTGCTCTTGCCAGCCATCTCAACCCATTCTCACAGCAGCCAGAACAATCTTTTTAAAATGAAAATCATAACATGCAATGCCCTGCTTAAAACCCTTCAACAGCTTCCTGGTCAACTTCTTCCTGATAAACTGCACTGAGAAACTTCTTTTTCACGGCACATAAAGGCTCTACATCATTTGACCCTGCCAAGCTTTTTGGCTTGATCTTCCACCACTCTCTAGCGACCTCACAAGTACACTATCCTCTTTGCTTTACTCCAGCATCCTGACCCTTTCCCCTTCAAAGTCCCTTTATATTTGCTTTCCCCGAGTTCACACAGCTGACTCCTTCTAATCTTAAAGTTCTTACCTCAAAAATTACTTCCAGAGACACTTTCCCTGACCAGAACATCTAAACTATTCCATCCCACCTAACCACACCCCAATTCTCTAATGTATTATCCTCCTTTATTTTCTTTATAGTACATTTTGTTAATCATCCCGTTTTATTTACAGTATAGCATTTATTACTATTTGAAATTATATTTATTACTTGCTTACTTGTCCATGATCCATCTTTCTCCTCTAAAATATAAGTTCCTTGAGGGCAGAGGCCTTGTCTTTCGTTGTTATATTCTAATACCTAGAAAAAGCTCACACTTAATAGGAAATCAGGTATTTGTTGAATAAGTCATGTTTGTGTGTTTGTTTTTTATACACAGGGCCTCGCTGTGTTGGCCAGGCTGGTCTTGAACTCCTGGGCTCAATCGATCCTCCCGCCCCAGCCTCCCAAAGTGCTGGGATTACAGGCGTGAGCCACCGTGCCCAGCCAATAACTAATGAATTTGTAGAACACTTCATAGTTGAAATATGCCTTTCAATTAAACAGTACTTTCATATATATTCACTCATTTAATTCTAATGTCAATCTATGTTATATTCCCCATTTTAAAACTAAGGAGACTAGAACTTTGAGGCGCTATCTGACTCGCCCTGCTAGTAACACAGCTAGTCTGCGGCAAAACTGGAAACTGGTCCCATCCTCTGACTCCTGGGCGGGTCTCTCAGCACTTTTTGCGGTGACATCTTCTAACAAATCTTCATGGCGAGTGTGATTCAAGGTGAAAAGTAGTGGCAGAGAAAAAGACTCAGGTGCAGACCAGACCTTGTGCTGTCTGCATATTTCTCCAAGAGGCCTTGGTCATAACAAGGGTTTCATAAATGTTTACTGAATTAATAGACTACAGCATTTTTCTGTGTTGGGAAAGGCCTAAGTAATTCTAAATTCCACATTGCCCAGTGGCTGCCAACTGCCCAAACAAAACAAGAACAAGCCCACTGTCCTGGAATTTCCTTGTTAAAAATGACACCGAAACGCCGCTTGGCAAAAACCGCAGTAAAAATAGTCACAGGCGAGATCGACCGACGGATGCTACTTGTGGGCCAGAGTCTGAGGGGAAGCAATATTTGCACAGTCTCGAAGTATCTCTTCCAAGATATTTACCAAATACAAAAGGAAAATGCATAACTTTGCTGTGGGGAAACCTGGCAGACACTATCTTAAGCAAGCAATTAAGGTGAACGGCATCAGTACTAAAGCATAGCAACATCATGGATTCTGACATGATGCTCGGAGAAGGGCACAAACTCACTTGTGTGTAGTATTCTCGCCAAAAATATACTGCCTCAATCTAATCACAGGAAAGTATCTGGCAAACCCAAACCGAGGGACATTCTAAAAAAGAATTCAGCAGGATTTTTCAAAAGTATCAAGGTCTTGAAAGAGGAACTGTCACAGGTTGGAGGGCTAAAGAGACAAGACAGTAGGACAGGGTTCTGCATGGATCCTGGGAGAGAGGACGGAATTCGTGGAAAAACTGGTGAAACTCTAGCACGTCTCTAGTTCAGTTGATGGTACTGAACCAAGGTTAATTTCTTGGTTTTGATCATTGTAGTGTAGTTATGTAAGATGTGAATGGGGTGAGGGATACACAGAAACTCTCTTGAACAATTTTTTTTTTTTTTTTAGAGGCAGGGTCTCACTCTGTTGCCCAGGCTGGAGTGCAGTGATGCCATCATAGCTCACTGCAGCCTCGAACTCCTGGGTTCAAGCAATCCAACCACCTCAACCTCCTGAGTAGCTGGAACCACAGACATGAGCCACCATGCTTGGCTTTTTTTTTTTTTTTTTTTGTAGAGACAAGGTTTCATTATGTTGCCCATCCTCGGTACTATTTTTTTGCATTTATATAACTCTAAAATTATTTCAAAATAAAATGTTTTTAAAATACTGGATAATATTTCACTGTGTATACATATCACATTTTCCTTATCCTTTCATTTGTTTGGACACTTACGTTAATTCCCTATATTGGCTATTGTGAATAATGCAATAAATAAGGGGGTACACTGAAAAGATTAAATTTCAAAATAATGGCATACTAGATTCCTTTTTTCTCTGTGGTCAAGGAATGGAAATTTCTGGTTAATCAAAATTTTTTAAAGAGTTACCACTTTTACACAATATCAGGGTTATTAGCCATTTACAATGTAAGATTTTTCTCAAGATGTTATAAAATCTCTTGATTTTATAATTCCTTTTTTGGCGTAAAATTTTATTATGTAAAATTTTATCAAATTTTAAAATCTTTTTACATCTGGCTTTTGTTTTATTTTTCCTACTCCAAGTTTATAATGGAATTCATTCATATTTTTAAATACTTAACAAAGTTTTGTTTTAAACCTAGATACTTGTTGCACACAAACTTTATCTTACTATACAGCATGAAGTATAGATCCAATTTTATATTTTTCCAAATAGCTATCCAGTTAAATCTATGTTTTTCCCACACATCAGAGATGCCATTTATATCCTATATTAACTTTCCATATGCACTTGGAACAATTTCTGGATTTTCTATTCTATCTCATTGATCTATTATGCCATACTGTTTTAACAATAGAGGATTTGTAATATGTTTTAATATCAAATAAAGCTAAACTCACCGCCTTACTCTTTATCAGAGTTTTCTTGCCTATTCTTGCTAACTTATTTTTCATATGAAAATCAAAATTCACTTATCTAGCTCCAGAAAATATCTGATGATATTTTAATTGAGATTGTGTTAACTTAATAAGTTAATTTAGGATTATTTGGCATCTTTATAATTTCAAGTCTTCTTATCCAAAAACATAGTATGTCTATTTGTTCATCTATTTTTATATATTTCAGGTTATCTGAATGTAGTATATTTTTGTTATATTTTTGTCTATAAATTTTAGCTTTTTTGTTGCTACTGTAAATGAGTCTTATTTTCCATTATATCATCCAACTGGGCATTGTTTGTATAGTTGAACACTCTTTATTGCTATGTATTAATTTTATTCCCTACTATACTTTAGCAAATATTTTTCTTTGTAATTTTTCCATTCCGCACATATTTAATCATATATCTGTGAATAAAGATAGTTCTTTCTTCTATCTTTTGTACCATTTAATGTCAAATACTTATGTGTCTGTTATCACCTGTCTAATTATATAATACTTCTAGTCAATACTAAATAATAACAGCAAATGCAGATATCGTTATCTTATTCCTGACATTAATGAAAATGCTGTTTGTGCCTTCTTTATTAAGTAAGAAACCAGATTTTGGGCTGAAACACACATATTTTATGCTAAGAAAGCATGTCCTTAATTTCTACCTTATTGAGTCTTTAAAATTGTGAATGTGTGAATTCTGTCAAATGCCTCTATAGAGATGATCCTATGATTTTTCTTCACAGATCTGTTTCCATGATAAATTACATTAATAAACTTCCCAACACAGAACTATTTTTACATTTCTGGAATAAACCTCCATTTGCTTACATGTGCCACTGAATTTTGTTGCTAATATTTTATTTACAATTTGTGTACAGATATTCATAAGATTGTTTTGTAAGTTTTTTTAATGCAATATTTGTTATGTTTTTGGTATCAACATTATACTTACTTTGGAAAAAGAATTTGGAAGTTTTCCTTCTTTTCCTATTCTCTGAAAGAGATGAAGTAGCACTAGAGCTAAAATGTTCTTCTTTGATAAGAATTATCCTGTGAAACTATCTGGATTGAAGCCTTTTGGTGAGAGAACTCTGAAAACTTGCCTAATGATTCTATGTAAATTAGTGTGTTTAGATTTTCTATCTTTATGAGATCAGTTTGTTTGTTTTGCTTTTTTCATCAACTGATTTTTAAGTGTATAATCCAGTGGTTTTTAGTATATTCACAAGGTTGAGCTACCACCACCACCATCTAATCCTAGAACATTTTAATCACCCCGTAAAGAATCCCCATACCTGCTAGCAGTTATGTCCATCCCTCCCTCCCCTTACCTCCTCACAACCACTGATCTGTATGTCTACAGATTTGCCTGCTCTAGACATTTCATGTAACTGTCATACACATGTGGCCTTCTGTGTCCAGCTTCTTTCACTCAGCATGATGTTTTCTAGATTCATCCGCGTTGTAACACGTATTAGTACTTCATTCCTTTTTATAGCTGAATAATAGTCTATTTTATGAATATATCATGTTTCGTTTATCCATTCATCACCTGACTGACATGTGAGTTGTTGGCTGTTATAAATAATGCTACTATGATCATTCATCCACAAGTTTTTGTGTGGACATATTTTTTCATTTCTCTTCAGTATAAGCCTAGGAATGAATTTGCTGGGTCATATGGTAACTCTACATTTAACTTTCTCAGGAACTACTAAACTGTTTTCTAAAGTGGCTGCACCATTTTATATTTCCACCAACAATTGCTATCTTTCATTTTTAAAATTACAGCCATTCTAGTAGATCTAAAGTAGTATTTAATTACAATTTTGACTTGCATTTCCCTGATGACTAATGATGCTTAGCATATTTTCATGTGTTTTTTGGCCATTAAATAATCTTCCTTAGAGAAATGTCTATTCAAATACTTTGTCCACATTTTAATTGGGTTATTTGTCTTTTTATTGTTGTCAATTTTTTATATATTACAGGTACGAGACCCCTTATCAGATAGACGATTTGCAAATGTTTTCTCCCACTTTGTGGCTTGTCTCTTTATCTTCTTGACAGTGTCCTTTGAAGCACAGAAGTTTTTAATTTTGGTGAAATTCAATTTATCTATTTTTGTCTTGGGTTGCTTGTTTGAGGTATCATAGCTAAGAAACCACTGCCTAATCCAAGGTCACAAACATTCACACCAATGTTTTCTTCTAAGGGTCTTACAATTTTAGCTCTTTATTGAGATCTTTTTTTTTTTTTTTCTACTTTTTTTGAGACAGAGTCTCGCTCTGTTGCCCAGACTGGAGTGCAGTGGTGCAATCTTGGCTCACTGCAAACCCCACCTCCCGGGTTCCAGCGATTCTCCTGCCTCAGCCTCCCAAGTACCTGGGATTACAGGTGTCTGCCACCAGGCCCGGCTAATTTTTGTATGTTTAGTAGAGATGGGGTTTCGCCATGTTCGCCAGGCCGGTCTTGAACTCCTGACCTCAGGTGATCCACCCACCTTGGCCTCCCAAAGTGCTGGAATTACAGGCGTGAGCCACTGCACCCAGCCCTTTTATTCATTTTGAGTTAATTTTCATATATGGTGTGTGGTAGGGTTCAACTTCATTCATTTGCATGTGGATATTTAGTCATCCTGGCACCATTTGTTGTAAAGACTGTTCTTGTTTTCTATTGAATTGTCTTGCCATCTTTATCGAAGATCAACTGACCATAAGTGTAAGGGTTTATTTCCAGACTCTCAATTCTATTCCACTGATGTATGTGTCTAAACTTACATCATTATACCAGTATCACAGTCTTAATTACTGTAGCTTTTCAGTAAATTTTGAGATTGGGAAATGGGAGTCCAACTTTGTTATCCTTTTTCAAGATTGTTTTGGCTATTCTAGGTCCCTTGCATTTCTATATGAATTTTAGAATTAACCGTCAATTTCTTAAAAAAAAAAAAAAAAAAGGCAACCAGGATTTTGATAGAGATTGCAATGAATCTGTTAATCAATTTGGGGAGTATTGCCGTCATAACAATATTAAGTCTTCCAATCTATATACATATGACTAGGACTGCTTCTGGCAAATTGTATTTTACTAGGAAGTTGACTGTTTCAGCCAGGTGTTCAAATTCGCTTGTATAGAGTTGTACAAACGACTCTCACTAGATGTGAAATTTTCCTATGTTTTAATGATTCTGTCTCCCAGGTTATCTTCTATTTCTACTTTCCCAAATAAGACACTGCTAGTGATTTATCTTTCTATTAACCTTTTGCAAAAAAACAAACTTTCATTTATTGGTTCCTACTGTTGCACTGTTTCCCAACCCCATTAATTCTGTTTTTATCTTCATGAATTTCTCCTTTCTGCTTTCTTTCAGTTTACCTTTTTTCCCTAGCGTTTTTGAGTTGGATGTTCTGTTCATTTTTTTATGCTTTCATTTTTCTTTATACAAGCACTTAAGGAGTCTTAATTTGGTTGTATCTCATAGTTCTAACATCATTTCCATTTTCTTTTCTTTTTTTTTTTTTTTTTTTTTTTTTTTGAGATGGAGTCTCACTCAATTGCCCAGGCTGGAGTGGAATGGTGCAATCTTGGCTCACTGCAACATCTGCTTCCTAGGTTCAAGCAATTCTCCTGCCTCAGCCTCCCAAGTAGCTGGGATTACAGGCACACGCCACCATGCCTGGCTAATTCTGGTATTTTTAGTAGAGACGGGGTTTCGCCATGTTGGCCAGGCTGGTCTCAAACTCCTGACCTCAAATGATTTGCCTGCCTCGGCCTCCCAAAGTGCTGGGATTACAGGCATGAGTCACTGTGCCCAGCCTGTCATTTCCATTTTCAAATCTAGTTTCCATTACTGTTATTTTTTTATACGTTTTCGATTTAATTTTCCTAAAATTTTACCTTTGAACTAAGAAGCGCTTTTTTTATATAGACTTTAAAAATGTTTTCCAGGTTGAGATCCAGATTTAGGTATGGAAGAGATTTCCCAGAAAGGGTGTAAATGAAAAGAAGGACGGAGATGAAACTCTAGCGGACATTAATAGTCCAGATAAAAAGATAATTGTCTCAAAACAGAGGCTGAGAAAAGAGTCAGAGATGTTGGATGAAAACAAAAGACGCTGGGTGCGGTGGCTCATGTCTGTAATCCCAGCACTTTGGGAGGCTGAGGCAGGTGGATCATTTGAGGTCCGGAGTTCAAGACCGGCCTGGCCAACATGCTGAAACCCCATCTCTACTAAAAATACAAAAATTAACCGGGCATGGTGGTGCGTGCCTGTAATTCCAGCTACCTGGGAGGCTGAGGCAGGAGAATCACTGGAACCCAGGAAGCAGAGGCTACGGTGAGCTGAGATTGCGCCACTGCACTCCAGCCTGGGCAACAGTGAGACTCTGTCAGAGAAGAGAGAAGGCAAGGGGAGGGCAGGGCAGGGCAGGGCAGGGCAGGGCAGGGCAGAAAGAAAGAAAGAAAAGAAGATGGTATGAAAAATAAAGGAAGAGGCCGGGCGAGGTGGCTCACGCTTGTAATCCCAGCACTTTGGGAGGCCGAGGTGGGCGGATCACGAAGTCAGGAGATCGAGACCATCCTGGCTAATACGGTGAAACCCCGTCTCTACTAAAAAAAATACAAAAAACTAGCCGGGCGCCTGTAGTCCCAGCTATTCGGGAGGCGGAGGCAGGAGAATGGCGGGAACCCGGGAGGCGGAGCTTGCAGTGAGCCGAGATCGCGCCACTGCACTCCAGCCTGGGAGACAGAGCCAGACTCCGTCTCA
>NW_012102255.1:2379619-2386386 GCF_000951045.1 Mandrillus leucophaeus | reverse complement strand
GGCGGGAACCCGGGAGGCGGAGCTTGCAGTGAGCCGAGATCGCGCCACTGCACTCCAGCCTGGGAGACAGAGCCAGACTCCGTCTCAAAAAAAAAAAAAAAAGAAAAAGAAAAAAAAGAAAAATAAAGGAAGAGAAAACAACCTCAGGAAAAACAGTTTGAGCAGGATGGGATGGAGAGAGAGAAGTCAAATTACAAATTGCATGTTGAAGAAGTAACGGAGTGCTCAATAAAGAGCAAACTCTTTTTTAAGATTCTTAGCTATAAAGAGAAAGACAATCATAGGGTATTAGCCAGGGGTTTTAGTGGGTGGAAATTTTTTGGTTTTGTTTTATATAAAAGGCGTTTGTGGGAGAAGGTATTTGGAAATATAATGGAGGCCTTTTCGTCCATAATCCTTTATATCCTTCTCCCAGTGTAGACAAGGGCATTCCACGCTCACTGCCTCTGGGAGAGGTGAACCCGGCAGTTGGCAGGGTGAGTGCCCAGAAAAGCTTTGTTATGAAAAGGGATAGTTACTTGCCAGGGTGTGGCTAGGGCACATAAGCTACCCACACCTGCACCGGTGGAGACATCCTTGATTCTGCCTGGCTTTGGGCTGCGGGTTCATAAAGGGCACCGGGTCTGGGTGTGCTGGAGAGCCCCGCCAAGTGCCAGCTCTGTGCTGCTCTTTTGCGTGCAGTTCCAGACTAGCCGCGCTGTGAGGCCACTCTGAAGCTCACCCAGAATTAAGAACTACTGCTCTGTTCCGCATGTCAATGGATCTACCATCCTAAAGCTAGAGTTTGCTTCCTTTTTTGGGCTCTTTTAAAAAAAATCCTGAAATGTTGCTCAGGCTGGTCTCGAACTCCCAAGCTCAAGCACTCTTCCGTCTCAGCCTCCTGGGTAGCTGGGACTCCAGGCGTGCACCATCACACCTGGCTAGGGTTTTCTTTCTAAAAGCCCAAATCTCGTCTTATCCCTTTCAGCATTTATGGATGTGCATTGCTTACACAGTGAAATCCAAGATCCTAGAGCATCAAACAAGATGGTTCACTGAATGGCCCCGGCCCACCTTTCACAGATTCATTTCCTAATAACACCACACAACTAGTTACGTACCCGCAGCTAATATTATCAGTTGTATACAGAAAAAAGACAATGTTGTATGCATTACAGAACTCAAATAATAAATACATTTTGTCATCAGTAAGTTTATAACTTAGGAGAAATAGAAATATAAGCTTTCAGTAAAAAACAAAAAAACAAAAAAAAACCCACAGTACTCTTAGAGTTACGTGAGCAAAGGAAATATGGCATAAATGAGCTCTCAGTAGAAACTGCAACTGTTACAAAATATACTCAGCAGTTTTAAGAAAAAAATAAACATTTGAGTGTCACTTCTCAGTAATCAAAAAAATGAAACAGAAGATGGCTATGGGTTAGGAGCTGGTGTAACACACACCCCTTTAAATTAACCAAAAGCTTACTTGAATTACAGCACTTACAACCTGGCTTCTGGCCTGGCTTCGTGACTGCATGGCACCTGTAAACACTTGTTTCTAACTGCTTTAAAGATAAAAATACTGAATTCCCATGCTACCTGGACCCTGCTACTATACGCCAATCTCCTCCCTTTGACAACCACTTCAACAGCACACATGCCAGTCTTGCCTTTCTCACCTCGCCCTCTCAGACATCTCGCCTTACTATATATGAAGATGAAATGGATGAAGTTTCTGTTACTTCTTCTATCTGTGATATAGAAAACACTGAATTCTATTGCTACAGTTGACCATGGTAAAGATGGAGTTTACTTGCTCTGTGTATAAAGCAGTACCAGTAGTTACTAACCCCTATCTTCCTGCAAATAAATTCAGAGGCAATTTCAGAAAACCCCTGAATTCTCCCATGAATCCATACAAATGTATTGATATCCACAGCTTGGGATTCGGGGAGGAAGTCTTAAAGAGAGGCTTCTTTATGTCATGCTTACCAGGAGTAGCAAAGCGACAATAGTTTTCCCTTACCCCATCAGCCCTCCCTGAAGGGGGCCATCCTGTTACCCAACTTCCGCTTGGGACAGTGCTCACCAAGATACCTAAGGGACCCCAACCTTTCCTTGGGTCCCTGTGGAGCAAAATCAATAATACCACTATGTGAGGATAATGGTCACTGCTGTAACAAACTCCAGCCTCCAGTGGCTTAACACAATAGTCATGGAGGTGGCTCACATAAAATCCAAAATGGATTTTCCTGATCGGCGGATGGCTTTCCTCCAAAAACTCATTCAGGGACCCAGCTCCTTCCATCTTGTGGTTCCATAATTTTCAATATATGGCTTCCAATATCACTCTACTGGATATATCAAGCTGTAAAGGGAAAAGTACCTTCCACGTGGGAGGCTTCCATGGACCGGGCCTAGAAGTGGTATCCATCACCTCCATCCACATTTCATTGGTAAAAACTAGGTCACATGGTCTAGCTAGACCATAATTCCCAGCTCCCCTCTATCTGCAAGAGAATCTGGGAATTACAGTATAGCTGTGTGCTCAGGAGGAGAGGAAACAGAATTAGACTACCCAGTCTCCACCACAGACGACCACCATGACATGAATCACTAGCACTACCAGGGAGGGGCATGGCAATAAACCGGTGAGTTGACCACAGAGTTCCAACTGTTGGCCTAGAAACTGGGACGGAACGGCCTAACATTAGGCTCAAACAACCTCATGAGATTTGGGGGTAACTGTATCAGGTGAGCAGTAAGGTCTCTGCCAAATCCACACTCCCCTCCCGAGACTTTCTGAATGTACAGGTTGCTATGCTTTGTACCATTGGATCTGCCTCCCTAGGCACAGATGCTGGAACTGGAACTGGCTACTTAACCAAACAGACAGGCGCCCTCTATAGGTCTGCAGGGGAGGGGCTGATGCAGTTGAGCTCTGCTCAACAAAGGCACACACTACCGAATACTGACAAATGACCAAAGCAGACTTTCCTTCTTTCTTCCTTGGGAGTTTTAAAGCAAGACATACAGATGGAAGAGGAATGGCACAGAGAGAAGGCAGGCTGCAGAACCATAAAGCATCTGACCCCATGAGGAGGCAGATGCAAAGGAGCAGGAGACACACAGCAGAGATCAAATCAGTCAGGAGCAAAATAGGAAGAATCTGGAAAAGAAGAAAGAAAAGCAGGCAAGTAGAGTCGCCGGCATGTTAGATTACCAGTTGATGTGGAGTCGCCAGAGTGACTTGAAATATGAGAGCCCCTGTGTTCCCTTAATGGCAATAAATGTCCTTCCAGTACACTGAGGCTGGAATGCCACTGTGGGGACTTTTTGCTATTCCTTACATAAATAAATTCCTTGTATTAAATGGCATAGTATTTGCATATAACCTATGCACATCCTCCCATATACTTGAAATCTTCTCTGGATTACTTATAATGCCTTCTATCACTTATACTTATTTCCAAATATGTCCTTACAAGAAACTTGCAAGAACTGAGAAAACTTAAGAATATTTGGTCCCATCCACCCTGACAGAGCATGACCAACAGAATGATGCAAAGGAGCCCAGTTTCCAAACAAGTCTGGGGCCATAGGAATACACAGTAATACTTTCTTGGTTTGTGTCCCTTCTGTATTTCAAAGCTAGTAAAGAAACCACCATGAGCTGTTCTTTGTGATGCATTTGCATTAAGTCTTCCACACTTTTTGAGTGAATCTAATATTAGATTTCCTCTGTTAAGGAGAACTGGTCGAAGCTGCAGGACGTACAAATCTGGAAGCCACAGAGGGTACACACCCAGAGGCCACAGGAATTTTATACCCAGAGGCCTCAGGAAGTACACTCCCTGAAACCACCAATCCTCAGAGCCTCTGGCTCCCCACTTTTGAAGTCATACAGCAAAATTTGCACCTGATCAAGACAGTCCAATAAGAATAATAGGCTGGGCACGGTGGCTCATGCTTGTGACCCCAGCACTTTCGGAGGCTGAGGTGGGCAGATCACTTGCGGCTAGGAGTTCGAGACCGGCCTGGCCAACATGGTGAAACCCTATCTCTACTAAAAATACAAAAATTGGCCAGGCGTGGTGGCGCCTGCCTGTAATCCCAGCTATTCGGGAGGCTGAGGCAGGAGAAACACCTGAACCCAGGAGACGGAGGTTGCAGTGAGCTGAGATCACATCACTGCCCTCCAGTCCAGGCGACACAGCGAGATCCCATTTCCAAGAAAAAAAAAGAACAACAGACAGAGCTGGGCACGGTGGCTCACACCTGTAATCCCAAACACTTTGGGAGGGCTGAGGTGGGCAGATGTCCTGAGGTCAGGAGTTCTAGACCAGCCTGGCCAACACAGTGAAACTCCTTTTCTACTAAAAATACAAAAATTAGCTGGGCATGGTGGCAGGTGCCTGTAATCCCAGCTACTCAGGAGGCTGAGGCAGGAGAATCGCTTGAACCTGGGAGGCGGAGGTTGCAGTGAGCTGAGATTGGGCCACTGCACTCCAGCCTGGGCGATAGAGTGAGGCTCCATCTCAAAAACAAAAACGGACAGATACCTGTAGTCTACAATCAACCAAAGCTGGCCTCCAAAGATACAGAAATGGTCTTCTTTATTAAAATGGCCAGTAATGGGCCCTGAAGAGGGAAGCCTGAATCCAAATGTTATTTTTCTTGTCACAGTGCCATTCCTATTTCCATCTGTAAAGCCTGGAACATAGCTTACTGGGATATCTAGGACTGACCCCATGCCCTTTGCGATGTCCCCCAATACATTAACCCTTGTGGCATTTATGCCACTTAGCCTAAGCTTGAACTAGAGAGCTACCTCCATTCCAGATCCCTGAACGCTACTGAAAAGCCATAAAAACGAGCTTCATCACAGATGTGACCCCAATCCATGGGAACCATACCATAGTATGAAAGAAAGTAACCATTTCAATAAAAACAGGGTATAAGAAAATAATATACACGCGTTTCCTTGTATCTGGCTAGGATCTGGAGAGATGCCTAGACACTAGTATTCTGGTTGCCAATATTTTAGAGGGGAACTGGGCGACTGGTGGAAAAGAGTTACAGGACTTTTCTTTGAGGCAGGAGGATCACGTGAGCCCAGGAGGTCAAGGCTGCAGTTAGCCGTGATGGCACCACTGCACTCCTGCCCGGGTGACAGACTGAGACCCAGTCTCAAAAATATCCATGAGCACTTCCTGAAAAAATTTTAAAAACTGACAAGAGAATCTACACAACAAAAATAAATCAAAGAATTCAAGGATGGAGAAAAAAATGAGAAAATGTGGTTAGTGGCAACTTCATTCAAATATACAAAACTACTAAAAAATGTAGGAACAAAGTATGAACATTCTACCTTGTCAGTGTAAAAATAAAAATATACCTAAGATAAACTGGGGGTTGGGAGAGAAAATGTAGAGACAGAATTTTGGAAATGCTAATGTCCTTATCTTTCACAGCAAGGAATCAACTGACACTTTTTATATTTGAAATAGATAGTTTAAAAAAACACACAAGGACTACAGTCTCTTCATGTTTTCCTCAAAATCTTTTCTGAACTTAAATAATGTCTCTTATGGCTAACAAACATTTGAGATTCCACAATTTCTTCAATTTAGTTTTTTTTCTTTTGTCACATTCAAGTAAAATTAAAGTAAGTCCTTCCCACATGAAGATTATATCCTAGATTTTTCCTTCCATATCTTTTTCCTTCCTTTCCTTTCTTCCTTCTTCCTTTCTTATTAATTCCCCACCTTTCTATCCATTTATTATATTACACATGGGCACAAAGAGTTCTAGAATAATAGTAGTCTAACAGTAACAATTATTATTTCAGGAAGTAGAATTTGGAATGACTTTAAAAAATTCTCTTTGACTCTTTAACTCCGGTTCATCAAAAGGACCATGATAAGCAAACCAATTTTTAACAAAGCAACTACAAAGTGAGATGGTAAAGAGATAAGATATAAATCACTCTTTTAAAAATATTTATTTTTATGTGTAGTTGTAAAGTATTTCAGAGAAAAGTACAGGAGAAAGTATGACAGCCGATACTAAGATTTAACAGATGTTAACATCTTGCCACATTTTCTTCAGAATTTTTTTCCTAACAAGAAAACATTGCAGAAACAGCTAACATTCCACTCCTCCTCCCTTCTCCTTTCATCTTCAGATGCAACCACACCACTATTCTGAGGATAATGCCTATCATTTCCATGCATATCTTTGTATTCATAAACAATATTTACTATTATTTTGTCTATTTAAAATGTATATATATGGTAGTATGTTTCTGTCCTTTTGTAATTTCTTAAACTCAACGTTGTTTTTTGAGATTTATCCAAGTTACACATGTAGTCTTAGGTTCATCATTCACTTCATGCATACAGGTGAACAATCACTGCATGAATAAACCTGTTTTTACAATTCATTTCTTATTGAGGGGTGTGTGGACCCAACAATTCCCAATCCTCTTCCATGTTTTTCCATTGCACAAATGTAGACCCAGTATCGATACAGTTTTTACAAAGCTCTCTGAGTAGCTTCCAGCCTTCTCAGATAATAACTGTCTTGGGAACTCCGTCCATGCAGTCTCTCCACACTGCTCACACTTTTTACTATCTGATAAACATGAATTGCAAAATGTTGTTTTAATATCTCTTCAAAAACAGCACTATATGTGAAGAAGTAAACGTAGTATTTATGGTACCTCCAGCGCTCCTAGGAAAAGTTATTTCTAATCCATTACAAATAAGTTCTGGTTACTATTT
>NW_012102255.1:2375266-2377254 GCF_000951045.1 Mandrillus leucophaeus | reverse complement strand
AGCCGCCCAGGCTGGAGTGTAGTGGCGTGATCTCAGCTCACTGCAACGACTGTCTCCCAGGTTCAAACGATTCTCCTGTCTCAGCCTCCCAAGTAGCTGGGATTATAGGCACCCACCATCATGCCTGGCTAATTTTTGTATTTTTAGTAGAGATGGGGTTTCCCCATGTTGGCCAGGGTGGTCTTAATGGTCTTGAACTCCTGACCTCAGGTGATCTGCCCGCCTCAGCCTCCCAAAGTGCTGGGATTACAGGTGGGAGCCACCGCACCCAGCCAATTTTTATATACTAATAGTCAAGATATATTGATAAGTAAAAAAAGCAGAGTGCAGAACAGTTATAGTATCATACCATTCACGTTAAAAATAAACACATATCCTACAACTCAAAAATAAACAAAATAAAACAACCTGGTTTAAAAATGGGCAAAGACTAGAGACTTCTCCAAAGAAGATGTACAAATGTCCAATAAGTACATGAAAGGATGTTCAGCATTACTAATCAGGTAAATGCAAATCAAAGCCCCCGTGAGATACCATTTCACACCCAGTAGGACGGTTATTATAGAAACAACAATAACAATAACACCCCCCTCCAAAAAACCAACAGAAATGACAAGAGCTGGCAAAGATGTGGAGAAACCGGAACCTCGGGGCATTGCCGCTGGGAACGCAGCATGGTGCAGCCACTGTGGAAAACAGTACAGTGGTTCCTCAAATATCCAACACAGAACTACCATGTGATCCAGCAATTCCACTCCTGGATATGCACCCAAAAGAATTAAAAGCAGAGACTCGAACAGATATCTATACACCAACATTCATAGCAGCGTTATTCACAACAGTCAGAAGATGAAAACAACCCAAATGTCCATCAATAGCCAGATGGATGAACAAAATGTGGGATATAAATACAATGGAATATTATTCAAAAAAGGAATACAATTCTGACACATGCAACAAGGTGGATGAACCGTGAGAACATTACACTACGTGAAATAAACAAGACACAGGACAAATATTATTTGTTTGTATTTTAAAAATGGAATGCTTCACAGATTTGCATGTCATCCTCGTGCGGGGGCCATGCTAATCTTCCCTGTAGCATTCCAATTTTAGTGTATGTGCTGCCGAAGCAAGCACAGGAAGGACAAATATTGTACTCTTCCATTTATATATGAGGCACCTAGGATAATGAAACTCATAGACACAGAAAGCAGAACGGTGGCTGCCATGGGCTGCAAGAGGGAGGGGTGTGGAATTATTGTTAAATGGGTACAGAGTTTCAGTTTGGGAAGATGAAAAAGCCTAAAATGGATAGCAGTGATGGTTGTACAGTAATGTTAATGCCACTGCATTCTATACTTAAAATGATAAATTTTAGGTTATCTATATTTTACCACAGTAAAAAAAATACACAAACGTATGCACACACACACACACACGCACGCACACACATACTCATACATATTTGCATGGAGAATCTCTGGAAGAATTAGAGAAAACTGTAACAAACCTTGCCTTTAATAAGGGGAACTGGATAGGTAGAAAAGAGATTTATTTATCACTATGTATTATTTCTACCTTTAGAATTTTATCCCATGTACATATATCATCTATTCAAAAATTTAATTTTCAATCGGTCTTCTTAACTTCTAAATACAGAGCAGGAAAATACATATAAGTGAAAATGTGGCTGGGTGCAGTGGCTCATGCCTGTAATTCCAGTACTCTGGGAGGCTGAGACGGGCGGGTCACTTGAGGCCAGGAGTTCGAGACCAGCCTGGCTATAATGGCAAAAACCCTGTCTCTACTAAAAGTACAGAAAAAAAAAAAGAGAGAGATAATTACTGGGGAATGGTGGCACACACCTGTAATCTCACTATTCCTGGTACTTGGGAGGCTGAGGCAGGAGAATCGCTTGAACCCAGGAGGTGGAGGTTGCAGTGAGCCGAGATCACTGCACTGCACTCCTGCCCGGGCGACAGAGC
>NW_012102255.1:2371749-2373626 GCF_000951045.1 Mandrillus leucophaeus | reverse complement strand
TTAACCAGGATGGTCTCGATCTCCTGACCTCATGATCCGCCCGTCTCGGCCTCCCAAAGTGCTGGGATTATAGGCTTGAGCCACCGCGCCCGGCCTGGTTACTATTTCTTACTGAATTTTACACAGGACCTAGTACACTCAAAGTTCCTGCCAATTGCTAACGAAGCTTAAGTCTCCCTATCAGTAAAAGAAATGAATATTGGATACCATGAGCCTCAGAGACTCATATTGAGTTGAAGATGGAAGCAATGAAAAAAGAGACTCGCTATATTAGCAAGTAGATACTTGGTGCTGCTAGACTGCAAAATTTGTCTAAAGATTAGGAAAATATTAAGAAAAATCTCCTATAGATGGGGCAGGTATAAATTAAACACAGTGTACTAGTCCATTCTCATATGACTAATACTGCCATGAAGAAATACCCAAGACTCAGTAATTTATAAAGAAAAAGAGGCTTAAGGGATTCACAGTTCCACAGGGCTGGGGAGGCCTCACAATCACGGTGGAAGGCGAAGGAGGAGCAGAGGCACATTTTAGATGGCAGTAGGCAAGAAAGTGTCTACAGGGGAGCTGCCCTTTATAAAATCATCTTATATACTATCACGAGAACAGTATGGGAAAAACCTGCCTATATAATTCAATTACCTCTTACCGGGTCCCTCCTACAACACGTGGGGATAATGGCAGATACAATTCAAGATGAGGTCTGGGTGGGGACACAGCCAAACCTTATCACACAGAAGAGTCTGGAATACTAAAAATAAGGTCACATTGTAAAGGCATTGAAGCATAGGAACAGGACAGATGGGTGTGGCTTGGGAAAGGGGAAAGATTGGTGCTTTTATGCCAGGATTGGGCCCTATCTCATCTTAGCTCACCAAATTCTTGAGTATCAACCTGTTCTGAAATTGATCAGAATGGAGTGTTTTAAAAAAAATGCAAGTTGATATTTTTTATTTGATATTCTTATACTTGTGTGGTTTAAGTGGTGCAGGTATTTTTATTTCAATTTTATAGATAAGGAAAATGAAATAAAAAGAGGGTGGCACATAGAAAATCCACGATAGAGTCAGCAACTGACTCTACTGATTTCTAGTGTACTTTTATTCTGTTAGATTACAAAAAATCAGATTTGTTTGTGAATAAGATTATAGTCACTTTCAAATTAAATGTATCAGCTACATGGAAAAGTTCACTTATTTACCTTAGAGGCACGCCTTGGGGGTGTATTTTTTCCCCACCAAATTAGCTTTATTTAGGGGAACCTAAATTTATTCTACTAAAACTACTCTAAATGACATTTGTTTGTTTCCAAAAATTAAATCCATACTCCAAAGGTATGTAATTTGACTAAATTTAAAAAAAAATCTGCATGCCAGAAAGTAAAAGTAGAGTGAAAAGACACAAGACATACATATCTTGACTAAGGCTGAGAGCTTTAATATATGAAAAGATAAAGAATTCAGTGAGAAAAAATGGGGAAAAATCATGAACCATCAGTTCAAACAAAATGAAATACAAATAGTTTTAAGAGATATGAAAGATGTTCATAATCTAGAAAATGAAAATTAGGCCAAGCACAGTGGCTCATGCCTGTAATCCCAGCACTTTGGGAGGCTAAAGCGGGTGGATCACCTGAGGTCAGGAGTTCGAGACTAGCCTGACCAATATGGTGAAACTCCATCTCTACTAAAAATACAAAAATTAGCCAGGCGGATGGAAGCCTGTGATCCCAGCTACTCGGGAGGCTGAGACAGGAGAACTGCTTGAACCCAGGAGGTGGAGGTTGCAGTGAGCTGAGATCATGCCACTGTACTCTAGCCTGGGTGAAGGAAGGAAGGAAGGAAGGAAGGGAGGAAGGGAGGAAGGGAGGAAGG
>NW_012102255.1:2367718-2369166 GCF_000951045.1 Mandrillus leucophaeus | reverse complement strand
GGAGGCTGAGGCAGGAGAATCGCTTGAACCCAGGAGGTGGAGGTTGCAGTGAGCCGAGATCACTGCACTGCACTCCTGCCCGGGCGACAGAGCGAGACTGTCTTAAAAAAAAAAAAAAAAATAGGTCTGTGTTTTATATAAGGCAAAATCAGAGTATCCCTAATTAGTGATATTGAAAACCAGCCCAGTGTTTTTCAAGGAGCTGGCTTTCAAAAACTATTTAACAAGGAAATGAAAAAGAAAAAGAAAATGCTTTAGATCTTAAGAGATCAATATGGAACATATGGGAATAAGTAAAACGTTCTAGCCAGGTGTGGTAGGTGCTTATAGTCCCAGCTACTCGGGAGGCTGAGACAGGAGGATCGCTTGAGCTCAGGATTTCAAGGCCAGCCTGGGCAACATAAACAGAGCTTGTCTCTAAAATAAAATATGTATTTTAAAGTTCTTATGAGAGTTTTGTTACATATAACATAACATTGCTCATCCAGATTAAACAGAGGCAAAACAAATCTGAGCTATTTACTTTAAAAACATAAAATGGGGCTGGGCACCATGGCTCATGTCTGTAATTCCAGCACTTTGGGAGGCTGAGGCAGGCAGATGACTTAAGGCCAGGAGTTCAAGACTAGACTGGGCAACATAGCGAGACCCTGTCTCTACCAAAAATACAAAAATTAGATGGGCACGGTGGTGGGCACCTGTAATCCCAGCTACTTGGGAGGCTGAGGCAGGAGAATCGCTTGAACCCAGGAGGCAGAGGTTACAATGAGCTGAGATCGGGCCACTACACTCCAGCTTGAGCCAGACACTGAGACTCCATCTCAAAATAATAATACAAACTATATGTATATAAAGTAGAAAAATTATAATAGCTAATACTGTTCTTAGCTTTAAATCCCAAGCTAATATTGTTCTAAGAGCTTTAAAAATGTCCACTCACAACAGTGGTTCTCAAACTTTTTGGTCTGAGAACTCCTTTTACAAACTATCAAAAATTATCAAGGCGCTCAAAGCGTTTATGTTGTGTGAGTTATATGGATCTATATTTATTATATTAGAAATTAAACCTTACATTTTAAAAATATGTATGTATTAATTCATTTAGAAATCATAAATCAACTCATATGTTTACATAAATAATTTTTATTTTTTTAAACTATATTTTCCAAAACAAAGAGTATATTGAGAAGAAGGGCATGTTTTACATACATTCAATGTAAATATGTAACGCCTGGCTTCACAGGGGACAGCTGTATTCTCATATCTAGTTCTGCGTTCAACCTGCTGCAAAACTGCATGTCACGTAGCCTTTGAAAAACTCCAATACAAGGCCGGGTGCAGTGGCTCACGCTTGTAATCCCAGCACTTTGGGAGGCCGAGGTGGGTGGATTACCTGAGGCCAGGAGTTCGTGACCAGCCTGGCCAACATGGTGAAACCCCATCTCTAC
>NW_012102255.1:2348476-2366713 GCF_000951045.1 Mandrillus leucophaeus | reverse complement strand
CCATGCCTGGCTAATCTGTGTATTTTTAGTAGAGATGGGGTTTCACCATGTTGGCCAGGCTGGTCTCGAACTCCTGACCTCCGGTGATCCACCTGCTTCTGCAGCAGGATGGGCGGCAGACAAAACTCCTCAGACATCGAGTTAAAGAAGGAAGGGGTTTATTTGGCCGGGGCATCAGCAAGACTCCTGTCTCAAGAGCTGAGCTCTCCGAGTGGGCAACTCCTGTCCCTTTTAAGCGCTCACAACTCTCAGGGGGTTCACGTGAGAGGGTCGTGATTGATTGAACAAGCAGAGGGTACGTGACTGGGGGCTGCATGCACCGGTAATTAGATCTTAGATGGGAATAAAACAAGATAGGGATTTTCACAGTGTATTTCTATACAATGTCTGTAATCTACAGATAACAGAACCGATTAGGTCAGGGGTCGATCTTTAACTACCAGGCCCAGGGTGCGGTGCCAGGCTGTCTGCCTGTGGATTTCACTTCTGCCTTTTAGTTTTTACTACTTCTTTCTTTGGAGGCAGAAACTGGGCATAAGACGATATGAGAGGTGGTCTCCTCCCTTACTTTGGCCTCCCAAAGTGCTGGGATTATAGGCGTGAGGCACTGCACCTGGCCTGAAAAACACTTCTTTACACCACTCAATCCTTGCTTTTTCCCTTTTATTTTTAGTTGACAAATAATAATTGTACAGATTTCTGAGATATACAGAGTGATACGTCAATGCTTTATACAACGTGTAATGATCAAATCAGGGTAACTGGCATCTCCACCACCTAAAACATTGATCATTTCCTTGTGAACATTCAAAATCCTCTCTTGTATTTTTGGAAAATAAATGACAGTTAACCAGAGTCACCCTCTACTGCGGCAGAACAATAGAACTCCTTCCACCAATCCAGCTGTAATTCTGCATCCATTAACCAGCCTCCCCAGTCCCTCTCCCCGTCTTTCCTCTCCTCTGACACACAGCTCTACTCTCTACTTCCAGGAACTCAGTTTTTTTGTTTGTTTGTTTGTTTGTTTGTTTGTTTGTTTTTAGCTCCCACATAGGAGCGAGATCATGCGGCATTTCTCTTTCCATGCCTGACTTATTTTGGTTAACATAATGTCTCCAGGCTCACCCAGGTTGCCACAAATGACAGGATTTCATTCTTTTTTATGTACTTTCCTCAGTTCTTACACAGAATACTGCCTTCGATCCTTAATTAAAATGTTTAAAAAGAAGGATATTAAACTATCAGACATTAAATCATTTTATAAACTGACAACAGTTAATAGAGCATTGAAGGTAAAGTGGTACAGCACATAAGATATGTGCCAAATTAGACCCCTTCTATAAAATGTTGCATATTATAAAGGCCTAACAATTCCAGAAGTAGAATAAACTGGTAACTTGGGAAAAAAAAAAAGTCTATTTAGACCTTCGCTTTAATCAGCCGAAATACATTCTCGATAGATCAACCGCTTTTACAAACCGAGAAAACACGCTAGGAAAGGCAGGGCCAGACCTCACTCCTCCTGCATTCTCAGAGCCGCCCCTGGGGGGTACACAAACCGGAAAGCGCTGCCCCAAAGAAGAAGCGAACTTGAGTTCCAACTTCGTTGCTAACCTATTGTGTGATCTTGGGCAAGTCTTCTGACTTCTCCATCCCTACATTTTCTTTTTTGTTTGCTTGCTTTGTTGAGATGGAGTCTCGCTCTGTTGCCCAGACTGGAGCACAGTGACGCAATCTCAGTTCACTGCAATCTCCACCCCCCAGGTTAAAGAGATTCTAAAGCCTCAGCCTCCCAAGCAGCTGGGACTACAGGCGCCCGCCACCACACCCAGCTAATTTTTTTTTTTTTTTTTTTTTACTTTTTTTATTTTTAGGAGAGATGAGGGTTCACCATGTTGGGCAGGCTGGTCACAAATTCCTGACCTCAGGTGATCCACCTGCCTCAGCCTCCCAAAGCTTAGTTTCCAATTTATAAAGAGTGGCCAAGTGCAGTGGCTCACACCTGTAATACTAACACTTTGGGAGGCTGAGGAGGGCCTATCACTTGAGGCCAGGAGTTCAAGACCAGCCTGGGCAACGTAGCAACACCCCTGTCACTACAAGAAATAATAATTAGCTGGGCGTGGTAGCGAGTGCCTATAGTCCTAACTGCTTGGGAGGCTGAGGCAGGAGGATCACTTCAGAAGTTCAAGGTCACACACGCTGAGTTATGATCAAGCCACTGTAATCCAGCCTGGAGGACAGAGTAAGACCCTATCTTTAAACGAATTTTTAAAAAAGAGTGGATGGTAATGATACCAGCAGCATGAGAACATTCATTATAAACTTTAAAGTGCTATACAAATTAACACAGGAATAATGATCAGGAAGCTACATTCATTCATGCTGTCCCTCCTCAAATACACTCAGCATCAATATTTTAATGCTAAAAACAATAACAATGTTCGTAGTAACCATCTTTAACTAATAAAGCAGACCCTTTAAGTTGTAAGAACATCTACTTTCCCTCAGGGCCTCGGTAAAGTTATTTTAACTTTCAGTGGAAAAAAGATTCAGCCCATAAACATGTTTACTTTTACTGAATTGGCCCTTTTACCATAAAAGGCCGGGCCTCGTTGCTCTCAGGATCCAGAGATGTTCTTTTCACGGCTACTGTCAGGAAGCCTGAATGCAGAAGAGAAGCCCCGATGTCTTTAAAGGGTAGGTAGGGGTGGGAGTGTGGGTCATGTAGCATAGCAAGAGACTCGGAGTTAGAAAAACCCTGGTGTGACACGGAGCAAACTATTTACCTTCTCCTTGTCTCCAGAAACCGGAGATGCCAACCCTTAACCCACAAATAAAAAGATGAAAATGAGGTAATCCACATGAAGCCTCTAGCACCCAACTACAGGTAGTGTGTTAGATGGCAAGCCTTAAGCAAATGCTGGTTTCTTTTCTCTCTTTCCCCTCCCTCTCATAACGCCATACTTTCCCTGACTTCTCTGACAATACCTCCGTCCCCTGCCCCCAGGAGAACCCTTCAAGGAGAGGTCTGAGGTCAAGGCACTTGTCATTCATGTGCTTAGTTATTCAAATTGCAGGCCAGGGCTGCCTGCTGCACCCCCTCCCCAACCCTACCACCACCACTAGCACCCCACCCACTCATTTCCTACTGGGGTACCCACAGGAAGGCCTGGTATTCCAGTGTCATTCCCACAGAATGCAATGTGACCAGAGCCACCAGAGCTATGTGGTGCTGCACCTCTGATGGCACTGGTTTATAAGCCTCAAACAGTTCCTTTCCAGAACCGTTTTCAAACCACTTCCCACTGCTGTGCTGGCCTCTTCACTAGGCTCTGGTCTTGAGATTGCAATCTCATCAAATAACCCTCATTTAGCCTGGCCTCCTAAAGAATGGTTTCATTGCCTTTTTTTTTTTTTTTTTTGGAGACAGTCTCGCTCTATCGCCCAGGCTGGAGTGCAGTGGCGTTATCTTGGCTCACTGCAACCTCTGCCTCTGGGGTACAAGTGATTCTTCTGCCTCGGCCTCCAAAGTAGCTGGGATTACAGGCGCCCGCCACCATGCATGGCTAATTTTTGTATTTTTAGTAGAGATGGAGTTTCATCATGTTGTTCAGGCTGGTCTTGAACTCCTGACCTCAGGTGATCTGCCCACCTTGACCTCCCAAAGTACTGGGATTACAGGTGTAAGCCACCGCACCCAGCTTCATTGCCTTTCTTTGATGTGTGTGGCACAAACCCTACAATTCTTATTAGCGTGTGTAATCTCTTCTGTCTTTTAAGCAGTTTTTTGTTTGTTTTGTTTCAGACTCATGCTGTGTCCTCCATTTCAGACCCAGCAGTATTCATGTCTTCTCTTGTCGTTCCATGTTCTTCTGTTTGGGTTTTTTTGCTATTTTACAGGGGGAGTGTGCCATCGCATAGGCATTATTAATGTTTCCTTGCAATATCCTATTCGTGGCCTTATAATACATCTTTATGTGTTTTACAAAGCAAATGGCGTTCCTTCACTCGACTACTTCCTGAGTGCCAAATATGCGCCAAGCACTAAAACTGAAATACAGTTCATCTCACTCACAGTTTACAATTTGTAGGTTGGAACGGGCAATGAGAATACAGTATATTCTTTCTACCAGAGTATGAAGAATAAGAAACAGTACTTATCAAAGCAATAGCTAGCAAAGACCTTTTACAGAGCATGGAAAATAAATACTTAAAACAGCATAATAAATCCAAGGTACAGTGTAAAAAGAAAAGAAAATAGCTCTCTTGTATCTTATGACTTGTGTCAGTAATTTAGAAGTGTAACCAAAAAAAAATATTTCCAAACCTCACATCCACTGTATTATTCGACTCATGGTCAAACACTTCAAATGCTTCCTTGATTTTTTTGTGAAATTCTGCTACTATTATCTCTGCAAAAGACAAAAGTAAATAAAAATTATTTTACTTTAGCTTTGAAAACAAAAATTCTAATAACCAGACTAGCAATCTTAATAAGCAAGCATATGAAGAACTCTTTCCTTATCTTTATGTATCATTTAGCATGTTTAACTTCCTCTGGAGATGTCAAAGGATATATTGTGTTTGTAAACATTTTTTCTGAGGCATAATGTACATATGGTAAAGGTGCACTGATCTTAAGTACACAGTTTAATTAAGTGTTTACACACGCACATACTCATGGAACCACTCCAATCACGGTGATAGAATATTTCCAGCAGCGGCCTCTCTCTCAAGTCCTCTGGGTAGAGTCCTCGCCTGAGAGGCACAGTGAATCCAACACAACAGATACTGTTTGCTTATCCGCAGTGTTCCCTGCCCACCTTGCCTTATTCTATGCTTGCAGAGTTGTGGGAAGATATGCATAAAAACCAACACGACATTTTCTCAAAGAGTTTTCAAACTAGTTTTGGACTGTGACTTACATATATGAAACACTCATATATATATTCAATAAATAGTTACCTAGTACTTACTATGTGGTAAGGTTATAGCAAGGAACAAAATAGAAAAAAAAAATCCCTGCCTCTATAGAGCTGCTTTTATTGGGAAAGATATATAAGCTCGTAATATTTGATAAAATACATAGTAAGGCAAATGAAAAATGGAGGAAGGAATAAACAGGGTAGGGACATGAGGGATGCTGGGTGGGGCGTGGGTGGGGAGAACGGGTTGATATGGAGGTCTGAGACAGGCCTACCTCTGCGGTAAGGTGACACTTGGGCAGATACCTGAAGCAGGGAAGGAGCCAGCCTTATGAACAACTGCAGAGTTTTCAGGCAGAGAGAACAGTAAGTGCAAAAGAGTAAGAAATAAGATCAGAAAGGTATGAGTCTGAAGGTGAGGAATACATTGTCAAGAGGCCTTGGCCAGGCGCAGTGGTTCACACCTGTATTCCCAGCACTTTGGGAGGCCGAGGCGGGTGGATCATCTGAGGTCAGGAGGTCGAGACCAGCTTGGCCAACAGGGTGAAACCCCGTCTCTACTAAAAATACAAAATTAGCTGAGCGTGGTGGCGCATAACTGTCATCCCAGCTACTCCGGAGGCTGAGGCAGGAGAATTGCTTGGATCTGGGAGGCGGAGGTTTCAGTGAGCCGAGATTGCGCCATTGCTCTACAGCCTGGGCATCAAGAGCAAAACTCCATCTCAAAAAAAAAAAAAAAGCCCTGTAGGCTACTTTAAGGATTTTGGCTTTTACTCTGAGTGGTCTGCTGATCATCACTCATCACTCTGGCTATTACGACAAGGGTGGAAGCAGAGAGACCAGGCAGGAGGCCACCGCGGTACTCCAGGTGAGAGACGTGGGCCAGAATGGTAGCAGTGAAGGTGGTGAGACATGTCAGGATTCTGGATATATTCTTTTTTTTTTTTTTTGAGATGGAGTCTCTCTCTGTTGCCCAGGTTGGAGTGCAGTGGCTCAATCTCGGCTCACTGTAAGCTCCGCCTCCTGGGTTCAAGCGATTCTCTTGCCTCAGCCTCCTGAGTAGCTGGACCTACAGGTGCATACCACCACGCCCAGCTAATTTTTTGTATTTTTAGTAGAGACAGGGTTTCACCATGTTGGCCAGGATGGTCTTGATCTCCTGACCTCGTGATCCACCCGCCTCAGCCTCCCAAAGTGCTGGGATGACAGGCGTGAGCCGCCGCGCCCGGCCGATTCTGTATATATTCTAAAGAGCAGAGCCAGCAAGATTTGCTGATATAGAAAGAAAAGGGTCAAGGCCAACTCCAAGGTGTTTGGCTGAGTGAAAGAATAAAGGAAAATAATGTAATTAAGTCTTAAAATTGTGCTAAGCATGGCAGCTCATGCCTGCAGTCCAGCACTTTGGTAGGCCCAGGCGGGAGGACTGCTTGAGCTCAGGAGGTCGAGGCTGCAGTGAGCCAGGATCACACTACTGCACGCCAGCCTGGCGACAGAGCTAGACCTTGTCTCAAAGAAAAGAAAAAGGTCACACGATGTATCAAACAGTAAATACAGTAGGACGCCCAGAAAGAAAGACATTAGGCATGAGTTTAGGTAATTATTTCAATTAGAAATATAATACCACCAAACAGAAAATAGGAAATTTTAAAATCACTCGCATTCTCTTCCCCCAATATAACCACTCATTATTTTGCTGTATTTTCTTCCAATCTTTCTTCATACATATGTTTTTATATATAGCACTGAATACCATTCATTCATTCAACAAATATGTACTGAATAAACACTACACACCAGGTTCTATGTCAGGTACTGTATATACTTTTACAACCATAGAGAAAAAATAAACCAAAGCTCAGAGAGGCTAAGCACCTTTTGCCCAAGATCACAGACTTATTGAGTGGCAGAGCTGGACTGAACTCAGATGTTCCTCACTTGAACAATCCTGCTCTTCTCCCCCGACACCCCACGCCACCCCACCTCACTCCACAGCACCCCACTCACCTCACTCCACCCCATCTCACCTCACTCCACCCCACCCCACCTCACTCCACCCCACCCCACCACACCTTACTCCACCCCATCCCACCTGTTAGTACTTACAGTATAAAATCTTAACTCCTTAATTACTTCACCTAAATGTTATATGTTTCCAGGTTACAACATAATTTACACAACCTTCCATTTTTAACAGTACCAAAAGAATATACCACAATGTATTGATATTATTTTTTCTTTATTATAAATAACACAGCAATGAACTTTTGCTAATTTAACAACAAAGAATGTTACCTCATTATTTAAATTTACACTGCTTTGATTACAAGTGAATCTCAATAATGATCCATATGTTTGTTTACCATCTGTGTTTCCTATGTTATGAACTGTCTATTCATGTTCTCTGCTCAACCCTACGGGGGTCTTCGATTATTTCTTAACAATTAGCGTGAGCTGTTTGAATAATAAAGACTTAACCCTATGTCGAAGTCACTGCAAACAATTTTCCAGGTCAGTTGTTTGCACTTGTTTTTCTAAAGTGAAAACAGCTCCATTTCCTTTCTGATGATCAAAATCATACACAATTACTGGAGAAAAAAAAAAGACACAGATGAAAGTTTAAGTTAAAATCACTTCAAATTCTACCCAGAGTTAACTACTCTTTTCTTTTTTTCTTTTTTCTTTTTGCTTTTTGAGATGGAGTCTTGCCATGTTGCCCAAGTTGGAGTGCAGTGGCATGATCTCGACTCACCACAACCTCCACCTCCCAGGCTCAAGCGATTCTCCTGCCTCAGCCTCTGGAGTAGCTGGGACTACAGGTGCGCACCACTACCACCGAGCTAACTTTTGTATTTTTAGTAGAGATGGGGTTTCATCATACTGGCCAGACTGGTCTCAAACCCCTGACCTCAAATGATCCACCTGCCTCAGCCTCCCAAAGTGCTGGGATTACAGGTGTGAGCCTCCGTGCCCAGTCCAGAGTTAACTACTTTTAATGTTGTTCTCTAATCTAATTTCTCACTCAGCAATAAATTGGACCTTTCATTCTCAATAAATATGCATTACCTTATTATTTTTAGCGACTGCTTAATATTCCATTATAGAGCTTTATCAAAATCTATTTAATCAACCCCCAATTGTGGATGTTTAGGTTGTTTCTGATTTTTCATTATTATAATCAATAATCAATTCTTTATTGAAGAATCCTGCCCAATTCATCTTTGTATATTTGTCTTATCTCGTTGAAATTCAACGAGTTGAACACAGCTGAACTAGCAAGGTTCTTATGAGCCATAACAGGATCTTGGGAAAATCTCTCTGGTTATGAGGCTGTCACTGCACAAAGCTGATGTTTGGTTTTTAAATTTAAGGTCATTTTAAAAGTACATTATCCTTTATTTTTAGGTAGTCACATCTGTTGAGATTTCTTCTCATACTTTAAAGTTTAGAAACTTACCCTGTGAAAGGCCCAAAAGGCACAGAAAGAAAAATCGTCCTTTTTCTAGAGGTCTAGCAAGTACTTAATTCGATTTTCTTCAACAATTTACAGATAGATTTACTGTGTTTTTTTGTTTTTTGTTTTTATTTTTGACACTGGACAACACACTGAATAATTCATCTGGTTTATTTTGATGTGATTCAAAGTGAAAGGTTAGCTTTTCCTATTTACCAAGTGCTTGATTCCTTTCCTTCGTCATGTATTATCATCTTTTATGTGATTGAGATTAATTCTATCAATTGTCCATTCTTCTGATTCTATTCTGATTTGTATTTCTAGTCTTGTGCCATTACCATAGTGTTTTATTTAATGCCACTCTATTAGCCTCTTTTTAGGAATGTTCATCAATACCAACTTCTTATTCCAAAGGAAATACAGAAATCCATATACAATTTAGAAATTCCAAATGAAATACCATTGAAAGTTTTATTGCTATTGCAATCAGCTATACATTGAGAATTAACATTTTAGAATATTTAGTTTTCACATCTAAGAGATGTATATTTAGATATATATATCCCTTTATAGATCGCTAAATTAAATATTACATATCTTGAAGTTCATCATGTAAGCCACACACAATCCTCCAAGATGATGCCTGAGTATTTTTTTTGTAGATATTGTGATGAAATATTTTTAGAATCCTGTAATTTCAAGTGTTTGAGGTAAAAATTGAATTTTTGCTATTGACTATATATCTATTTCCTGAAAAAATGTATTAATTAAAATCTTTCCGTTGATTATTTTATATTTTCTAATAATACTTTTTGTATTATCTTCTTATGGTATCTTATTTCTCTGTCATGACTTAAGGCACTGGCCAGCACTACCAAAGCAACATAAATGCATAAAGTGATAATAATCCATTTTATAAAAACATTATTATTATTTAATAATCTGGAACACTAGTCTTTTACCAATAAGTATAATGCTGCCTTTGTTTTGAAATAGGTAAAACTTATCATTTATAATTTTATCCTTCCATCTCTAAAGTACAGGCACTAACTTTATTTTTTAGTTTTCAAACTTTTTATTTGCATATTTTTTAAAGTGTGCATTCCAATAATTAAAAACATGTGAACAAAACACTCTGGCACTCTGATTAAAGTGCACTTACAGCCTTCAAGGCACGAATTTTTAATAACCTCTCATCAATATATTTTCTAAACTGTGTTCTGTTTAATACTCATTCCTCAAGGTGCTTCTCTTGAACTCCTGACCTCATGATCCACTTCCCTCAGTCTCCCAAAGTGCTGGGATTATAGGCATGAGCCACCGTGTCTGGCCAGAGCTTCTCAATAAAGGGCTTCAGTGATCAAAAATGTCTGCAAAACTCTAATTATGGTTTATATATAATATTTATATGTGGTTTTATATGGTCATTTATAGTGTGTATTAGTATATTAAAGTCTTTGGAATGTTCTACAATCATGAAACTTAACTTTGTTCAACACAGCATATTCCAAAGTCACTTGATCATCGAGCCTGTTTTTTCGAACTATCATCTATCAGGAATAATTAATGCCTTAACTGAAATCTAGGACTACCCTAATTCAGGAATCCTCACCCACCGGACATTGCAATACAAGTTAACCATCCCTAATCTGAAAAATCCTAAATCCAAAATGCTCCAAAACCCAAAACATTTTGAGGTCCCAGGCATTTCAGATAAGGATCACTCAACCTGTACAGTATACAGTAACCTTCTAATCAAAACAGCATTGCAGGCAGAGACTGAAAGTCCGGCGTTTGCTGTTGCTAACAGCTGACACAGGTATTGTGGCGATGCTACTGTGCTGCTTCATTACCTCGAACACATTATTTCTTCACTTCGTGAACGGTACTTCATATTTTTTACTGCCAAGTACTTCTGTGTGAATAAGTGTAAGATGATTGCTTATCAACATCAATTCCTATCAGTTTAGGGTCAGGAATGATGCTGACGCCAAACAGCCAGCTTGTCCTCAGGGGTGGCTGACATAGTGATATTTTTGCTTTCTGATGGTTCTATGTATAGAAACTTTGTTTCATCTACACATTATTTAAAATACTGCATAAAATTACCTTCAGGCTATGTCCATAGGGTTTACATGAAACATAAATGAGTTTTGTGTTTAGACTTGAATCCCTTTCCCAAGATATCTCATTATGTATATGCAAATATTTCAAAATCCAAAAAAAATTAGAAATCCAAAATACTTCTGGTCCCAAGCATTTTGAAAAAGGGATACTCAGCCTGTCAAGTAGATGGATTAAAGGGGCATCCCAAAATACTGAACCTCTTATCTCTCATCTCTCAGTGTGGCCAGATGAAGTCGGGCCCCAGAAAGCAGTCTGTTCCAGAGCTTCCCACAGGGGGACCAGGGCAGGACAGGATCCGATGGCAGGCCCCCTGGTCTGCAGAGCAGCAAGACAACAAATGCCATCAGGCACCCACTGCTCCACACTGCCATATCACGTGGTCCTCTCCTTCAGAGGCCAGATGCAGAATGCACCATCACCCATCAGAGAGCTCCTGGAGACAATGATGTTCCCGGTGCCCAAAGAGCATAGTGTTCATTCCAGTGTGCACTGCAACTTCTTCAAACTGACAGGGCTCATGCTCTAGGAAGCAGTCCCAGATCTTTATCTTCACATCCTATGGGCTACCTCCCTGCCTCCGCAACTGATACGCCCTTTTCGTAGCAGCCAAGCTTGATGTGTGGCCCTAAAAACACATGCATGAGAGGCTGGGCACAGTGGCTCATGCTTGTAATCCGAGCACTTTGGGAGGCCGAGGTGGCCGGATCACTTGAGGTCAGAAGTGTGAGAGCAGCCTGGCCAACAAGGTGAAACCCTGTCTCTATTAAAAATACCAAAATTAGCTGGACATGGTGGCACACACCTGTAATTCCGGCTACTTAGGAGGCTGAGGCAGGAGAATCACTTGAACCTGGGAGGCACAGGTTGCAGTGAGCCAAGATCGTGCCACTGCACTCCAGCCTGGGCAACAGAGAGAGACTCTGTCTCAAAAACAAACAAACAAAAAACACGTGCATCATATATAAATTCAATCTTCATTACTTTGAAATAATCGGTATGAGATAGTTCAACTGGATTAAAAAATCATTTGGATTATTAGAAAATTTTCTAACTTATATTGGTTAATTAAAGGAAAAGTTTTTAGATGATATAATTTCAACTGGTTTGAAATATTCCAGGCAGGAGTGTCAGTCCCAAAGGCACTGTGAAAAAAGCATAATCCGGCCGGGCACAGTGGCTCACACCTGTAATCCCAGCACTTTGGGAGGCAGAGGCAGGCAGATCACAAGGTCAGGAATTCGAAGACCAGCCTGACCAACATGGTGAAACCCCGTCTCTACTAAAAAATACAAAAATTAGCCGGGCGTGGTGGTGGGCGCCTGTAATCCCAGCCACTCGGGAGGCTAAGGCAGGAGAATCGCTTGAACTCGGGAGGCGGAGGTTGCAGTGAGCTGAGATGGTGCCATTGCACTCTAGCCCGGGTGACAGAGCAAGACTCTGTCTCAAAAAAAAAAAGAAGTGTGAGAATGTGTTAAGAAATCACATTTTTTGAGATAGGTAGGGGCCTAGTTCATATTTCAATTTTGATTTTTTTAATGGTTGGGAAAAACGCTTTTACATTTCTGCACGAACAGTTTCTCATTGGTAGTAAATGATCAAAAATTGAGGAGCTCATATTAAAGATTTTTTAAAATCAGGAATTGAGTACAACTATTTTAAGCAAAAAGTTTGATACTAAAAAGTAACATTTTGGGAAGCAAGCTCAAGTTCCACTAACATTTTAAATACATTTGGAACTTTTAAAATAGAGTCATCATTTTAAAATTCCTAATACTCTGTTTTATTTTCTTAAATATTTTTTAACATAATGATTTTTTTAATAATCAAGCCTCATATAGAGTCCCAAAGCTCATCTAGTTTTACCCCAGTGTGCCACAAATATTGTTGTCCACGCTCAGGGTTTGTGTGTGTGTGTTTTTGAGACAGAGTTGTGCTCTGTCACCCGGGCTGAAGCGCTGTGGCGAGACCATAGCTCACTGCAGCATCAAACTCCCAGGCTCAAGCAATCCTCCCGCCTCAGCCACCTGAGTAGCTGGAACTACAGGCACAGACCACCGTGTCTGGCCAATTTTGTTTAATTTTTGTTTTTATTTGTAGAGACAAGGTCACTCTGTGTTGACCAGGCTGGTTTTGAACTCATGGCCTCAAGCGATCCTCCCACGTTGGCCTCTCAAAGTCCTGGGATTACACACATGAGCCACTGAGTCTGGCCAATGTTTAGGTTTTACAGTGATAAAAGCTGAGAAGCACTACTCTAAAGTTATTACCCATCTTGAAGTCCCTTTGAGAACTGGCTGCTCATTCTCCCATGGCTTCCCTATCTCAGGGACTTGAGGAAGGTTGGCAATACAGAGCTCCCCATTGCTGCTCAGAGCCCCATACTCCTAATCTGCCATATTTTTTGCCAGCATCTCTAACGAAGGAAATTTTTAAACATACAGAAAAGTTGAAAGCTTAGTACTACAAACAACTATATACCCACCACCTATACTATTGTTAATATTTTGCCATTTTTTGATTCCTCCTTCCAAGTCTGTCTGTAAGTCAACTGCAGACAGCAGAATAATTCATCCCTAAATACTTCAGCATATCTCCTAAAAATAAAGACATTCTCCTGCATAATCCCAATGCTATTATGATATCTTTAAAAATTAACAAAAATTCACTAAGATCATCTAATATCTATTCCATATTCAAATGTCTCCATCTGTCCCTAAATGTCTCATAGGTATTTTTTTCATAGTAACACCCAATCAAAGATTATGTACTGTGTTTGGCTGTTACGTATTATTTTGTTCTCTTTGAAACTAAAACAGTCCTGCATCCTTCCCCACCCCTCCCCACACACATGAAATTAGCTTGTTGAAGAGACCGGGCTATATAGTATCATACAGAATGGCCCACATCATGGACTTTTCTGAGAGCATCCTTGTTTCAACTTCGTATGAAAAACTACTACTCTATTAAGGTTCATCCCTTGAGGACACATAATCTACCATTCCTTCTCACTGCTATCTTCTACTGATTCCCTGATCACAGTCCTCCAAATTTCTCATTCTAACAAATTCATCTTCCTAATTCTATTTGATCATCAACACCTTTCAACTCGTCTGGGTTTTTTTGTTGTTTTTTTTTTGAGACGTGAGCCAGTGCACCCAGCCATTTACTTACAAACCCTTCTGAACTGTTCTTTCCCTTCCATTTCCATTGTCATTGCTTACGATTAGACACTCACACGCCTGTAATCCCAGCACTTTGGGAGGCCTGGGTGGGTGGATCACTTGAGGTCAGGAGTTCAAAACCAGCCTGGCCAACATGATAAAACTCCACCTCTACTAAAAATACAAAAAAATTAGCCGGGCGTGGTGGCATGTGCCTGTAATCCCAGTTACTTGGGAGGCTGAGGCAGGAAAATCACTTGAACACGGGGGCAGATGTTGCAGTAAGCGGAGATCACACCATTGCACTCCAGGCTGGGAGACAGAGCGAGACTCTGTTTCATACATACATACATACATACATAGACACTTATCACTTCCAGCTAAATTAATGTAGTCACTTCCTGCCTTTTTGCCTTTAGTCTCCTTTCTCTCACTTCCCATTCCATCATCAAACCACAATCCACATTTTGCTAGGATGATCTTTCTAAAAGGCAGATTCAGTCATTTGACCCTCTGGTTTAAAATCCTCCAACAGTTCGCAAGGCCTTTCAAACTAACATTCAGACTCCTCAACCAGGCGCACAAAGCCCTTTATGAACTAGGCTCCTACCTGTCTCAAAAATGTGATCTCTTAACACTTTTCCACACAAATGCCCTAGGCAGGAAATCTCTGTAGTGTCCCAGTGATAACGCTTTTTCCCTCTGCCTTTGTGACGGACACTGCTGCCTGGAATACCGTTCTCCTCCTTCCCGGCTATCTCCTATTCGTTACTCACGCTTAAGAGTAACCGACCTTCTGAAGGCTTCCCTTCTCCTGTTTTTTTGTTAAGTACCCTCCTATGTAATCATGGAGCGTACATGCTATCTCTATCATAATAGTCTATCAAACCATATGATAATTAGCAGTTTACTTATTTGTCTCCCTTTCCATACGTAAACACCTTGAGAATAACTCTGATAGGCCCTGTAACCTACTAAAAGTTCAATGAGGCCGGGCGCCAGTGGCTCATGCCTGTAATCCCAGCACTTTGGGAGGCCGATCACTTGAGGCCAGGAGTTCAAGGCCAGCCTGACCAACACATTAAAATCCCATCTCTACCAAAAATTAGCCAAGCGTGGTGGCATGTGGCTGTAATCCCAGCTACTCAGGAGGCTGAGGCATGAGAATAACTTGAACTCAGGAGGCAGAGGTTACAGTGAGCCAAGATCACACCACTGCACTCCAGCCTGGGCGACAGAGTGAGGCTCTAAGAAAAAAAAAAAAAAATTAATACCAATCTACCAGTCCTTCACAAAATCTTCCCAAAAATTGAAGAGATGTAAACACTGCCCAACTCATTCTATAAGGCCAGTGTTAACATGATAAAAACAAAATAAAACTGAGACATAAGAAGAAAATTACAAACCAACATCCATTATAAATATAAATGCAAAATCCTCAACAAAACACTCGCAAAACATATCCAGCCACCTTATGGGGGATTATATACCATGACCAAATGGGATTTCTCCCAAGAATGCAACGTATGAAAATCAATCAACATAATACACCACATTAATAGAATGAAGAGGGGGAAAAAATCACGTGTCATCTCAATAGATACAGAAAAAGTATTTGACAATACATAACATCTTTTCATTATAAAAACACTCAGAAAACTAGGAATAGTGATTTGATCATAGCACATTATGTGCACGTATCAAAATGTCACACTGTGCTCCACAAACATGTACAATTATGTGTCAATTAAAAAATACTTAAGAATATTGTTTAAAAGAAAACTAGGAATAGAAGGGAACTTCCTCATTACGATAAAAGGTACTTATGAAAAACTCACAACTAACATCATACTTAATGAATGGCAAAAGCTATTCTGCGTGCCTTTAGAATCAGCATGTTTTAGAAAGGAAATGTCTATTTTATATTAATCTGGCACACACATTAAGGGGAGCCTCTACTGTATTTCTAAGGCTACTCTGGTCTAAGTTTATAGCATAGATGCCAAAAGCATGCAGTTTTGGGAATGTTAGAGAAATGGCCAATATACAAAATATCCTTTTAAAACGTATAATTTGCTGAGTGTGGTGGTGCAGGCCTACAGTCCCTGCTACTCAGGAGGCGGAGGTGGGAAGATCACGTGAGCCCAAGAGTTTGAGACTGGGTAACACACCATCTTTAAAAAAAAAAAAAAAAAAAGGGTATAATTCTAAGTTTTGTAATGAGAGTACTTTGAGTCAGGCTATTCGTTACTGATATACTGTGTCAGTGTACTTTTGTTGTTCATTTTCTTTTTGTAGAAAACAAATTCCTAGAGTTTCCTGTATATTTATCTAGAACTATTCTAAAAAATATTTAAGATTAAGAATTATAACAATTTTGTCATGTAAAAAAAAAAAAAAATCAATCCAAAACTGGGCACCATGGCACACACCTATAGTCCTGGCTACTCAGGAAGCTAATAGCTTGGGCCCAGGAGTTCAAGTCTAGCCTGACAACACAGGGAGATTCTGCCTCTAAAAACAAAACAAAAGAGGTGGTAGCTCACACCTGTAATCCCAGCACTTTGGGAGGCTGAGGAGGGAGGACTGCTTGAGGCCAGGAGTTCAAGACCAGGCTGGGCAACATAGTGAGATCCTATCTCTACAAAAAAGTTACAATTCTAAAATTTAAATTTAGCTGGGCATGGTGGCACATGCCTGTAGTCCCAGCCACTCGGGAGGCTGAGGTAGAAGGATACTTGAGCCCAGGAGGTAAAGGCTGCAGTAAGCCAATAGTTCCACCACTGCACCCTAGCCTGCTCAACAGAGCAAAACCCTGTCTCAAAAAACAACAACAACAAAATCCTCCAAATGATGTCAATCTTCCCCAAATAGGAAAACATAATGTGACATTGTTGATAAGACTGATTATAACAGAGATTACAAAAGAGGCCAGTAAGTATGCACACATTGCTGGTTAAGAGCACTGACCTGGAGCCAGCCACCATTGGCTTTTCCATGTACTAGCTGTGAGACCTTGGGCAAGTTCCTTAACCTCTTTATGCTCAAGTCTCCCCACTTGCCACATGGTGATAATAATAGTATCTTCTTTGGACACCAGTAGAGTAGTTCCTCATAAAGTTACACATCAAATTACCATACGATCTAGCAATTCCACTTCTGGGTAAATAACTAAAAGTATTATAAGTGGGGACTTGAACAGATACTTACACACCAGTGTTCACAGTAGCATTCTTTACAATAGACAGAAGGTGGAAACAGCCCAAATGTCTATCAACAGACGGGTAAACAAAATATGGCATACATATACAATGGTATATTACTTAAGCCTTGAAAAGGAAGTTCTGACACATTCTTAAAGGGTAGATGAACCCTGAAGACATTATACTGAGTGAAATAAGTCAGACACAAGACAAATTATTGTATGACTCCACCTATCTGAAGTACCTAGAATGCTCAAACTCATTGAGGCAGAAAGCAGAACAGTAGTCTCCAGCAACTGGGAGGAGGGGGAGATGTGAAGTTATTGATCAGTGGGCAGAGAGCTTTAGAGTTTGGGGTGACGAAAAGGTTCTGAAGTTAGATGGTGGTGACGGCTACACAACAATTTGAGATACTAATTCTTAGGTGTGCTTTTTAAGTGATTACTCTTTGTATTAACAAGGTTTTTTTTTTTTTCTCTTACTTAAAAATAATTCAAAATACTAACAACAAAAAAAAAAACTTTCAGAAAAGAAACTAAGGCCTGAGCAACATGGCAAAACCCCATCTCTACAAAAAATACAAAAATTAGCTGGGCGTGGTGGTGTGCACCTGTAGTCCCCGCTACTCAGGAAGCTGAGGCAGGAGGATGGCTTGAGCCTGGGAAGTCAAAGCTGCAGTGAGCCAAGATCACACCACTGTACTTCAGCTTGGGCAACAGAGCAAGAACATGTTGGAAAGAAAGAAAAGAAACTAAAGAAACATGAGGAAAAGTTCTAATTCTTGCTCCTTAACTTCCCTATAATGAAACAGAATGAGAGAACACAAGGTGGGGATAGGCTCAAGTTTTTTTAATAAGACACATTGAAGGAGTTTGGATTTTATCTTAAGGACAATAGCTATCAAATGAAGATCTATAGAGTAGGGAGTATCTGGCTAGATGTATAATCAATGAGGATAACTTAACTGGAAGGAAGCAAGGCTGGCGGTGGAGAGATGGTTAAGGGATTGACACAGTGATGGGGAGGAGGTATGAATGCACTGTACCCTATGTTCCCCATAACACCGTAATTGTGTGATGGTCTCTTCTTCCACCTTCCATTAGATGTTCGATCAGTAAAGTCAGAGGCCTCATCTCATCACTGTCGTATCCCCAGGCCCTAGCATAAAGGAGACACATAAAGAGTACTTGGTGATCAATAAAAATGGTTATATGAGTGATCACGTGATGAAAAAATAAATGATCCCTGGTTTCATTTCAAAGCAAAATCTGAGAAAGGACCATGCTTTCAAATAGCATTCAACAAATATTTATTAATGAAAGATGACCTCAAAGAAGAGTCAGTCAGTAAGGAATATTTCTTGAACT
>NW_012102255.1:2340621-2342821 GCF_000951045.1 Mandrillus leucophaeus | reverse complement strand
TCACACCTGTAATCCCAACACCCTGGGAGGCTGAGGCAGGTGCATCACCTGAGGTCAAGAGTTCAAGATCAGCCTGGCCTACATGGTGAAACCCCATCTCTACTAAAAATACAAAAATTAGCTGAGTGTGGTGGCACATGCCTGTAGTCCCAGCTACTCAGGAGGCTGAGGGAGGAGAATTGCTTGAATACGGGAGGCGGAGGTTGCAGTGAGCCGAGATCCAAGATTGCACCACTGCACTCCAGTCTGGGTGACAGAGCAAGATGCCGCCTCAAAAAACAAACAAACAAACTTTATCATGGGTATGTATGTATAGGAGAAACCATGGTATACATACGGTTCAGTACTGTCCATAGTTTCAGACATCCGCTGGGGGTCTTGGTATGGTATTCCCCATGGATAAAGGAAGGGACCACTATAATTATGATCATGATTAAATTATTACATGGCAATTATTTGTGTCTGTCTTTTCCCCACTAAATAATAAATTCTTCAAAGCTATATCAAATTCATCTTTATATCTCCTGCATTCAGCAATGATTAAAAAAAAAGGAATATTAATAAATAATCTTAACTAAGAAGGAAGGCTGAATGAATGATCAGGGTCCTGGAGAAGACAAGTGTGGAGGACATCATGAATATAAATGGGAAAACTAGCCTTGAACAAGAGAGGGAAGAGCTCTCCTACTAAGACAACTAAAGGGAGATAGGAGAAGACAGTGTTGATTAGGTATGTTTAAAGATAGAGGCAACAAGTTAAGGGATTCCAGGCCTAATGGTCCCATTTTTGAAATAAGAAGCAAGATCATCTACTGAGAATTTGGAAGTTAAAGGTGGATCAGGAGGCTTTTTTTTTTTCCAGGAGGCTTAAAGGCAGACTTCACCCCATTCCCAAGCTAGTAGTGGGTTAAAATAGACATTTGTCAATATTGCCACCTCCTCCTCCACTTTCTCGTTTTTCCTTTTTCTCCTCCTTCTATGCTTCTCCTTCCCTTCCTCCTCTCCTTTTCTTCTTTTTTTTTTGGGGGGGGGGCCCAGGATCCAAACATTTGTTGTCTTTTGAGGGAATCTTATTGTGTATAATATTGGCAGAAAAGTGTCTATTTTCTCACTAAGTAAGCCAAAGAAGGCAGATCTTTCCTCTCCTAGCTCCCTGGTGGCAAAGGATTAGGCATGTGCCCTATACTCAGCCAATCAGATGTTCTTGTGCAAGATTTTGAATCCTAAGGAGGTAATATAAAAATGTAGAGACAGTGTTAAAATTACGTCCGGGAATGGCAGGAGAAATAACAGCAAGAATGCAGGAGCAGTGGCACATTAACCACTGTCTGAGTGCCATGGCATTAGCTGGGGTACATGCTGCTGGGCCTCTTTGCTTCCTGCCCATTTTCCGAACTGGTTCTCCAGCTTCCCTGTTGGTTTTGTGAGCTACCTACTATCTTCTAATAAATTCCTTTTCTACTTCGTTAGCCAGAATCGTTTGATATTACCATTTGTTTGACTGATAGGCTAGCTGGGGGAAGGGGGACAGCCTAGACATCTTGGTAAGATCCAACACCGGTATTACATATGTAAGGGGGCCGGGTGCAGTGGCTCATGCCTGGAATCCCAGCACTTCAGGAGGCCAAGGTGGAAGGATCGCTTGAGCTCAGGAGTTCAAGACCAGCCTGGGCAACATAGCAAGACCTCATCTCTACTAAAAATAAAAAAAATTTTTTAATTAGCCAAATGCAGTGGTGCACACCTATAGTCACAGCTACTCAGGAGGCTGAGGTGGGATGGCTGCTTGAGCCCAGCAGTTCGAGGCTGCAGTGAGCTGTGATCACGTGTGGGGAAAAGAAAGAGAGATCAGACTGTTACTGTGTCTATATAGAAAGAAGTAGACATGAGAGACTCCATTTTGTTCTGTATTTGAGATGCTGTTAATCTGTGACCCTACCCCCAACCTTGTCCTTGCAAGAGACAGGTGCTGTGGTGACTCAAGGTTTAAAGGATTTTGGGCTATGTAGGGTGTGCTTTGTTAAACAAGTGCCTGAAGGCAGCTTGCTGGTTAAAAGTCATCACCATTCTCTTAATCTCAAGTACCCAGGGACATTTATACTGCCAAAGGTCGCAGGGACCTCTGCCTAGGAAAGCTAGGTATTGTCCAAGGTTTCTCCCCATGTGATAGTCTGAAATATGGCCTCGTGGGAAGGGAAAG
>NW_012102255.1:2330619-2339116 GCF_000951045.1 Mandrillus leucophaeus | reverse complement strand
CATTCAAGATGGCCCCCGAAGACTGGCATTCTAGCAGGAAAGCCAGGGTTTAGTCAAGACAAAGAGATGAGAGGGGTAGGCTATAAAAACAGTATTTGTAAAGAAGTTTATTTACGTTAGAGTAAGTCTGACGCTCCAAAGGACTCTATGAAAAGTGCTGGAAGGAAAGTCAGTAGAAGAACGAGATAGGATAGGTTAAAAAAAATTAAAAAGGTCAGAGCTACACAATCAGCCCTCTGTACACCCATGGATTCAACTGTATATTGAAAATACTTGGGGAAAAAACTGCGTCTGTGCTGAACACGTGCAGTCTTTTTTTCTTACCATTATTCCCTAAACAATACAGCTTAAAAGCCATTTACACAGCATTCACATTGTATTAGGTGTTATAACTAATCCAGAGATGATTTAAAATATACAAGAAGATGTGCACAGGTTATACGCAAATATTCTGCCGTTTTATGCAAGGGACTTCAGCATCCGTGGACTTTGGTATCACAGGAGGTCCTGCAGCCTATCCCCGCCACACGCCAAGGGATGACTGCACGGAGAAGGGAATACAAGAACAAACAGTTGAGCAGAGGTGTCCGCATATAAAAGACATTAAACGGCTGCTGCTAAACGTAAGTATAATGAAGAAAATGCATATTTAAATACAAAGGCAATGATGCTATAGAATATTTATCCACTCCTTTACCTAAGGCCTAGGCTCCCAAGCGTTTATTCCCAGGCTAGAATCGAATCTGTCGTGAACAAGTCACTTCATCTCTCTAAACTTCAGCTGGGGGTAGCAGTTCCTTTCTGGATTGTAAATGCCAAATCAACAACATGTGACAGTCTAACACAATGCTTGGAACATGTAGGCACTCATGCCCAGTAGGCTACGAAATTCTTCAAGACAGGGTTGTAGAAGACAACGTCCAGATCGCTTCCAGTGATTCCTGCCTCCCGGCCTTCACACATTCGTGTAGTCCCCTTTTACAATACACCAGGGTTGACCCATGTGACCAACAGAATATGGCAGAAGTAACAGCACATCACTTTCATACTAGATTTTCATGTTGGCCCCCCACACCCCTCTCATCATGAGTCCTGCAGGAAGCCAGCTGCCACATAGTAACAGCACTCAAACAGCCTATGCGTAACCCCACGAGGCAGACTCTCCGCCCAACCAATCCATCAGATTCCGGCAGCCCCAGCCAACATCTGCAACCTCACGAGAGACTCTGAGCCAGAACCACCCAATTAAACAACTTCTAGATTCCTGACCCTAAGAAACTGTGTGGAAAAAAAAAAAAAAGTGTTTATTGTCTTAAGCCACTAAGTTTTGGGGGTAATTTGTTACCACAAAATAGATAACTAATAGGTAATAGTACTAGATAACATCCATAGGTTTGGTACGGGAAAACGGGGGCTGGCATAACACATGCCTAAAAATGTGGCAGAGGCTTTGCAGCCAAGTACTACTGGCCCTTCCGTAGGCTCTAGGTTAGAGCTTAAAGGAAAGTGAAGAAAATCACATTGGAAACCGCAAAGAGAGATCCTTTTTATGCAATAGCAGAAATTTTGCAATATTGTCACCTGTATCCACATGGAAAGTAGAAAATAAACTGGGTAATCTAGATAAGGGAATTTCCAGGAAAAGCACTGAAGATGCTTCCTGGTTTCTTCCAGTTGCGCATAATAAAATACCAGAGATGGGTAGGCTCAGTGACTCCTGCCTGTAATCACAACACTTTGGGAGACTGAGGTGGGAGGATCACAATCACTTAAGGCCAGCCTGGGCAACACAGAGAGACCTCGTCTCTACAAAAAAATATAAAAATAGCGAGGCATGGTAGCACCCACCTATACTTCTTGCTGCTCAGGAAGGTGAGGCGGGAGGATCGCTGGAGCCCAAGGAGTTCATGGTTAGCGAGCTATGATGGCACCCCTGCAATCCAGCCTGGGGGACAGAGTGAGAACCTGTCTTTCTTTTTTTTTTTTTATTTTTTGAGATGGAGTCTTGCTCTTGTCACCCAGGCTGGAGTGAAGTGGCGCAATCTCGGCTCACTGCAACCTCCACCTCGCGGATTCAAGTGATTCTCCTGCCTTAGCCTCCCAAATAACTGGGGTTACAGGCGCCCGCCACCACGCCCAGCTAATTTTTGTATTTTTAGTAGAGGTGGGGGTTTCGCCATGTTGGCCAGGTTGGTCTCGAACTCCTGACCTTGTGATCTGCCCACCTTCGCCTCCCAAAGTGCTGGGATTACAGGCGTGAGCCACTGCACCCGGCCGAGAACCTGTCTCTTTTAAACAAACAAACAAACAAAAAATAAAATACAAGAGAAGAGAGAGAACCTAAAGGAAAGCCTGTTAAACAAAAAGAAGCCAGGAATTACTAGTCATGAAAATTCCCTAGATCTCCAGATGGCAAGAAAATGCTAAGATAAGAAGTGGCTTCTTAAAGATCCAATTTAGGGCACTGCCAGGAAAACATAAGAGAGTATGTGGTTTTAGAGTCCTTTCTTAAGACTTCAGAACCATCAAATGTGGTGCATCAAGGCGACATTCAGACTAGCAAAGAATCTCTAGAAAGTTTAAGGGTTTGTCTTACAGATCCTTTCAATCAAACAACAGGGCTTAAGAAGTTTAATGTCCCAGTTGCAGGGGCTCACGCCTGTAATACCAACACTTTGGGAGGCTGAGGCTGGCAGATCACGAGGTCAGAAGTATGAGACCAAGCCAATATGGTGAACCCCTGTCTCTACTAAAAATACAAAAATTAGCCAGGCATGGTGGTGTACACCTGTAGACCCAGCTACTTGGGAGGCTACGGCAGGAGAATCGCTTGAGCCCAGGAGGCAGAGGTTACAGTGAGCCGAGATTGTGCCACTGCACTCCAGCCTGGGTAGCAGAGCAAGACTCTGTCTTAAAAAAAAAAGAAAAAAAAAAGGAAGTTTAATGTCTCTTAGCTATCTTAATAGGAGCCAAAGATAGAGAACAGTGTATCTCAAATAAATCTGTGTATATGGCTTTTGTTCAATGGACAGTAAGATTCTTGGGAGACCTATGAAAAATTTTAAAAGAAAGCTATTTGCAGAAACACCTTCAGCCTGAACTGAAAAAGACAACGAGATTACAAAAGGAAAAACGTTCTTTGGACTCCCAAACCTTCTATTGACAGGAATCAGGCTTAGAAAACTGCTTAGCTGTAAACATGTACTACTTCTCATAAAGGAAAAGATCACAGAGGGTAGAACCAAGAGCTCAGGGGACAGAGCAAAAGGCCACCTAGAATCACTTCTGGACAGTAGGACTGAGTCCTAATCAATAAATGTCCAACACTTGCCAGGCTCAGTTTTATGAACCAGCGACTCCTGTGTTCCTCCCATTTCCTTCTATGGAGGAATACCAAAAGTATACCAAAAAACAATGTATCCCCAGAGTTGTGTGTTGGAAACTGGAGCCCCATGCAAGTGTTAGGAGGTGGAAGCTTAAGAGGTGATTAGGCCACAAGGGCTCTGCCCTCATGAATGGATTAATGCTGTTATCTCAGGAGCAGGTATGTTATAGCAGGAGTGGGTTCCTTATCAAGAATGAGTTCAGCCTCCTTCCCCATCCCCATATGATGCCTTCTACCACGTTATGATGCAGCAAGAAGGCCCTCACCAGATGCAGACCCTCAATCTTGGACTTTGCAGCTTCTAGAAATGTGAGAAATAAATTTATGTTCTTCATAAGCTACCTAGTCTGTAGTATCCTGTCACAGCAGCACAAAACCACGAAGACATCCTCTTTTTTGACAGAAGTGTCTGTGGATGTTACCTTTTGCCATTGTACGCTGAGTGGTAAGGGGCAAGTAACGTCTGTCTAGTTCACAGGTCTCTAGATCAAGAGAAACTACTCAAGAAGTCACACATAAGTAGTTCCAGCCAAGGAACCTCATTTACACCTGGGCTTGATTTTGATATGATATTCTGGACTTGGAGCTGATGCTGTAATGGCTGTAATGGGACGGAAGGCCCATTCTGGTGGGCCTTTGGAGAGAGTGAGTGCATTCTACATGTGCGAGAAATGTGAATCACTGGAGGCCCGAAGGCAGACTATGGTAGCCAGCCTCCGAGATGGTTCCCAATGACCCTCACCTCTTGCTATTTACACATTGTGCAGTCACTACTGATATTATATAGGGTTAGTTTATGTCACCAATACAATAGAGCAAAAGTAATGGTTTGTCACTTTTGGGATTATGTTATAAAAGATAATGTGGCTTCTGGCTTCTGTCTTACCTCTTTCTGTCTCCTGAATGACTCACTCTATGGGATACCAGATGCAATGTTGCATGTACAGTCAAGTGGCCCATGGAGAGTCTCACATGTCAAGAAACTGAGGCCTCCAGCCAACAACCGATAAGGATCCAAGGCTTCCTGCCAAAAGCCATGTGAGTGAGCCCCAGATTATGAGAGGCCCTTAGGCATAATCACCCAGTAAAGCTATAGCCAGAAATTACGAGAGATAATAAATATTTGTGAGTTTTGGCTGCTAGATTTGGGAGTAACTGGTTACAGAGCAATAGCTACTGATACAGGCACTATGTCAAATTCATTCTTTTTGGTTTTTTGGTTTTTTGGGCTTTTTTGAGACACAGTCTCACTCTGTTGCCCAGGCTGCGGTGCAGTGGCACAATCTCGGCTCACTGTAACCTTCGCCTCCCGGGTTCAAGCGATTCTCCAGCCTCAGCCTCCAGAGTAGCTAGGATTACAGATGTGCACCACCATGCCTGGCTAATTTTGGTATTTTTAGTAGAGAAGGGGTTTCACCATGTTGGCCAAGCTGGTCTCAAACTCCTGGCTTCGTGTAATCCGCCCGCCTGGGCCTCCCAAAATTCTGGGATTACAGGCGTGAGCCACCGCGCCCAGCCTTCAAATTCATTATTTTACTTCTGTAATCCTAGTTGTTTAAAAGATTTTGCTAAATTCAATTAATTTTCTTTTCCCTTCCCACTTTCACTGATTTGTCACTTTCTCAGTAAAGAATTTAAGGTTTGAGGCCGGGCGCGGGGGCTCACACTTGTAATCCTGGCAGTTTGGGAGGCCAAGGTAGGCGGATCACGAGGTCAGCAGATCGAGAGCATCCTGGCTAACACGGTGAAACCCCGTCTCTACTAAAAATACAAAAAATTAGCCAGGCGTGGTGGTCGGCACCTGTAGTCCCAGCTACTCGGGAGGCTGAGGCAGGAGAATGGCGGGAACCCGGGAGGCGGAGCTTGTAGTGAGTCCAGATCACGCCACTCACTCCAGCCTGGGTGACAGAGCGAGACTCTGTCTCAAAAAAAAAAAAAAAAAAAAAGAATTTAACGTTTGAAAAATTATTGTGGAGGCAGCATTCAAAAAACTTTCCTTCACTAAACACACACTTAACTGCTGCTGTCTATACTGTGAGGAAAATGTGGCCCAGTTTAGCTTTAGAATGAGCAGGATGGGTTTCTGTCTTCTCATACTTTGCCATTTTACTGTAAACAGCCTTTTCAAATTGAAGAAAAGTTTTTCCTTGTTGAAAAAATTATCAAGCCTAAAAACAGCGTGCAATCACAGATACGCCTATAAAAAGATGTCTGTCAACTGCCTTTGCTAGTTTAGAAGAGAGCTTATTGCACTTTCCAGCTCCCTGTCGGCTCTTCCTGTCTACGGGGTTTGGTTTAAAACACATACTCACAAAATGTTAAAGGCCTTCTATAAACCAACTGATTTTCTCCTGAAGAAATCAGTCCAGACAGTCAATTTTAACAGCTTTCTTTACTTTCTACACTATGAAAAGCAGAAAAACCTTTAACTGGCTCGAACCACATGAAAATTACTTAAAACATACTGAATGTCAAGAAAAAAATTTCCTTGTGAATACTTGTTTACTAATTTTAAATAAATATCAAGATCTTTACATGACTTTCTAGAGCTTCAGAGCCATTCATGTAAAAGTTTAAAAACGTGGTAATAGCAAAATGCTGACCAAACAGGCCCTGACTCCTACTGCTCTATTTCTTTACCTGCACGGTAAGAATATACCTCAAAGAGTTGTCACGAAGATTAAAAGTAGTAATGTATATAAAGGGCATAAAGCTGGACCACAGTAAACAAGTTACAATAATGTAATCAGAATAATCCAGAAAACTAATACCAAAATAGAACTTATTTGCCCGAAATTCAGACTCATTCTCCCACCCTGACCCCACCCTCCCACCTCCAGACAGGGAAGAAGCCGGGGATTGAGCTCATCTCGAACGGCCAGTGATTGAACCAACCATGGCTACGTAATGGAACCTCCATAAAAACTCTAAACAAAGAGAGCTTCTGGAATGGCAAACACATCCACTTGCCGGGAGAACAGTGCACCCCAACTCCACAGAACAGAAGCTCCTCAACTGGGGTGCCTTGCAGATCTCACCTCACCCTGTATGCCACTCCATCTGTTTCTTCAATTGCATCCTTTATAATAAACCAGTGAATGTTAAGCAAAGTGTTTCCTTGAGCTCTGTGAACCTTTATAGCAAATTATGGAACTAAGAAGGGGGTTGTGGAGACCCCCAATTTGTAGCCACATCTAACTGAAGTGTGAGTAACTTAAGGATCCACTACCTTTAATCAGCAGTTAGCCTACTTTCCTGGAGAACGGTCTTGTGGGACCAAATCCTTAACCTGTGGGATCTGTAGTAACTCTGGGTAGTTGGTATTAAATTGAGCTGAATTGTAGGACTCCCAGTTGGTGTCCACAGGGAACTGGAGAATTGTTTGGTGTGGAAAACCCACACATTTGGTGCCAGAAGTACTGAGTAGAACTAGATCCTAGTAGTAGTAGTAGTAGTAGAAGTGCAAAAAAAAAAAAAAAACAAACCACCACCCACATTAGGCCAGGCGCAGTGGCTCATGCCTGTAGTCCCAGCTGCTAGGAAGGCTGAGGTGGGAAGATTGCTTGAGCCTGGGAGGCGGAGGTTGCAGTAAATCGAGATTCCAGCCTAGGCAACAGAGCAAGACACTGTCTCAATCAAACCCCCAAAACCCCACACATTGATGGGCTATGTCAAAGTGACACAGGAGCCAATGGAAAGAGCTCCCAATGGCCAAAGCTGAAACAATTCGAGCAACAAAATGAATAAAGTGGTACTAGCTCATAACTCAAAGTATAAAATAAATACCCAGCGTGTCCACACTGACACCGCATCCACACTGACGCCGTGTCCACACTGACAGGGATGAGCGATCAAGCGCAGCAGTTCCCCTTATCCACGAGGGGTAAGTTCCAAGACCCGCAGTGGGTGCCTAAAACCTCAGATAACACCAAGCCCTATGTATACTATGTTTTCCCCTATTCATACAGGCCTATGATAAATTAAGCACATTAAGAAATTAACAACAATAACCAATAATAAAATGGAATAATCATAACAACATACTGTAATAGAAGCTATGTGAATGGCCTCTCTCAGAATATCTTATTGTATTGTACTCATGCGTCTTGTCATATGTGAGATGATAAAATGCCCGCGTGGTAAGATGAAGGGAGGTGAATGACACAGAGCACCGTGATGTAGTGTCAGGCTACTACTGACCTGATGATACACCAGAAGGAAGAGCATCTGCCTTGGGAGATCCCAGGTCATTGAGCCATGACAATGTTCATGGTTAAATGTCAGGGCAGAAGATGTCAATGATTAAAGGCAGGTAGCATATACAGTGTGGATAAGCTGGACAAAGGGATGATTCACATCCTGGTAGGACAGAGAGAGATTTCGTCATGATACTCAAAATAGCCTGCAATTTAAAATGTATGAATTGTTTATTTCTGGAATTTTCCATTTAATATTTTCAGATCTTGGTTGACCCTAGTTAACTAAAACCACGGAAAGCCAAACCATGAATAGGAGGAACTGTAAATAGATACATAGGAGAAAAGATACAAATCTTCTGTTCAGAAGAATTTCAAATAATTCATGTAGATTATCTGCCCTAAAGGAGGGAAGCATAGCTCCATAGCCCTTGAGTGTGGGCTGCACATGTGACTTCCTCCCAGAGACTGCAGAATGAGGAGACTGAGTCACCACAGGGGAGAAACCAGACAAACACTACCTCAGCCAGGCAATCGAGCCTAACATCAACGGTGATCAACTGTGTTGATATTCGTAGTACATACCCTTGATGTCATGTGATGAAAATGGTACTTTACCTCTGTGGTCTTCCTCCTAAAATCCCATTTCCACCAGTCTAATCAGGACACAAACATCATATTCTAATAGAGGGGCATTCTGACCCGTTCTTAAAATTGTCAAGGAGGTCATTAAAGACAAGGAAAGCCTGAGAAACAATCACAGCCAAGAGGAGCCAAAGGAGTCATAGCAACTAAATGGTAACCTGGTGTCCTTGATGGGACTCCAGAGCAGAAAAGGACATTAGGTAAAAATTAAGAAAATCTGAATAAAGTATGGACTTTAGTTAATTTTTAAAATCACTTTATTGGCCTGGCA
>NW_012102255.1:2323571-2325839 GCF_000951045.1 Mandrillus leucophaeus | reverse complement strand
GAGCTGAGATCCGGCCACTGCACTCCAGCCTGGGCAACAGAGCGAGACTCCATCTCAAAAAAAAAAAAGAGTGAAACTCTTGTCTCAAAAAGAAAAAAAAAAAAAGAAAAAAGAAAAATTTAAATCAGATGTCCCTCTTGTGGAAGTGTGAACTTTTTTGAACTACTTATAATAATTATGTTGTTGTTTTTTTTTGAGACGGAGTCTCCCTCTGTCACCCAGGCTGGAATTCTCATGCCTCCGACTCCCAAGTAGCTGGGATTACAGGTGTGTGCCACCACACCTGGCTAATTTTTGTATTTTTGTAGAGACGGGGTTTCATCACATTAGCCAGGCTGGTCTTGAACTCCTGGCCTCGAGTGATCTGCCCACCTCGGCCTCCCAAAGTGCTGGGTTCTCCCAAAGTGCTGCCCACCTCGGCCTCCCAAAGTGCAGGTGTGTGCCACCACGCCTGGCACAATAATTATGTAACTCTTTAATGGTTCTCTTCTCTACCGTAACAGTTCTAAGAGGACAGGGCCCAAATCTGTTTTATTCCCCAACATCTAGCACCAGGCCTAACATGGTAAGTAAGGACTGATGACATTTCTAGAGCTCTTACTGCATGTGAAGTTCTCCATGACATCCTTTACCACCACATGGGACAAGCTCTGCTATGCTCCTCATTTGACATGTGAAGAAATTAGAACACCTAAGTACCTTGCCTAAAGTTATCCAGCTCTTAAGTGGCAAAGCCAGAATTTGAACCCATAAGGATTAACTACAGACTTCATGTTCTTAACCACTAAGCAATACTATTTACTAAGTGAAGCCCGGGATAAGGAAGCAATATGAGTACAGCCTAGCACTGTCATTATGGGAACAACAAAGAAATTGTTCTCTATGATGAAGCGTGTAATACAGTGTAGAATGCGTGAATGGTGATACCAAACATGTAATCAGAAGAAAAAAAAAAAACTGGAGAAATAAGACATCCTTGTCTGTTTTGTTAGAATTCAGACTATCCTAAGGGTAATGGGAAGACATTAAGGGTTTTAGGTAGAGAATTCATTAACCAATAGCCAGATTTACAGCATAAGTGATAAATGAAAACCAGAAAACCAGGTAAGAGGTTTTTGCAATGAGCCAGGAAGTACAGATAAACGTGTATGTGACAGGAAATTAAGGGAGTTTTTTTGTGGGGGGGAGTAGAGGGGGTGTTTTTCGACAGAGTCTTGCCCTGTCGCCCAGGTTGGAGTGCAGAAGGTCGCTGCAACCTCTGCCTCCAGGTTCAAGCGATTCTCCTGCCTCAGCCTCCCAAGTAGCTGGGATTACAGGTGTGCGCCACCACACCCAGCTCATTTTTATACTTTTAGTACAGATAGGGTTTCTCTATGTTGGCCAGGCTGGTCTCGAACTCCTGACCTCAGGTGATCTTCCCACCTTCACCTCCCAAAGTGCTGGGATTACAGGCGTGAGCCTCTGCGCCCAGTCAAGGAGTTTATATTTTATGGCTTGTATTTTTGCTGCCATATAATAAGTGAAGAAGTTTGCAGAGTGAATGAAGAAGGGAGAGGATTATCAGTATGAGGAGATCATGAATTTGTGCAGGAGATCAAAACCTTTTCTGAATCAATCCGTGTTCAATGTCACAACAAAGAAAGACTGAGGTTCTGCTCTAGATTAAAGACGACTAGAGACACATGACAACTATTAATAAATACAGTATGTGATGCTGGATTGAAACTTGTACTAGAGGCGGAAATGCTACACAAAGATATTGACAATTGAGACAACTGATAAAATCAGAATATGGACTATAGAATTAAAAATATCTGGCGGGGCGCAGTGGCTCACGCTTGTAATTCCAGCACTTTGGGAGGCTGAGGCAGGCAGATTACTTGAGGTCAGGAGTTTGAGACTAGTCTGGTCAACATGGCAAAACCCCATCTCTACTAAAAACACAAAAAGTAGCCAGGCTTGGTGGTGCGTGCCTGTAATCCCAGCTACTCAGGAGGTTGAGGCAGGAGACTCACTTGGTCCACCCAGGAGGTGGAGGTTGCAGTGAGCTGAGATAGCACCACTGCAACAAAGCAAGACTCCATCTCAAAAAAAAAAAAAACACTATGTTAAAGTTCATAGAGACTTTACATAAGAGACTATCTTCGTTTTGGGGAAATACACACCAAAATATTAAGGGATAAAGTGGCATGATTGTTTAACATAGTTCCTTCAAATAGTTGAAGGGAAAAAAAATTTTATATGTAGAAACAGAAAGAAAGAATGATT
>NW_012102255.1:2321273-2323521 GCF_000951045.1 Mandrillus leucophaeus | reverse complement strand
GGCTCACGCTTGTAATTCCAGCACTTTGGGAGGCTGAGGCAGGCAGATTACTTGAGGTCAGGAGTTTGAGACTAGTCTGGTCAACATGGCAAAACCCCATCTCTACTAAAAACACAAAAAGTAGCCAGGCTTGGTGGTGCGTGCCTGTAATCCCAGCTACTCAGGAGGTTGAGGCAGGAGACTCACTTGGTCCACCCAGGAGGTGGAGGTTGCAGTGAGCTGAGATAGCACCACTGCAACAAAGCAAGACTCCATCTCAAAAAAAAAAAAAACACTATGTTAAAGTTCATAGAGACTTTACATAAGAGACTATCTTCGTTTTGGGGAAATACACACCAAAATATTAAGGGATAAAGTGGCATGATTGTTTAACATAGTTCCTTCAAATAGTTGAAGGGAAAAAAAATTTTATATGTAGAAACAGAAAGAAAGAATGATTTAAAAAATGGCAAAATGTTAAGAAAAAATAATTTGGACAAAGGAAATGTGGGAATTCTCTGTGTATACTATTCTCACAATTGTTCTGTAAATTTGAAATTACTTCACAAAGTTTATTTCACAAAGTTATTTTGAAATAGTTAGCGTTAAATAAGGTTATGTTCCGAGAATGGACTATCTGAATTCAGAATTTCAGAGGTGGCACAATCCTGAATATTGGCAACATCCATGGTTTGACCATGGAAGTGGGTGGCTGAAGTGTAAGAGATAAAAAGTCGCTAAAATTGAGGTGAGACTTTAATTTTCCTTTCATTTCATAATACAGCATCGTTTCATATGAAATTTCATTGCATTTACTGATTTCACCTGAAGATTTTTAATCTCTAAATTCTTTTTCACTTTTGAGGCTTTTCATGCTATAACTATTGTGTAATTTAGCTACTAATGCAAATCAACTAACCATTTAAAGAGGTACACAGCTCTTCTTCCTCATTGCTAATGAAGATCCTAAATAAAAGAATCTCAAATCCCCATTGCTCTGACATATATTAGACATATTACCATTTTTCAGGTTTATTATCTTGGGCCCTACTCAGAATATTTAACCTCTGTGATAATACTGAATTTCATATAATTTTTAACAATATTTCAGCTACTTTCATTATTACCAAAGATGGTAATAATAATAATGGCACATCATCTCTACCATCTCTGGTAGGTGCTATCATTCCTAAGTCCTGAGCACCTCTGATTTAAAATATTCAAAGTAAACCACCAGCCTTCTGCATGGCTGGAAGGGGACTACTGGCCACCTGGTTACTCCAGGGGATGGGAGATTTAATCATTTGCTTTTTGACTTTCATCCAAATCCCCTCGATTTAGCCTGACTCCACATACATGCTTTCTGAGATGGCTGCTGTGTCTAATCCTGAGCCTTTCAAGGCTTTTAAGCTCAAATTGGTTTGTTTCTTTTTGGCTCCCTCTTCTATAAGCTTATACGTATTTTCTTTGTTTATGCTAGGTAAATTGCGCCTGGTCCAACCATTTAATAATGCATTATCTCCTCACTTTCTATCTTTTTACACACCACCATTATCTCCTTTCCTATTTTCTTCATCCCTGTATATTTGTGCCTTTTTTACTTCTTTACTGTCATTTTAGTGTGGTTTCAGGAGTAAAAATAAGTATGTGGGCCAGGCGTGGTGGCTCACGCCTGTAATCCCAGCACTTTGGGAGGCCAAGCAGGCAGATCACCTGAGGTCAGGAGTTTGAGACCAGCCTGGCCAACACGGTGAAACCCCAACCCTACTAAAAATATAAAACTTAGCCAGGCGTGGTGGCGGGTGCCTATAACCCAGCTACTTGGGAGGCTGAGGCAGGAGAATCGTTTGAACCCCGGAGGTGGGGGTCACAGTGAGCCAATATGGTGCCACTGCACTCCAGCCTGGGCAACAAGAGAGAAACTCCATCTCAAAAAACTAAACTAAAATAAAATAAATACAGGTGCCCAACCACTATGTTGAAGTGGAGGTGCTATTCCAGTCTTTTAAATGATGAGGCTGGATTAAACATGTGATTTGCAATCTGAGTGCCTCTGCAAATTTAATGGTAACTCTGAGCTATTTTCAGCATTTTCTTTTTTTTCTTTTTTCTTTTTTTTTCTTTTTTTGAGACGGAGTCTCACTCCGTTGCCCAGGCTGGAGTGCAGTGGTGCGATCTCAGCTCACTGCAACCTCTGCCTCTTCGGTTTAAGCGATTCGCCCACCTCAGCCTCCCAAGTAGCTGGGACTACAGGCATGCACCACCACGC
>NW_012102255.1:2318999-2319493 GCF_000951045.1 Mandrillus leucophaeus | reverse complement strand
TTTTTTTTTTTTTTTTGAGACAGGGTCTCACTGCATTGCCCAGGCTGGAGTGCAGTGGCTATTCACAGGTGTGATCATAGCTCACTGTATCCTCGAACTTCTAGGCTCAAGCGATCCTCCCACCTCAGCCTCCCAAGTAGCTGGGACTCTAGGCTCCTGCCACCACATCTGGCCAAGTGACCTCTTAAAAACAATGAATTGTATCATTTCTCTGTTTAAAAAGCTTCGATGGCTCCCTCTTGCTCTTGGATAGAAGTCAGCCTCCCTGACCTGGTCACAAAGACCTGGTCTCTGCCTACTTTCAAACTTCATTTCATACCCTTCTTCCCACCCTCACGTCTCCATTCCAGCCACACTGGCCCTCACACAACTCCTCTAACAAGCTATGCTCCTTTCTTACTTCAGGTTTGTAAATTCACAGCTCCATCTGCTACTATTAGTAGTTTGTGGTAGAGGAAATGTCACATTCAAAGCCACTGAAGTAAGAAAAATGT
>NW_012102255.1:2309127-2314044 GCF_000951045.1 Mandrillus leucophaeus | reverse complement strand
CTCCTGGATTCAAGCAATTCTCCTGCCTCAGGCTCCCCAGTAGATTACAGGTGCCCACCACCACACCCAGCTAATTTTTGTATTTTTATTTTTAGTAGAGACAGGGTTTCACCATGTTGGCCAGGCTAGTCTCGATCTCCTGACCTCAGGTGATCCACCCGCCTCAGCCTTCCAAAGTGCTAGGATTACAGGCGTGAGCCACCGCACTCAGCCCATTTTTTCAAATATTTCTTCTGCTCTATTCTTTCTTTTCCTTCTGGCATTCCAATTACATGTTATTTCACACTTTTTAAATTATTTTGGGTGTTGTTTTTTCATTCTTTTCTCTCTTTGCAATTCAGTTTGGAAAATTTCTAGTGACATACCTTCAAGCTCAAGGATTCTTTCCTCAGCCACATTGAGCCTATGGACTCCAGGGTTCGAGCGAATCTCCTGCCCCAGCCTCACAAGTAGCTGAGACTACAGGCACGTGCCACCATGCCTGACTAATTTTTGTCTTTTTGTAGAGATGGGGTTTTGCCACGTTGGCTAGGCTGGTCTCACACTCCTAACCTCCAGTGGTCCACCCTCCTTGGCCTCCCAAAGTGCTGGGATTACAGGCATGAGTCACCAAGCCTGGCCTGAGCCTTTAACATATTAATCATAGTTCTTTAAATTCCTTGATAATTACAAAACACCCATCATATATCTAAGTCCAGTTCTGATGCTTGTTTTGTCTCTTCAGACTGTTTTTCTTGCCTATTAGCATGTCTTGTCAATTTTTGTTGGAAGCCAGACATGATAGTAATCAGCCACTAGTGTGAGGCTTTACCTCAATCTGGCTAGGAGTAGGGCTGTGTTTACTGTTTGCTGTAGTTGTAGGTGCCAGACTCCTCTTCAGGCTTCCCTAAGAACTTGTCCTTAAATAGAGTCTCCATCTTCTAGGTCTTCCAGCTGCAAGCCACTGTTAATTGTACTGAACTGTATTCCTGTTGATGTGGTGGTAAGCTATGGGTGAGGAGAATTCTATCATCTTATGATTAAATCTCAGTCTTTTAGTGGAGCCGTGTCAATGGGCTGTGACCTTCACACGAGTTTCAGCTTCTCCCCATCCCTTGAGATAAGACCAGACTAGAGGGCACTGAAGTTGGCCTTTTTATGAAGAATGCACTAGCATATTTCAAAAGGGTTGCCTTCCCCTTCCCCTGCTAAACCAACCTTGCTTGGCTCTTCACCAGAATAACCTGGTGGGGTTCCCAGGAATAAAACCGGAGAAAGTGTGAGGGACCTCCTAAGACTGCAGGCCTCCAGGAGTTTCTCACTCTCATGACAGTCCACGTGCAACCTCCAGCAATTTGTCACAATTCACAAATATTTCTTCCAGTTTATGGCTCCCGGAGCAACCGGAGTGATGACTTCCTTTGGAGCGGAAACTGGAAGTCTGCTTTACCTATCTAAGCCTCCATTTCCTTATTTGGGGAAAGCAGGTAACAGAGGCACCTACCACATAGATTTACTGTAAGGATTAAAGGACATAATACATGTAAAACATTTAGCCCAGTGCCTACTTGAGAGTAAGAGCTCTATACATGTTAACCATTGGGGGGTTTTCCCAACATTTTTAAGTGCTTCCTTCATGAAATTCTTCCTACCTGGCTTTAGTGACACTATTTGCTCATTTTCCCATGATTTTGCAATTGTGCTTTCAATCTTATTCACAAGTTATTTTTCTCCATTCAATCACTGATTTTCACCCAGAGTTCTGATCCTAGTAATTTCTCCTTTCAGTCAACATTCTCTTTTTTTTGGGGGGGGGGGTGGCGGGGGTTGACAGAGTCTCACTCTGTTGCCCAGGCTAGAGTGCAATAGCACGATCTCGGCTCACTGCAACGTCTGGCTCCCTGGGTTCAAGCGATTCTCCTGTCTCAGCCTTCCAAGTAGCTGGGATTACAGACGCCTGCCACCACACCTGGCTAATTTTTGTATTTTTGGCAGAGAGGGGGTTTTGCCATGATGGTCAGGCTGGTCTCGAACTTCCTACCTCGGGTAATCCACCCGCCTGGGCCTCCCAAAGTGCTGGGATTACAGGCCTGAGCCACTGTGTCCCGCCTCAGTCAACATTATTTTTTATTGTACCCATTTTCTCTGGACATTCTCAACCATTCCCAAGACTACAACCACTTATAGAGGGATACATTCAAGCGATCCAACACACATCATTCTCATTTCTCATTCAATAGATATTTAGGTACCAAGGACATAGCGCTGCCTATGTTATATCCCAACCTGGATGCCTCACAGGCACCTACACTCAACATGTGCAAGACTAGAACTAGTATTGACATAACTCTATTATTCCTCTTTATTCTGCTACCCAACCAGAAACCATGTCCCTGACCTGACTCAATATTCATATCTGTCCTATTACAAAATCTATCCATTTCCTCTAGCCTATCTCCTTGTTTCATTCCTGACTTCATCACTTTGGTTCAGGGTCTTATCTTTCTGGACAAACCTGGAGTTCCAAACCTGGAGTCCATCTAATCCACTGAACACACTTGCTCAAGTGATTTTTCTAGACAACAAATATGATTGTCTTTTGTTTTTTGTTTTGTTTTTTAATTTAATTTTTTTTTTTTAGACAGTCTCATTCTGTCACCCAGGTTGGAGTTCTGTGGCGCCATCCTGGCTCACTGTAACCTCCAACTCCCGGGTTCAAGTGATTATCCTGCCTCAGCCTCCCATCTTGTTAAAAACTTTTAATCACTCACCAATGCTTTAAGAATAAAAACTCCCACATCTCCTAACCTATCCTAAATTTCAGGCATATTGAATCTTCACGATTTCAAGTATGTTATTTCTTCTTTTTGTGAAATAGCCATCCCCTACTTGTTCTCTGGGCTATTATACCTTCAAGATAAGCTTGGGGCTGGGAGCCGTGGCTCACACCTGTAATCCCAACACTTTGGGAGGCCGAGGCAGATGGATCACCTGAGGTCAGGAGTTCCAGACCAGCCTGGTCAACATGGTGAAACCCCGTCTCTACTAAAAATACAAAAATTAGGCCAGGCACAGTAGCTCACGCCAGCAATCCTAGCATTTTGGGAGGCCAAGGCAGGCGGATCATTTGAGGTCAGGAGTTCGAGACCAGCCTGGCCAACATGGTGAAATCCCGTCTCTACTAAAAATACAAAAAAATGAGCCCAGCATGGTGGCACACGCCTGTAATCCCAGCTACTTGGGAGGCTGAGACATAAGAAGTGCTTGAACCCAGGAGGCAGAGGTTGCAGTGAGCCAAGATCATGCCATTGCATTCCAACCTGGGCGACAAGAGCAAGACTACGTCTCAAAAAAAAAAAAAAAAAAAAGATAAGCTTCGGTTATCTCCTTCAGAAAGGCAACTTTTATTCAACATTCAGCAAATACTGAGCTATATGCCATGCTCTGGGTATATAACAGCAAATAACAGCATGAGCATGATCCCTATCCTTTTGGAAGAGTCTAGAAGGAGAAGCAGACATCAAACGACACATCTACAGGTAACTACAAAATAAAGTAAGAAAGAGGAAACAAACAACCAGCTATGAGAGGGAATAAAAAGTGGCCATAATTTAAAGAGGGTGTGTGTGAATCAGGTGGCTCTCCCCGGGCACCCAATCATCATATATGTGCAACTATCATAGCATTCATCACATTATTGTATCATTATCTCCTTAGCTGCCTGTCTTCCTCATTAGATGGAAATTCTTCAAACCAAAGGTCAGATAAATTGACACTAACAAGCAAAATCTTAAAAAGAAAAAAAAAGGCAATGTCCAAATTCTAGCCCAGGTTTTTAAACTCCCAATTTTACTAGTGCATTTTAAAAAAATAAAATTATGGGCCAGATGTGGTGGCTCAAGCCTGTAATCCCAGCACTTTGGGAGGCCAAGGTGGGAGGAATGCCTGAGGCCAGGAGTTTGAGACCAGCCTGGGCAACAAAGCAAGATCTTATCTTTACCAAAAATAAAAATGTTAGCTGAGCACAGCGTCACACCCCTGTAGTCCCAGCTACTTGGGAGGCCAAAGTGGGAAGATCACTTGAGCCCAGAAAGTAGAGGCTACAGTGATCGAGCCACTGCACCCTGGCCAGGGTGACAGAGTGAGACCTTGTCTCTTTTTTTCTGTTTTTTTTTTGAGATGGAGTTTCGCTCGCTGCCCAGGCTGGAGTGCAGTGGTGCTCTCGGCTCATCACAACCGCCACCTCCTAGGTTCAAATGATTCTCCTACCTCAGCCTCCCGAGTAGCTGGGATAGCAGGCATGTGGCACCACGCCTGGCTAATTTTGTATTTTTAATAGAGAGGCTGGGGTTTTTCCATGTTGGTCAGGCTGGTCTTGAATTCCCAACCTCAGGCGATCTACCCGCCTCGGCCTCCCAAAGTGCTGAGATTACAGGCATGAGCCACTGCGCCCAACCTAGACCTCATCTCTTAAAAAATAAAAATAAAAACTAAAATTACTTTTTTACACTCTTAATATCTATAAAATCCATACTAGAGGTTTACAAAGTATTGTCAAGTACAAGATCTGGTAAACACACTTTCACAAGTGGGTAAGAATAATTTTTAATTATCATATTTAAGTGGGTTTTTAAAGTTTTGTAGACCTGACATTAAAATGAGATTTTAAAAATAAGTGCCCCTAAAAGTCTAATCACCCTGCTACCATCATCTCCTGGGCTTCCCCATGTAGTCCTTACCCATTTACACATATAATTTTTATATATTTGGCTGCAACCCAACAAGTCGACATACAACAATTTATTTTGTATACCCCATTAGTTGGACATGCAAATTTTATCTATATTTTCAGATTTAAAGATAACTTTACATTGATCATTTTGTGCTTATAGCTTTTTTTATTCTTTTCAGAATATATTTCTTTTTTTTTTTTTTTTT
>NW_012102255.1:2302579-2308977 GCF_000951045.1 Mandrillus leucophaeus | reverse complement strand
TAATTTTTTGTATTTTTAGTAGAGATGGGGTTTCACCGTGTTAGCCAGGATGGTCTTGATCTCTAGACCTCGTGATACACCCGCCTCGGCCTCCCAAAGTTCTGGGATCAAACACGTGAGCCACCGCATCTGGCCCAGAATATATTTCTAAGAATAAATATCCAGAAGTATATTAAAGCTCAAAGCATGTGGGCATCACTTTTTATTATTATGATTATTTTAGTTTTAAGGAATGGAAAGTTTAATAGGCAGGAAGGGAGAAGGAAGAAACTTCCCTGTAGAGACAGAGGGAGGGGGCTCCAAACCGAGAGAGGAGACCCCCGACTTCTTTATTACTATTTTTTTTTTTTTTTTTAGCAAAGAGAAGGTCTCACTATGTTGCCCAGGCTGGTCTCGAACTCCCAGTCTCAAGTAATCCTCCTACCTCAGCCTCCCAAAGTGCTGCGTTTACAGATGTGAGCCACCTTGCCTAGCCATCATCATTTATTCTTTAATACAAATTTCCAAATTGCCTTTGAGAAACAATGTACCATTTTTTTCATTCTGAATGTACTCAACATTTTCTATTAAAATGTGGTAAAATATACATAATGTAAAATGTACTGTATTAACCAGTTTTAACCGTATAGTTAGTTCAGTAGTGTTAAGTACATTCACTCTGCCGTGCAACCAATCTCCAGAACTCTTTTCATCTTGCAAAACTGGAACTCTATACTCCTTAAACAACTTCCTATTTCCCCTCCTCACAGCCCCTGGCAACCAGCAATCTACTTTCTGTCTGCACAAATGTGACTTCTCCAGGTATCTCATGTAAGGGGGATCATAGAGTACTTGTCCTTTTGACTGGTTTATTTCACTTAGCACAATGTCTTTCAGGTTCACTGAAGTGGTGGCATGTGTCAGGATTTCCTCCTTCGAAGGCGGAGTCAGATTTCACGGCATGTACACACCACACTGCGTCTGCGCATTCATCCGCTGACGGACGCCTGGGCTGCTTCCACCTTCTACCTGTGGTGAATACTGTTGCCATGAACATGTTGTGCGAATATCTCTTCAAGACCTTGCTTTCAATGATTTTGGATATATACCCGTAAGTGGAACTGCTGGGTCAAATGGTAATTCGATTTTTAACTTTTTGAGGAACCGCCATACCACTTTCCATAGTAGCTGCACTGTTTCTCATGGCCACCAACAGTCCACAAGGGTTCCAATTTCTCCACATCCTCACCAATACTTATTATTTGAGGGACTTTTGCTGATAGGCGTGAGGTAGTATCTCACTGTCCATTTGATCTTTAAATTTATGACTATTCTTGAGACATTTTTGTAAATTTTATAAATCAGTACAAAAACAAATTTCAGTCCAGTTTTTCTTCAAATTTTGTTTTATTCTGAATAAGAGGAAACAAATTAGGCTTCAAAAAGCTAGTTTTCTTCTTTTGTTAGTCTTAACTGGATATTTATATTGGTCTAAGACAGGAAGAAAACCTATTAAATTACCCCAGAAATATGCAGGAATGCATTATGTATGATCCCAATTGGTAAGACTTAAAGTTTTCTTAATTTTTATGTTTTATTTGTTTTTTTGTTTTGAGACGGAGTCTTGCTCTGTTGCCCAGGCTGGAGTGCAATGGTGCAACCTAGGCTTACTGCAACCTCCATCTCCCACGTTCAAGCGATTCTCCTGCCTCAGCCTCCAGAGTAGCTGGGATTACAGGCACCCACCACCACATCCATCTGATTTTTTTATTTCTGGTAGAGACAGGGTTTCACCATGTTGGTCAGGCTGGTCTCAAACTTCTGACCTCAGGTGATCTGCCCACCTCGGCCTCCCAAAGTGCTGGAATTACAGGCAGGAGCCACCACGCCTGGCCAACTCCTATGTTTTATGTTAAGCAGATAACTAATAATTACTAATTCGCTAGATATGTACCAAACACTTTCCTTCCCATTTATTCAGCATTCCTTTATTTTACTTTATTTATTTACTTATTTATTTTTTTGAGACAGAGTTTTATTTATTTTTTTGAAACAGGCTGGAGTGCAGTAGTACGATCTCGGCTCACTGGAACCTCTACCTCCTGGGTTCAAGCGATTCTCCTGCCTCAGCCTCCTGAGTAGCTGGGATTACAGGCACATGCCACCATACTCGGCTCACTTTTTGTATTTTTAGTAGAGACGAGATTTCACCATGCTGGCCAGGCTGGTTTCAAACTCCTGACCTCAAGTGATCCACTTGCCTCGGCCTCCCAAAGTGCTGGGATTACAGGTGTGAGCCGGCCTCAGCATTCCTTTGATGCTAGGCACTGTGGTAGGTGCTGGGGATGTAAAAATGAATAAGAAAACATTGTCCCCATTGCATTGTGAAACATTGGGGTATAATTATCCCCACTTCACATCTGAGGAACCTGAAGCTACTTAGGTTTAGCATCTCGGCTAAGATCAGATAATTAGAGCTTAGAGCTTGGGGAAGAGGGAATTCAAATTCAAGGCTTACTTCAAAGCTCAACCTTTGTGCCGTCCCACAGACTACACTCTGTACTATCAACAGCTACCATGAGGCTAGGCACGGTGGCTCATGCCTGTAATCCCAGCACTTTGGGAGGCCGAGGAAGGCAGGTCACTTGAGCTCAAGAGTTTGAGACCAGCCTAGCCAACACGGCAAAACCCTGTCTCTACACATATAAAAAATTAGTCGGGTATGGTGGCTTGCGCCTGTAATCCCAGCTACTCGAGAGGCTGAGGTGGGGGGATTGCTTGAGCCCAGGAGGTAGAGGCTGTAGTGAGCTGTGATGGTGCCACTACATTCCAGCCTGGGCAACAGAGCAAGACCCTGTCTCAAAATAAAAGAAGAAAAAAAAAACCCAATGTTATTTAAGGGAACCCTTTTTATAAAGTAATAGGCACCTATAATTTCTGTTTTTTACTTTATATTTCCAAATGTTGGGTTTTCAAAAGAGTGGCACAATGAAGGAAATCAAAAACAAAACAACAAACCTTGTAGAACCTTCTCCATCTAGGAGTTGATAATTGAATTAGAGGCACTTTTTCAAGCAATGTTATCAAAGCATGCAAAGTAACAAAGAATAGTTTAATACAAACAAAAACAGTAAATCCTAGAGTGAGCTTTTAATATCTGCAGCTTACTAAAAAGTTCACATACTTTCCAAAGCTCACTGGCTGCCAAAAGTTAGAATTTTATACCTAAGCAGTTTGTTTCCTAGACAGGAATCTAATTACAAACAGAAGATCCTTCCAGTCCTATATAAAATTCTCTAAGAGACAGAAACAATAAGATTTAAGGAGCCAAAGAATCAACAATTGCATTGACTCTCCATTTAAACAGAAAAACAAAACAGAAGGAAAAGAAAGAGCAAAACAAAAAATATTCTGGCTGAGGAAACTTTGGAAAAATAATAAAACTTCAAAAATATTTTTTTATCCCATTTCAAACATTATTCTTTCAGTTAAAAAAGTGGTTTTAAAAATAATTTGGTTCTAACATTTAAACTTTTAGCTAATATAATTCTGTATAATTTTTAATCTATGAAAAAATAAATTATACTGTATGAAAGCAAAAAATGCTACAAATAACTGTAACAACTTCAACGTACATAATCTTAGAGAAAAGTTTTATGAGCACAATAGCCCCTTCTAATTTAGGTAATTTTTCTTATCAATATTCTCAATACTTCTATCAAAGGTAATTTCTAAATGTTGAAGAAGAGTGGATAGGATGAGTACCTTGAAACTTATTCCCCTTTTAGAACTTTTAAAAATCTCAATATTAAAGATGAACTATTTAAAACATACGTGTATTTCTACAACGAGGTTTTTTGTAGTTGTTTCTTAAAGACATGCTAGTGAATACCGTGGCGTTGTGAAACAAAACGTTTTGTTGAGCCAGATGGAATAGAAGAATGTACCTTACTGGTAAAGCCAAGACCTAAAACAAGTTTTGTGTACTTTCAGGTATAGAATAAGTTTGGGGGAAATAGCTAGGAATGCTTTGGTTAAAACATAAGCTGTCTTCGATTAATTCAAATGTTCTGAATTCAACAAATATTTATTGATTACCTACCATGTTCCAAGTACTCTGCACAACACTCAGTATTAACAGATCAGAAATGGTCCCAGACCTTTTGGAACTTACAGGGTAATGAACACATCCTTCAAAATTATCCTTTCTTTTGTGTGATCCCATGGTCATCAAATACAAATTCACACTACCCAAAGCTTAGTACCCATAAAACAGTATATTACATTACCAAAATCAGCCTGCGGGTCAATGTATATACCCCTATTTCAATTAATAAATCATTCAGGCTTGCACATCAGTCTTTCATGAGTTTAGTTGAGTGAATCCTCAAAACTTAATCAATTCTGATTAATTGGTTAGATGTAATTTCTGAAAATTCAAAATACAGTAGCTGGCAATCAAAATAGTAATGGACTATTTCCATTAAAAGATCACCAAAGTGAGTCTCTACTTAGTTTATCCCCTGACAAAATGCCTTTATTTCATAATACCCTTCAAACTGCAACTAGTTAATCCATAAAACTGTTAACAATAAATGAGATATAGCATATGAGTGCTTCTGGAACTTTGTTGTTTTTTTTTTTTTGAGACGGAGTTTTACTCTGTCGCCAGGCTGGAGTGCAGTGGCGCGATCTTGACTCACTGCAGCCTCCGCCTCCGCAGTTCAAGGGATTCTCCTGTCTCAGCCTCCCGAGTAGCTGGGACTACAGGGCGTGCCACCACGCCCGGCCTTCTCAAACTTTAATGTACATACAAATCACCCACAGACATGTTAAAATGAAGACTGATTCACTAGGTCGGGGACAGCCAGTGATGTCCAGGCTGCTGTCCACGGACTACAAGGATACACACCTAGCACAGTGGTTGGCACCGAGACTACTCAGCCCAGTTAACTATTCCCTCCCATTTGTATATATCTCATCTCCCTTACTGATCTCACCTTCCTTGGAAGCAAAGACAATGACTTTCTCATCTTTGTATCTTTCAAAGTTCTAAGTAGAGTGAATGCCTTATCTACATAATGGCATTAGATATATGTATTCTGAATGAATGGCATCCACCTTTTAACAGTGATTATTTCTTCTATGAGTTATCCACAGAATTGTTTCTCTGAATTTATTTTAAATAGAAAAATATTGTTCAAAAGCTGAAAAATCAGGAAAACTCTCAATTTTAAAAACCGGTAAATACTGTATTTGTACCATACTCCAGTGCGTTTTTTCTCATGCTGACCTAACCTTTTTTAAGAAAATAAATATCCATAATTACCTGCTAGTTTATCTCCTAATGGTTTTCCTTTTTTTTTTTTTTGGTAAATAAAAATAAGCCATCAATTTTTCAGGGAAAGTTTTAAAACTACCCTTTTCTTTGTATGCAAGGGCATCTTTGTAAAGTAATACCTATAAAATAATCCTGGCTTCTCGGATTAATATTATATAAAAATCACAGTATCCTTGTTATCAATAGGTAGACCGTTGGCACAGTTTCATGTGTGTCTTCGCCGATTTTCTGTGATCACCGGAACAAGTGACTAAATATCTCAGGATTCGTTTCTTCCCTTGTAAATATTAGCTGTTAACCTGACCACACTTGGTTCTGTGCAGAGAAAAATGGTTTGAGGGGGTGTTTTGAGCACTCCAGAAAGAAAACAAAGGAGGAATATTTTCACTTCCTACTTGTTTACCTTTACTGTTTTATGGCTTTTTGGATATTTTTGGGTGACTTTGCCACCTACCAAACACAATTATTTTTGAGTACCTAAGGGCATGGTAACCAAGGATCGGGTTTTAATCCTACCATTAATCACACCATGAATTGAAAACAACATGAAAGGTCTTGCAAATAAACGTAATCACTTTTTGGCGTCTCCGCACAGGCAACACACCGATGCCTCTGATCTGGCGACCTTAAGCCTCGAAGCGCAGTCCCGCCTCTGCAGGCGGCCACCGCGCGGGGCTGGGTGGTCCCCCGGGGACCGCGAGCGGTTCCAAGGTCTCCGCCAGCTTTTGGTTTTCATCTTTATTAAAACTGCTGTTTGGGTGTGTGTCTTTTTTTTCTTTTTTTTCTTTTTTCTTTTTTTTTTTTTTAAGACAAGACACCAGGCCAGTTGCGCGACGCAAGCCGGCCGCGGGGCAGGCATTTCGGAGCACCGGGAAGCTCGGAGGCAGCGGCGGTGACCTCCAGACCGTCCTCCTGCGTCCTCATTAAAGGAGGCAAAATGGTGGCCGCGAACGCCATCAGGCTGCGCCAGGGCGGGGTTTCGGCGCCAACACAGAGGATCCCGCCAGATTCTGGCGGCCAGAACTCCTCCTCACCCAGGCCACCCCCCGGGGCCCACAGCCTGGGCAGCTACGGGCGT
>NW_012102255.1:2273588-2301659 GCF_000951045.1 Mandrillus leucophaeus | reverse complement strand
CGGGCGCCGCTCCACCCGGCCCCCAACCTTGTCCCTGCAGACCCGAGGCCGGAGCCCGACTAGTCCCGGGCCTAGCAGTGTGACTTCATCACACGGTCCCCAGCCCCTCCTTTCCCTTATTTCTCATCCATTTGGGGACAGCACGCGCGCACACACACCCTCGCCCCTCCTGTCCTGTTTGTGCGACGTGGCGTTGCTCGATTTTTGTTGTGAACTGCAGATTTTGAAAAGCGCCGGAGAGCTAGGTGAAGAGCTGGGCTCCCGAGGGGGTGACAGAACCAGCCCGCGGCCTGGCCTCCTCCTCCCGCTTCCCATCGGCCCGGCTGCTGCAGAACGGCCGCGCCTGCCCTCCCGGTTTCTCCCGTCCAGTCCTCACCGTCCTTTCCCAGAGAAAGCGGCAGCACAGCCTATGACAACTAAGCTGAAACGGAAAAACTGGGCCGGGCGCAAGAGGAAACCAGAGCCATTCGACTATTATTACTAGAGGAGAGGAATAGCTGTAGAAAAACATGCGCAAAATAGGCACAAACATTGCGTCGTCAAGGCTGCAATGTCTCATACAAAATAGAAGGTTCTCATAGCAACAAAAACGTGCCCATGTTGTGCTCAGTGTTAACATGCGTTAAAATGTTCTTAGTTGTGAAATTTGACATGACCGCTGGTTAAAGTTACAATGGAAGTTTTAAATCCTGCTTTCCGGAAACTTTGCAGCCATAGCATGAGGTTAAATTTTTCTTATTTTCAGGACAAGTTTACTCTACTGGAATATAGTAAAGCTCTTTTTATAAAGAGCTTTGAATAAAATACCTAACGATGTGGTTCAAACGAACACATTTTCAAAACTAATCTTAAATGGTATTTCAGTGCATATGTTAAAGCAATTTATAAACTAAATTTTAAGAGCCTTCAAAATACAAAGTACTCGTATTTAATGACTTCACAGTTTTAATGCTTTTTTCTGTTTCTATAATCTCTCAGGAAATCCTGACTATATTTTTATTAAAATAACTTTTTCTGTAGAAGATACCCATTTGGTGCTGTGATCAGCATTCTGCCTGAAATTGAATATAAACAACTGAATCATTACAAAATGGCTCATGTTAGAAGATACTTAAAACGAATACAATCTTGTACAGTAAATTTTTAACACCCCAAAATAACCAAAAGTAATTATTAGCATTCATTTATATCTACATCTCAGTCAATATGATCTGAATATTTGTGTTTAAAGACTCCCCCTCTCCATATAGATAATGAAGGGCTTTGAAATAAGTGTAGGAAGCCCTAAGTCTGATCTCAGGCTTGCTATTCATTCACTTTGCTTTTTCGTCTGCTGTTTACAGTTTCCTTTTTCTGGAGTGTCTTTCTCTGCTCTCTCCCCCGCCATCATTTCAGCTTCCCACAAACACACATTTGTCCCCTCCTGGTTGTCATGCAGGATGACTGTCTTTGTTTTTGTTTTTGTCTTTTGTTTTTTGAGACAGGGTCTCGCTCTGTCCTCCGGGATGGAGTGAAGTGGTGCGATCTCTGCTCACTGCAGCTTCCGCCTCCCGGTCTCAAGTGACCCTCCCACCTCAACCTCCCAAGTAGCTGGGAGGAGAGGCTCGCGCCACCATGCCTGCTAGTTTTTGTATTTTTTGTAGAAACAGGGTTTCCCCCTGTTGCCCAGGCTGCTCTCAAACTCCTGAGCTCAAGCGATCTGCCGCCTGCCTCGGCCTCCCAAAGTTCTGGGATTGCAGGTGTGAGCCACCGTGCCTGGCCAGGATGACCTTCTCGAAGTCACCTACTAATTGAAGCTTTCTGTCTCAGCCTTTTCCTCTATGGCCCCATACTCATAGAGCCTCCCACATTGATTTGCAATGCCTTCGTTCGTTCACTTGTTTCCACCTACCAAACAGTAAGCTCTTGAAGACAGAAACCGCATTATTCATTCATATATCCCCAGTATCTAGTACAATTTTTCTGTTTGGTAATATATGTCTTAAAAATTAAGATAGGAATAAGTCTTCTCAATGACTTTTTTTCAAAAAAGACCCAGATTCAGCACGTACTGTGTGTAAGACAGACCTTCCTTTTACATTACGTTTTCTCATCAGTAAAAGTACTGGGCCAGGTGCGGTGGCTCACGCATAATCTCAGCACTTGGGGAGGCCAAAGCGGGTGGATCACTTCAGGTCATGAGTTCAAGACCAGCCTGGCCCACATGGTAAGACCCCATCTCTATTAAAAATAGAAAATTAGCCAGGTGTGGTGGCTCACACCTGTAATCCCAGCTACTGGGGAGGCTGAGGCAGAAGAATCCCTTGAACCCGGGAGGCAGAGGTTGCAGTGAGCCGAGATTCACCGCTGCACTCCAGCCCAGATGACAGAGCAAGACCATCTCAAAAAAAAAGTACCAGTATTTCATGTCAATAAAATAGAATTCTTATATAAACATATAAATTAAAAATTATTATTTTAAGAGTTGAACAGATTTCTCTGCAAACCCCCCTGTATTTTTATATTTTTAAAACTAACTGTATTCAGCAAAGCTTTTTATTATGTAATTATTCCAAAACACATTAATCATTATTTATCTGAACTCCTACAGCACATTTAAAACAGTACTGTTTTTCTAGGTGTGGGTGAGTAAAAAAATATTTAATATATGTTAATTAACTCCCCCATCCCCTGACCCTGCCAAGGTTTGAATAGGAGCCTACACCTTTATAAACTCTTTTTATATACCCACACTACCTAACCTAATCAGGACACATATTAGTTGCTTCATATATACTTTTCAACTGCCTAATTTGCTGACTAGACATAAAAGTATATAATTCTAGAAAAGTTTCCACAAGGTGAAAATGATTATCCAAATAAAAAAGGCCCACAATGCCAGTGAGTACATTATCTGCATTATGCTGATATTTGACTCCTTTCAACTCTGTTTGATTGTAGAAACCTGACCGATGATTATATTACACTTTTAACTCTTTAAATATTATTAGCTTGCTTTGGACTGTGGAAAACTAACTACAATCATTTTTATTCCTTTGAATATATTTTGCGGATGGGCACTGTGACTCACGCCTGTATACCTAGCACTTTGGGAGGCCGAGGTGGGCGGATCACGAGGTCGGGAGATCGAGACCATCCTGGCCAATATGGTGTAACCCCGTCTCTACTAAAATACAAAAAAAATTAGCCGGGCATGGTGGCGGGCGCCTGTCCCAGCTACTCTGGAGGCTGAGGCAGGAGAATGGCGGGAACCCAGGAGGCGGAGCTTGCAGTGAGCCGAGAGCGTGCCAGTGCACTCCAGCCTGGGCGACAGAACAGGGACTCAAAAAAAAAAAAATATATATATATATATATATGTATATATGTATATATATGTGTGTGTGTATATAGCTTCTGAGCTGTAGCTTGAGTAACTTTTAATATTGTATGCCGCCAAAGCATTTTTTCAGTTAAACATCTCATAATGATTTTCAGAAATTTAGAATCAGAAAATCACTTTTGATCCCACTCGTGGATATATAAACTTAGGGCTAAATCAGAAAAGCAAGCACATAGTTTTAGACAGTCACACTTATTTGATGCATTACTCCATGGAGCCAGATGGATACGTACAGGTGATGTCCTTTTGCTTGCTTAAATTGATAGTGAGTTAAATCTGTTCGGACAGCCATCAGTGATGTGCCCATGAGGAACACAGAAAATGTTTCTTTTGAATGCAGTTGACTCAGTTACCTAAGATGTGAGTGAAGTGGGAAGGGTAAGTGGTGTGAATAATGCAAAATGATAGTTTAAAAATCCTTCACGCCATGCTTACTTTCCTAATATGGAGATCATTGAAATCTTGGACTGCGAATAATTTTTTTTTTAATGGATTTTCCTTGGGCATTGCCATTTACTAATCTCATGATCCTGGGCAAGCCATGTAATCTCTTTAACTTAGTTAACTCATAAAAATAGAAATAACAATGTCCAAACTTCCTATTTTAGAGTTTTCACAAGATGCAATAGATGTAACCGAAAGCTTTGAAAAGTTTAAAGGACTTGCAAGGAAATCTACTGAAGTAAGCCCCCATTCCACCTGGGACGAAGCACTCAGACGCCAAACCCCACCTTCTGTCCTGAACTTCACCTTCCACTAGGACAGTTTCTTTTCTAATGCTTCAGATGCACAACGGGAGATGTTCTGACTTCGGGGTTTCTACTCCTCGCTGCTGTCATCTGCTGCCTGTAGGACATGCAGTCTGGCCTACACCATACAGCTTCTCATCTTCAGCTTGTGGCCCTTCCTCGTTTCCACCTTGCTATTCAGGAGGGCCCCGACGCGTGTCTAGATTCCTTGAGCTGTAGATGCAGGACAATGAGAAGGAGGTAGTTACTTCTCTGGTCTAATTTCAGTTTCCTGACTGAGGGTACATGCCTTCCCTGAATGATCAACATCAAAAATAGCCAGCCCTTCATGGAAGACGCCAGCCCTCCTCATAGATGGGTCCCTGAGCTTATGATCTCAAAAGGAAATCCTTATCAGAATACACCAGAACAAGGACATAGTTTCATCACAGAGTTATAATAATAAAAATAGTTCTTCTTTATTAAGCTGCATGAGGTACTTTGTATTGTGTTAGTATTCCCGTTTCACAGATAAAAATACTACATCTTCACATAAATGGCTTGGTTAAAGCTCACAGCCAGTAATTAAGAGAGCTGGTTAGGAATCTAGTTCTGATTTCAGAGTCACTGTTTTGTTTGTCTGTTTGTTTGTTTGTTGTTTAAGACAAAGTCTCGCTCTGTTGCCCAAGCTGGAGTGCAGTGGTGGCTCACTGCAGCCTCGACCTCCCAGACTCAAGTCATCCTCCCACTTCAGCCTCCCAAGTAGCTGGGACTACAGGTGTGCTAACCAGGATTAACCATGCCCAGCTAATTTTTTATTTTTTTGTAAAGATGGAGTCTCCCTATGTTGTCCTGACTGGTCTTGAACTCCTGACCTCAAGCAATCCTCCTACCTCAGCCTCCCAAAGTGCTGAGATTACAGGCATGAGCCACTGGGCCCAGCTGTCACTATGTTTTTCTGCTTCTTTATAAAATAAGATATCGTTAGATCCTTTTAATAACCCAAATATTTAGAGAAGAATGTTAAGGGCAAACATTCTCCACAGAATTAGTCACCTCTCTCTCTCTCTGCTTTTCTTTCTTTCTTTTTCACTGCTTCAAAATATGAACCCAAGCGTCTGGCAGAGACTCTTATAGAGACTTTGAAGAAACCAGATAATGGCATGCACTTTGTCCTCGTCTGGAAAGACAACGAGTGGAACTAAACATCTGGCCAGATGCTGGCTCTTGGAAGGCAGGAGTGGAGGTGAAATTTACTCCTCCACCGTGAGCCAGTAGTGGGCTCTCGCCTTCATACTTCTCTTTCCTTCCCGCCTTTCTGCAGCTTTAGGTTTCAGGCCTCTCAGTCAAGAAGGAGAGATTTAATTGTGTTAAATTCTTGGCCCTGGACAAGATCATGTTCAGTGCCAAAGCTCGTTCAGGCTTTCCAGGGAGACCCGGCGCAGGAAGCCCAGGCGGCAGCATTTGTGGGCAGCTTGCAAGTAACACTTACGTGAAACCACAGCTCTTAAAGCATTTGGAAAAGTCACACCCTGGCCCTGTTTCTCTCACAAGCACATGTTCCTTTCTGTCTCTCTTCAGTACAGACCGTGACACAGCGAATCACGATTTAATTCATTCCTCAAACACTTCCTGTCCCAAGCAGCATTTTTCAGGCACACTTATTGCCAGGCTAAGTCTCTGTTCTTTATTCATTGAAAATAAGACCTTAAAGGTGAAGGATGGTAGCTGATCCAAAGATTCAATACGTGTTTATGATTGCTCACACAACCTCTTCCTCCTTATATGTAAAAATAGAGGAAAAGTGTAAAAATACGCTGTTAATTGATTTTGGAATGTTTTGTTAGTTCCAGCCCCAAAAATACGTCTTCGAAATTAGGTTTCATTTATGTTAACATTTACATCAGGAGGTGACGCTGTATAGAAGAACAAGGAAATGGTCTTAGAAGGTAAAGCGGTCCAGGATTGAATCTCAGTCCACTACTCATTAGCCAGAGACTTTGGAAATGTTACTTCCTCTCTGTAACCTCAGTTTCCCCATCTGTAAAATGGAGATAAGAAGATGATTCACCACTTTTGTTTTTTTTTTGGGACAGCCTCACTGTCACTCAGGCTAGAGTGCAGTGGTGCAATCTCGGCTCACTGAAACCTCTGCCTCCTGGGTTCAAGCAATTCTCATGCCTCAGCCTTCCGAGTAGCAGAAATTACAAGCGCATGCCACCATGCCCTGACTGATCTCAAACTCCTGACCTCAAGTGATCCAACCAACTCAGCCTCCCACAGTGCTGAGATTACAAGTGTGAGCCACCACGCCCAGCCTCGATTCACCATTTTGCACCTGGAGGCAATCTATAGTTCTCTCTTAACCTGTGGCCGGATTTAATTTTAATTTAAATTTATTTATTAATTTTGTGAGGCACCGTATCACTCTGTCACGCAGGCTGGAGTGCACTGGCACCATCTCGGCTCACTGCAAACTCTGCCTCCTGGGTTCAAGCAATTCTCATACCTCAGCCTCCCAAGTAGCTGGGATTATAGGCATGCAGCCACCACATCCCGATAATATTTGTATTTTTAGTAGAGATGGAGGTTTCACCATGTTGGCCAAGCTGGTCTTGAACTCCTGGCCTCAAATGATCCACCCACCTCGGCCTCCCAAAGTGCTGGGATTACAGGTGTGAGCCACCACACCCAGCCTTGATTTCATTTCTCTGGACTATGTCCGTGTCACCATCCAGTGACTCGAGGGCCAATAGTGGTAATGTTTGGAGCATTTACTGTGTTTTAGGAAGTATGTCAAGCATTTTACATGGACTATCTTATGTAATCATCACAATAGCCCTATGAGAAATATACTAATATTTCCATATTAAAGATGAGAAACCAAGAGTTAAGATCCCCAAATTGCTTCTCTGAAAGGAGAAGCCTCTCTACTGCTCAGCCCCTCCTCCCGGTTTTGCCTCAGAGTCTTACTCTGGATGTTTTCTTTTCCTCCTCGTATCAAGCCCCAGGGGCTTAGCCTGCTTTTCCCCCGGGAGGGAGGCACACACCATCCATGGGGTGACAGAGGAGGGCACTGTGTCTCCCAGTCTTTCTAACTTCCACCCTCCTTGCTACCCTTGAATGTAATCATGTAGGTATTTTTTTTTTTTTTAATTTAAAAGTTTTACTGTTCAGCTATGGGGAAAGAGATAGGATAATAAAATTAGCAAGCACAAATATTATAAAGGTTCCGGAATTTTAGAAAATTTTTACAAATATGCCTCCTGATTCAGAAAGTTCTTGAGTCCCTCTGAGATGGTAAGAGGGTATGTCTGACACATGGCACACATGGCTTCTCTGTCACCTGACCATTCCAGTGCTGCCAGCACTATAATTAATTTTCCTCCCCAGAGTTTCCCCAGATGAGTGATAGTTCATGAGGCTCTGATAGGACAAAGGAAAAATATCCTGGGTCTGAATAAATAGTTATAGATACATGTATACAGTATGTGGATTTTTATTTTTATTTTATTATTGTTATTATTATTATTATTTTGAGACAGAGTCTCTCTCTTTCGCCCAGGCTGGAGTGCAGTGGCGCGATCTTGGCTCACTGCAACCTCCGCCTCCTGGGTTCAAGTGATTCTCCTGCCTCAGCCTCCCAGGTAGCTGGGATTACAGGTGTCTGCCACCATGCCTGGCTAATTTTTGTATTTTTAGTAGAGAGGGGGTTTTGCCATGTTGACCAGGCTGGTCAACATGCCCGGTCCACACTTTTTACTACCTATCTGCTTGTTGATTGTGTATTGCAATTTAAAAATCCACATACTGCCAGGCATGATGGCTCACGCCTGTAAGCCCAGCACTTTGGGAGGCCAAGGCAGGTGGATCACCTGAGGTCAGGAGGTCGAGACTAGCCTGGCCAAAATGGGGAAACCTAGTCTCTGCTAAAAATACAAAATTAGCGGGGCTTGGTGGCAGATGCCTGTAATCCCATCTACTCGGGAGGCTGAGGCAGGAGAATCACCTGAACCCCAGAGGTGGAGGTTGCAGTGAGCCAAGATCGCGCCACTGTACTCCAGCCTGGATGAGAGAGACTCCATCTCAAAGAAAAAAAAAAGAAAAAAGAAGTAAAAAGTGAATTTGTATTATGTTTTATATTATGGGCAATTACAATACTATTTTGAACTTTAAAATTGAGCAGAAAATTGAGCCAGACACGGTGGCAGTGGCTCACGTCTCCTTTGGGAGGCTGAGAGGCAGGAGGATTGCTTGAGGCCAGGAGTCCGAGGTTAATGATCTTGCCACTGTACTGCCTGCCTGCATGACAGAGTAAAATCTTGTATCTTTTTTGTTTTTTTAAAGATTGCCTTACACAGGTGGGGCAAGGAAAAGAAATTGAGCAGAAAATGACTCAATGCAGTACCTGACTTTGGCTGTGTAGGCCTGAATTATGGACACTTACACTTAATAAGAGGCTTAAGAATAACAATCAGTTGAGACTAAACATTCTTGTGAGTTGGAAGCTAACTCCTTACTAAAGTTTCACATTACCTAGTAACCACCCTAGAACAAGCATCTGCAACCCCATTTTCTTTTTTCTTTTTTCTTTTTTTTTTTGAGACAGAGTCTGGCTCTGTCGCCCAGGCTGGAGTGCAGTGGCCGGATCTCAGCCCACTGCAAGCTCCGCCTCCCGGGTTTACACCATTCTCCTGCCTCAGCCTCCCGAGTAGCTGGGACTACAGGCGCCCGCCACCTCGCCCGGCTAGTTTTTTTTGTATTTTTTAGTAGAGACAGAGTTTCACCGTGCTAGCCAGGATGGTCTCGATCTCCTGACCTTGTGATCCGCCCGTCTCGGCCTCCCAAAGTGCTGGGATTACAGGCTTGAGCCACCGCGCCCGGCCTGCAACCCCATTTTCAACAGAGAACATCACTACGCAATGCAGTCCAAACATATAAGGGTAAAAAATCTTCACGGTTTGGCTGGGTTTTTCTCTTCCCCCACCCTTGCCCCCCGCCGCTTTTTTTTTCAGGTCAGCTATATTTTCAAGGAGGTAAGGGAAGGTGTGAGATTTGGAAATGAATAGTGGTGACAGGAGAGAGAGGTTAGAAAAGGAAGTTATTTTTAGGAAGCCTTGGATGGAAGGGAAAAGTGAGTTGCATTTGGGGCATGGAGCTAGGGGAAGTCAGGCCAAGGGACAGCTGGGTAACTGTTGAAGGGTTTACCTCATTCTCTAGTCCCTCTCATTTCTTATGTATTCGTAATCCTTCCTCACCAAGTAGTAAAAGGAAGGCAGGCACAAACTCCTGGGGGGCTCTTGTTCATGTTAGCCTCCCTCCCCATTGTTGGAGGGGGACGATTCACTCAGCATTCAGAAAATGCTTCTGGAGCACCTACTAGGTGCAGGACTGTCTTCTAGGTCCGATAGGGGGTACACAAACACCACAGCTGCTCTGCAGTTGCTGAGGTCCTTTCACAGCTGGTAACAATGACCCACCAACTTGAAATACTCACCCTCCAAAACTACGTTCTCCTTCAAATGGTGGCCAGCATCCATACCATGCCCTCGCCGTGGCCACAGCATACCCAGCAATGGTTTCTATCTACCTTTTTAGAAAACTACCAACTGGCAACCCAAAACGCCAGAGAAGTGTCATCAGAATAGACTAATACTATCTTTCCCAGGAGACAAGTGGTGAGTTATTCCTATTTGTAAAAAGCAAGGGATTATGGATTTAAGTAATTTGGCTAAGTTTATTCACTAAGTTATTTTATTTTGGTGCCTTAAGTGGGTCTCAAAGCCTTTGAATTCATAGATCTTTAAGTAGAATATTAACTAGAAATTTCATACTAGTTACGGCTTATTTGAAACCAAATAACTGAACCTAGCACTTTTTTTTTTTGCCTTGATCGTACAATGTTTTTCATGTTATTATTTGATTAGGGCAAATACAATTTTTTTAAAACAGGATATAACGAAGAAATTAATACTTTTAAAACTAGTGGCAACAAACGCAAAACCTTCCCTGAATGATCTTTAAAAACCACGCCTATGCAGCATTGAGGCTCATGGAAAGCTTCTTTTTAACGCCTTTCTCTTTAAAATATGAGCGCTCACGAGACTGTGACGCTGTTTTTCTTTGTATTGTTATTTTTTAATGATCACTTTAACAATGAACAGCATGACGGGAAAGCCAGGGCCCTAGACACCTGAATTTTATTTCTATTTTTGCTCCAGTGTCATTTAGGAATGCTAGACCTCTGTGCTTCCCTTTCTTTAAAATGGATATGACATTTTTACCACTTAATACTTATGCTTTGAAATCTTAGGATAATCATTGTCCTATTTTCCATAAGTATCACCTAGTAATAACAGTAATAGAAGTTGGGGATCAAAAATGTGAAATAGGATCACCGTCTTGATAACCTTAAGGGCAAATTTCACTTCCAATCCAGGGCGTAGACACCTACATGCCCTCCGTATCTGCACTAAACCATAAATGGGCCAAACTGTCCAACCTTGACCGCTCCTGGCCCTTAATGCTTCATCATAGTCCGTAGCAAAACACTATTGCTAAAATAAAGTAGAAGACAGTGATCTCAGCTAGACACAATCCAATTTTAAAGAGCACCACGCCTCAATATCATTCTATCTTTGCTTTTATCATTAGACTTTATTTTTAGGGCAGATTTAGGTTTACAAAATAATTAAGCAAAATGTAGAGTTTCCCTATGCCTCATTTCTGCCTGCCTCCCCACCAGTCTTCCCTATTAGGAACATTTTAAATTAGTGTAGGCTGGGCACGGTGGCTCATGCCTGTAATCCCAACACTTTGGGAGGTCGAGGTGGGCCAATCACGAGGTCAGGAGTTCGAGATCAGCCACGCCAACAAGGCAAAACCCCGTCTCTACAAAAAATACAAAAAATTCGCTGGGCGTGGTGGCGTGCACTTGTAATCCCAGCTACTGCAGGGGCTGAGGCAAAAGAATCACTTGAACCCGGGAGATGGAGGTTGCAGTGAGCTGAGATTACACCATTGCACTCCAGCCTGAGTGACAGAGTGAGACCCCCCTCTCAAAAAAAAAATAATAAAATACATAAATGAATTAGTGTAACCCCATTTTTTTCATTCTATAACATGCACCCATGCATGCACGTATGTGTGGGTGTGGTCTTGAACTTAAGGCCTCAGGCAATCCTCCCACTTCAGCCTCCTGAGTAGGTGGGACTACAGGCACACACTACTGAATCCAGTTTATTTGATAATATTTAAATAATTAGAGACAGTTACTGCTTTCGCAAATAAGAAAATAAGTATTTTAGTGAGCTTAAGCAGTCAGACCTATTAGCTACCAACAGAAGAATTACTTTGGCACCACTTATACCCAAACTAAAATCATTGTATTTGATAGGAATGCTTATATTTAAATAGCTATTCAGCTAGTTGGGGGCATAATTTGCAACAAACATGGTAAAGAAAGCCCTAAACTTGTAACACGAAACCGTAGACTGAAGTTCTACTCCTAACTCTTCCCTCAGTTGGTAACTTTGGCTGAATCTCTGTGGACTCTGAGTTGGATTAGAAAATCTACAAGAGACCTTTCCAGTTCAAAATGTTATTAATTGATTAATCCTTTGTTTTCCAAAGTGAGTGGAAGGCTATTTTATGTGGCTGACAATTTTAATTTATTTGTATAGTTGTTTTTATTTCAAAGTGTATTTAAAAATCTGCCTCAAACTCAGATTTCACAAATATCATTGCTTAAGATGAGACTATATTTTAAAACTTGGTCAATTTATGTCAAATTAAAGAAAATGTTGGTATCTAATAGTACAAGTAACATGGACGTGACAAGAATCAGAAGTGAAGGGTGGCTAGGTGCGGTGTCTTACACACGTAATCTCAGTGCTTTGGGAGGCCAAAGGCAGTAGGGTGGCTTGAGTCCAGGAGTTCGAGGCTGCAGTGAGCTATGATCACGCCGCCGCACTCCAGCCTTTGAGGAGACAGAGAGAGAGAAAAAAGAAGTAAAGTGTATTAGTTCATTCTCGAATTGCTGTAAAGAACTACCCAAGACTGGGTAATGTATAAAGAAAAAAGGTTTAGTTGACTCACAGTCCCACAGGCTGTACAGGAAGCATGGCTGGGGAGGCCTCAGGAAATTTACAATCACGGCAGAGGGTGAAGGGGAAGCAGCACCTGTTACGAGGCTGGAGAAAGGGGAAGAGGGAGCAGGGGAAGGGGCTACACACCTTTAAACAACCAGATCTCGAGAGAACTCACTATCACAGGAACAGCAAGGGGGAAACCACTCCCATGATCCCATCACCTCCGGCCAGAACCCTCCTCCAACATGGAGGATTACAATTCAACGTGAGATTTGGGTTGGGCACAAATCCAAACCATCTCATAATGTATAACTGAAAAACATTCAGGAAATACTGGATTAATTAATATATTAATCCATTCAAGGCATCCATCTCCATGTCGAAGAGAGCTGTGTCCCAGAACTCTTTTTTTAAACCTAAATAATTTGGCTCAATTAACGAACAAGTACCTTGGAATTTACAGGTGAAAGAAAGCACAATAAGAAAAGTAGTAGGTTGGTGCAAAAGTAATTGCTGTTTTGCCATTAAAAGTAAAGGCAAAAACCACAATTAATTTTGCACCAACCTGATACTATATCAGAGAAATGCTTGCAAGTTAAGTACCACAGACCAAGAGTGATTAAATCTGATTCCAAAATACCTCCAACATTTCCTGAAATTAGACAAGTCTACGGGGCCAATTTGCAAATAAAGAGAAGCGCTGGATTAACCTGTCCTAACGTTTTTCAGTGTATAACAACCTCCTTATATTATTTGGCATATGTAATCTGACATATTAACCATGAACTTATCCAAGTATTCGAGTTCATCCATAGCTCTTTCCTAAGTAAAATGCTATCATGATTCTATCTTTAGGCAGCCTTATTCCCTGCAGCACCAACTGGTCTTCCATCTGGGAGGGCAGCAGAAATTTCTTTTTACTTTTTTTTCATTATTTATTTATTTTATGGAGACAGGAGTTTCGCTACGTTGCCCTGGCTGGTCTCGAACTCTCGGGCTCAAGCGATCCTCCTGCCTTAGCCTCCCAAAGTGCTGGGATTACAGGTGTGCTCCACCATGCCCAGCTTAGAAATTTGACCCTACTTTCATATGCGATTTCCTTGCCTTACCTCAAGTATCTAAAGCATGTTTTTTGTTGTTTGTTTTTGTTGTTGTTGTTGTTTTCAGAGACAAGAGTTTTGCTCTGGTTGTCCACGCTGGAGTGCAATGGCACGATCTTGACTCACTGCAACCTCCGCCTCCCGGGTTCAAGCCATTCTCAGCCTCGGCCTCCCGAGTAGCTGGGATTACAGGCGTGCGCCACCACACCCAGCTACTTTTTGTATTATTAGTAAAGATGGGGTTTCTCCATGTTGGTAAGGCTGCTCTCAAACTCCTAACCTCAGATGATCCACCCATCTCCGCCTCTCAAAGTGCTGAGATTACAGACGTGAGCCACTGCGCCTGACCAGCATGTGGTCTTTCTTTAATCCCCATGTGGACCACATAAGTGCAGAAAGAATAATGCGTCTTATTCATCCTTATAAGCCATATACCTTTTTTCTTTTCTTTTCTTTTTTTTTTTACATGTACCAGTCATCTTTTATTTGGAGGTTAATTCCCATTAGGACATGAAAGGATTCAGCAACGATTGAGATTGTGTTCCTCACGGAGGGGCTCGGGCCAAGGTCATGGGGTCGGGGGGTGGTGCAGAGCGTGTCCTCTTCAGTGGTATTTGCGGAGCCGCTCCTGCTTGAGATGCTTGTAGGAAATGCAGTAGTTGAAGAGCACGTAGCATGCCAGCACCATGGTAATCCCCGAGATGTTCCCCTTCTTCACGTTAACGTACTTGTTGTAGTACCGGTAGTAACCTCTTCGAAATGCTCCGAGATTGCCACTAGGGCTAAAGTCCCGCATCAAGATCCAGCTTGGCAGCTCCCCCAGTTTGACCTCCAGAAGTTTCTTGTCCTTCACTGGTACGACTGATGCCATCTTGGAGTCCTGGTGTCCGCTGTGCCTCCATATACCTTTTTTCAATGTCTGAAACAAATACTTGCTGAGCCCAAAATTTAGGTAACTTAATTATGAATAAAGCATGATCCACTTCTGCCAAACATACACTTAAGATATCAGTCATTTGCAAGTTTCATATGTTCAGTTTTCTGGATTTTTCCATGTCCTAACCATAAGAAGTCAGAAGGCAAAGAATTTGGAGCATATGTCTCAGTTCCGCTACATAAGTTATAATGTAGTGCTCTACCCCTCAATTCTTTTAGAGAGTGGACAGAAGGCACCACACGTAAACAATTATTTCTGTGGTATGCAAAGCTGTCATTGCGATACCTGCTATTTGATGCAATGTCCTGTATTCAAAGATTCCTTTACTAATCTCCTGTTTAAGTTTGGGCAGTCTTCATTGATGTATGCTGACTGTTTCTTTGTCAGAAAGTAAAACCTTTTTTTTTTTTTTTTCTTAGCTCCTAGGAAAATCAGTCCTCAATTACAGTAATCCGCTTATCTCAAGTATTTAGTCATCTGTTGCCTCTGTTACTTTTAGAAAATGGTAATAGCTAATGTTTAGAATTCTATGTGCTAGGATCATAGCTAGCATATAGGACTTTAAGAGTCACAATGACTCTATGAATTGTATACTATGACATTTTAGGACACCATGACCTGGAGAAGTGAGACTTCCTGTCCAAAGACCCACAGTTAGTATAGACCAAACACAAGTAGCCTGACTCCAAAACCTGCACTGCTAACCACTCTCCTGTGTTTTTATCCTCAATTATTTTATTTCACACGGTGTTTTACAAATATATTTCAAGCTTTTTTTTCTTTTTAAAAAGGAGAAAATATTGATCCTAAATTATCAGTTGTGTCATAAGTCTTTATGTTTTTTGTTGTTGTTGTTGTTGTTGTTATTTTTGTGTTTTGTTTTGAGACAGAGTCAGTCTCGCTTTGTCCACCAGGCTGGAGTGCAGTGGCGCCATCTCAGCTCACTGCAATCTCTCATTCCCGGGTTCAAGCAATTCTCCTGCCTCACCCTCCTGAATAGCTAGGATTACAGGCATGTGCCACCACACCTGGCTAATTTTTTGTATTTTTAGTAGAGACGGGATTTCACCATGTTGGCCAGGATGGTCTTGAACTCCTGACCTTAGATGATTCACCTGCTTCAGCCTCCCAAAGTGCTGGGATTACAGGCGTGAGCCACCGCCCCCGGCCTGTTTTGGTGTTTTTTGTTTGCTTATTTGTTTGTTTTTTTGAGATGGAATCTTACTCTGTTTCCCAGGCTGGAGTGCAGTAGCACGATCTTAGCTCACTGCAAACTCCACCTCCTGGGTTCCAGCAATTCTCCCACCTCAGCCTCCAGAGTAACTAGGATTAGTTACTTGCCACCACGCCCGGCTAATTTTTTGTATTTTTAGTAGAGATGGGGTTTCGCCATGTTAGCCAGGCTGGTCTCGAACTCCTGACCTGAAGTGATCTGCCCACCTCGGCCTCCCAAAGTGCTGGGATTAAAAGCGTGAGCCACCGCGCCCAGCCTGTTTTGGTGTTTTTAAAAATATGGAATGCTTCATGAATTCACGTGTCATCCTCGCTCAGGGACCATGCTGATCTGCTCTGTATCATTCTTCTTTTATATGTATAATGGATCTGCTTTTATGTTAGTATCTTACAGAAAGGTTTATTTGATGTGATGTGCCATTGCTCCAGTTTATAATACACATCCCTCAGTCATTCTCTTCTTGACATACATGGAATAAGATTATGTGATTTAAGGATATACATTTCATGGCTTCCTCCCTAAATAGTCACACCCACAGCTGAAGTACCCACCCTAGCAACTGAGAGAAGAGTAATTGTGTGCTCTAAACAACAGTTTAAAAGTAGGAGGCTGAGGGAGAACCTAAGCTCCATGCCTTTTCCTGAGTCCTTGGTACAGTGATTGGAGTTTTATCTGGCATGCCAGCTCCCGGGGTTTCAAGCGACAGAATGGTAGCATTAACCCAGCTTTCTAAGGCTGCCGCTGTAAACTGACTGGGCACAGAGGGGATACGGCTTCTGCCCCCGTCCTTTCTAGTTATCTACCGGTCTAGCCATCTGTGTATCTGCACCCCAGATATTGTAAACATTAACCATCCTCTCTCTTACACCTAAAAATGTTAAGGAACCATATATTGTTGTAGTGTATCTAGTATGTGCTAATAAGTACCAAAACCTCAAAATTAATAGGTTTGTAAATGGTGCTATTGCAGATAAATAGAATGTGTCATCTTAGTTTATTTGCGTGCATATATATATGCATGTATGCATATATATGTGTTGTGTGTGTGTTTTCTGCTATGGAGAATAGAACAAACCTGAAATGGAGGTTGGAGAATTTTACCCACACGCAGAATCAGTGTGTGCCCGCACTTCCTTTTCTCTGCTGCAGCCACAGTCAACTGCTTTCCATGACTTAGTATCTTAGATTGAATTTCTGCTCCTGCTATGTTTAGAATCTATTTTTAACTTGGCCAACTGATTTACTATGGAGCATGTGAGCGCTGCTATTTTAAAATATATAATAGTTGTCCCCAGAACCCACTCTATAGAAACCCTCTATGGAAAAACCACTGTGGGCCTGTCCCATTCCATGGCACATTTTCCAGAATGTATGATTTTAAAACAAAATCAGCATTTACTGAGTTCCTAATGTATATCAGGCAACAGGCTGTGTGCTTATTTATGTTTTCTTAGTTAATCCTCAAAACAATCCTGTGTTGGTAGAGATTCCTTGACTTACCAAGCACATTGTAACCCTGCATGTAAGTATGAAGCTGTGTACTGAGTGCAAAGATTGGGGGTATTCACGCCAATCCATCCCGAATTCAGATCCTATCTTTGCCACTTGTTAGCTAGGTGAACTTCAGCACGTTACCCCACCTCTCTGAGTCTCAGCTTTTTCATTTGTAAAATAAGAACAGTAACAGTTTCTTGCAGATTGTTATGAAGAAATGTTGACAGAGTTGATGTAGCATATTATGCAGTTCTACAGGGTCCGGCACAAGCAGCAACACAGGAAAAAGGACTTACTGCTATTCTTTTTATTATTATTATTCTGAGTTTTTTTCATGTCCTGGAAAAGAAAAAAAAATGGGAAGAGTTTGGAAGATGCAGGTGAAAGTAATATGTAGTTAAAAAAATGGGAAGAGTCTGGAAGATGCAGGTGAAAGTAAGATGTAGTTAAAAAATGGGAAGAGTCTGGAAGATGCAGGTGAAAGTAATATGTAGTTAAAGCGCCACTACACTGCTGCTAGAACTCTTTGACCTGGGCAGTTTCCATTTGAGCAGCTGGAAGCTGCAGTCATCCAGTGTGACTTTTGAACAACTGCCAGGCCTTTCAGTTGGGGCCTTTCGCCTCTGGGAGTCTTCAGACATCTGGAGGAACTTCATGAGTAATCCCTGGTTGTTGTTTAACAGAATATTAGCTTTGAACAGGTGTGTCTTTGCCTGCTGGGTCTCTGCACAACTTATGAAGAAGCAACTCGTCATACACCTACAGGGCAAATTCTTGGTTCTTGTGTCTACATCCAGCTGGGGCTGGGTTAAAACCACGTGTGATGATTTCGGAATCCCTACAGCGCTCTCTAGGAGACCAGCTGCGTGCTTTCCGGATCAAAGGCCCAAGGAGCTTTTCTGGATGGTCTTGAGGTGATGCCTTGTGACTTTGAGTTTTCCCTGAATGCCAACCAATACAACAGGTTTGTCTACCTCCTCTGCTCAAGTGGCTCTTTCAGTTTGGTTTTCTTTACTGCCTGCTATGGAACTGTTACATTAGGATACATTGATACAGTTTCTTCCGTTTAAAGGCAGGAGTTAGGAAACCTTGGCTACTGAGGTTGATGTGGAAGGAGGAGGCGGTCTTATATTGGCTGGGAACCTACTACAGTGCCAGGAATTTCACAAGGGAGGTAATACCATTGCACCGGGTAAGTTGAGGAAAGTTTTCTCTGAACACAACTATATTTGCTCAGCATCAAATCTCATATGTAGCTTATTTCTGTTTTCTTTTCTCTTTCTTTTCCTTCCTTCCTTCCCTCCTTCCTTCCTTCTTTCCTTCTCCCTTCCTCCCTTTCTCTCCTTCCTTCCTTCCTTCTCCTCCCTTCCTCCCTTTCTAGTCTTTCTTTTTCTCTTTCTCTGTTTCTTTCTTTCTTCTTTGTTTCTCTTTCTTTCTCTCTTTCTTTCTTTCTTCTTTCCTTTTTAAGACAGGGTCTCACTCTGTCACCCAGGCTGGAGTGCAGTGGCACAATCATGGCTCACTGCAGCCTGTATCTCCCACACTCAAGTGACCCTCCCACCTCAGCCTCCCTTGTAGCTGGGACTACAGGCTCATTCCACCACACCCAGCTAACTTTATGTGTATTTTTTGTAGGATGAGGACTCACTATGTTGTCCAGGCTGGTCTCAAACCCCTGGGCTCAAGTGATCCACCCACCTCAGCCTCTCAATGTGCTGGGATTACAGGCCTGAGCCACCACGTCAGGCCTTTCATATGTAGTTTAAAAGCAAATTGTTTTCTATGACTATGACAAGAAAAGAATCATTTTCTTCTGGTTAACGGAACAAAGTGAAAAGAAATTTTTTTTTTTTTTTTTTTTTTTTTTTTTTTTGAGACAGAGTCTCACTCTGTTGTCTAGGCTGGAGTGCAATGGTGTGATCTCAGCTCACTGCAACCTCCACCTCCCAGGTTTAAGCAATTCTCCCGCCTCAGCCTCCCAAGTAGCTGGGGTTACAGGTGTGCACTACCACACCCAGCTAATTTTTGTTTTTTTTTTCGAGACAGAGTCTCGCTCTGTCACCCAGGCTGGAGTGCAATGGTGTGATCTCAGCTCACCACAACCTCCACCTCCTGAGTTCAAGCAATTCTCCTGCCTCAGCCTCCCAAGTAGCTGGGATTACAGGCATGTGCCACCATGCCCAGCTAATTTTGTATTTTTAATAGAGATGGGGTTTCTCCATGCTGGTCAGGCTGGTCTCAAACTGGTAACCTCAGGTGATCCTCCCACCTCGGCCTCCCAAAGTGCTGGGATTATAGGTGTGAGCCACTGCACCTGGCCCAAAGTGGAAAGAAATTCTGAGCCATCATCCATTGAGTGTCTATTGATAATCTATGTCTCCTGGCTGGTGTGCAGTGGCTTATGCCTATAATGCCAACAATTTTGGAGGCTGAGGCAGACAGATTGTTTGAGCCCGAGTTCAAGACCAGCTTGGGCAACATGGCAAAACCCTGTCTCTACTAAAAATACCAAAAATTAGCCAGATGTGGTGGCACACACCTGCAGTCCCAGCTACTTAGGGGACTGAGATGGGAGGGTCGCTTTTTTTTTCTTTTTAGACAAGGTCTCACTCTGTCACTCAAGCTGGAGTACAGTGGCACAGTTATAGCAAACTGCAACATCAAACTCCTGGGCTCAAGCGGTCCTCTTGCCTCAGCCTCCTGAGTAACTAGGAGTACAGGTGCGTGCCACCATGCCTGGCTAATTTTTGTATTTTTAGTAGAGACAGGGTCTCCCTGTGTTGCCCAGGTTGGTCTCAAATTGCTGGCCTCACGTGATCCTCCCACCTCAGCCTCCCAAAGTGTTGGCATTATATAGGCATGACCCACTGTGCCCAGCTGAAATTTTTAACATCTCTCTCATGCACAATCTTGTCTAGAAAACTCTTGTTTTGTTTGCCTTAAATAGATAGTCAAGGTTTATGTAAATTGTTGATTGTTCATATATAATTTTATCAGCAACAATCAAATATACAATCACAAAGCTTATACAGTTACCCTATATTCTGAAAAAACTATTCTGAAACAATAGATTTGGAATTTTAATATCTAAATCTAGCTTACCGGCCAGGCATGGTGGCTCACGCCTGTAATCTCAGCACTTTGGGAGGCCAAGGCAGGCAGATCACCTGAGGTCAGGAGTTCAAGACCACCCTGGCCAACTTGGTGAAACCCCATCTCTACTAAAAATACAAAAATTAGCTGGGTGTGGTAGTGGGCACCTGTAATCCCAGCTATTCAGGAGGCAGAGGCAGGAGAATCACCTGAACCCAGGTGGCAGAGGTAGCAGTGAGCCGAGGCTGCGCCGCTGCACTCCAGCCTGTGCAACAGGGCAAGACTCTTTCTCAAAACCAATCAATCAATCAATCAATCAATCTAGCTTACTATCTTGTTCATTGTATCTTAAAAGTGTCCGTGTTTAAAATTTTGGTGTTCTTGGTAAAATATTTGCAATGAATTGGGCATCTTTGTAGAAACAGTTTAGTTTTCATTTGAATATCCAGCAGGCAGAGATTAGAAATTGTTATTAAGTAAGTGTATTTTAATGTGGTTCATTTAACTGACTTAATCCATATATTATCAGGCTTGAATGGGACTTTTCAGGGAATTTCGTTTGCCTTCTTTGTATTTAAGGCTTTCAGATTTATAGAAGTAAACTCAGTGAAAAGGATAGTGTTGTTTAAAATTATTTTTTCACTACTTAAAAAGATTAACTATTTTTTTCAATCAGTGGCTCACACCTGTAATCCCAGCACTTTGGGAGGCCAAGATGGGCGGGTCACAAGGTCAGGAGTTCGAGACCAGACTGGCCAATATGGTGAAACCCTGTCTCTACTAAAAATATGAAACTTAGTTGAGCGTGGTGTCGGGCGCCTGTAATCCCAGCTACTCGGGAGGCTGAGGCAGGAGAATTGCTTGAACCCGAGAGGCAGAGGTTGCAGTGAGCCAAGATTGCACCACTGCACTCCAGCCTGGGTGACAGAACGAGACTCTGTCTCAAAAAAATAAAAAATAAATAATAATAATAATATATGCGCATGGTACAAAATTCAAAAGTACAACAGCTATATAGTAAAAAGGCAGCCTGCCTCCCTTCTTCCCCCCCTCCAACCTGATATCCCTCTCTAGATAGAGTTGTCAACTTTTTATTTCTCTCAACTTTTTAAAAACCAGATGCAAATATTTAAGTTCTTCGAGCAGGGTCTTGTTACCTTCCTTTTAGAATAACAACAACAACAACAAAAATAGCATAGCATAGCATCATTCCAGAATCCTGTACAAGGTGTTTATTTTACATATGAAGCACAGAGAAAATAAAATTTGCTTAGTTTTCACTGAGCCTTGGGAAAGTCTTCTGTTGCATATTAGTGCAACAATGATAGTAAGCTATCATCATATGTAACTACAATGACCGTATGTTGTATATTTTCAATAAATAGAAAACAAGTTTCATTGAAATTAAAGATAATAAAATAGTCTTAATATGTGATAATCATTTTTGTATATACTATTTATCTGATTTGCAAATTCTTGAATTAAAGCTTCTCATGAATTTATATAGGAATTGAAAAAAATCTAATTTCCCCTGACTGGAAATCAATCTTGCTTTTCTAATTTTTTTTACATGCAAGTTCAAAAAGTAGTATGTACTATCTGTGCCCCCAGAGGCTGACCTGAAATAAAAGGAAAAAAAAAGTAGTATGTACCAGACGTTTTAAGTATATTATGTCTAATTCTCATAACAACCTTGCAAGATTGGGTTTGTTGCCCTCTTTGGAGATGAGGAACCTGAGGCTCTGAGAATTGAAGTGACTTGCCACAGGTTCACAGCAAGAAGTGCAAAGCTGGGATGTACACCTAGTTCAAACCCACATCCTGGTCCATAATGTTGTTAGAAACACAGAATCTACTGGTCTGGAGAAAGGCGGGATGCTTGACAGTGTGGATCTCACTTCATCAAGGCATGTGCCGAAAGCCTGAGGACATGTTCCTGAACAAAATGGAGTCAGGGATGCTAGAGGAACATAGGTTAGGTGAAGTGATAATAGGTAAAATAACCATGTTCTCATGTTCTCTAAAGAGCTCATTAGCAGCCAACGTATTTCTGGGAGTAGGTGCAATAGGGCTCTGTCCTTGGCCCTGTTCTGATCAACGTCTTATTAATGCTTGAGACCAGAGCAGTGAGTATAATATGGTAGGACTTATAAATAACTATTGAACAAATTAATGAATTAATAAGGATATTTGTGTTGTGCTGATCATATCTTTAGTTTATTTTATTTTGACACAAAGCCTCGCTCTGTCACCCAGGCTGGAGTGCAGTGGCATGATCTCAGTTCACTGCAACCTCTGCCTCCCAAGTTCAAGCGATTCTTGTGCCTCAACCTCCTGAGTGGCTGGGACTATAGGCGCGTGCCACCATGCCAGGCTAATTTTTGTATTTTTAGTAGAGATGGGGTTTCACCATGTTGGCCAGGCTGGTCTCGAACTCCCAACCTCAGGTGATCTGCCTGCTTTGGCCTCCCAAAATTCTGGGATTACAGGTATGTGCCATTGCACCTGGCCAGATTTTTCACTGTTAAGTTGAGTTTCTTGTATATTCTGCATATTAGTCTCTTGTCAGATGAATAGTTTATAAATATTTTATTCCATTCAACAGGTTATCTCTTCATTCTATTGATTGTTTTCTGTGCTGTGCAGAAGCCTTTGAGTTTAATATAGTCCCATTTGTCTATTTTTGTTTTAGTTGCCTCTGCTTTTGAGGTCTTAGCCACAAAATATTTGCCTAGACCAATGTCCTGGAGTGTTTCCTGTATGTTTTCTTCTAGTAGTTCTATAGTTTTGGGCCTTACATTTAAGTCTTTAATCCATCTTGAGTTGATTGTTGTATACGGTGAGAGACAGAGGTCTACTTTCATTCTTTTGCCTATGGCTGTTCAGTTTTCCCAGCACCATTTATTGAAGAGGGTGTCCTTTCCTCAGTGTATGTTATTGGCACCTTTGTCATAAATTAGTTGACTCTAAATATGTGGATTTATTTCTGGGTTCTCTATTCTGTTCCATTGGTCTATGTGTCTATTTTTATACCAGTACAACGCTGTTTGGGTTATTGTAGCCTTGTAATATGTTTAGAAGTCAGATAGTGTAATGCCTCCAGCTTTGTTCTTTTTGCTCAAGATTGCTTTGGCTATTCAGGCTCCTTTTTGGTTTCATATGAATTTTAGGGTTGTTTTTCTTTCTGTGAAGAATGTCACTGGTATTTTGGTAGATTCATTAAGCTGTAGATTGCTTTGGGTAGTTTGGCCATTTTAACAATATTAATTCTTCCAATCCATGAGCATAGGATGTCTTTCCCTTTGTTCGTGTCCTCGTTAATTTCTTTCATCAGTGTTTTGTAGTTTTCCCTGTAGAGAGCTTTCACCTTCTTGGTTAAATTTGTTTGTAGGGTTTTTGTGTGTACATAGTCACTGTAAATGGAATTGCCTTCTTGATTTCTATTTCAGCCAGTTCTTCATTGGTGTATAGAAACACTACTGATTTTTGTATCCTGATACTTTAATTAATTTGTCTACTAGTTCTAAGAGTTTTGTGGTGGAGTCTAGGTTTTTCTATTTTTTTTTTTTTCTTTGTATAAGGAGTCTGATACCATATAGATTTTTCTAAATATAAGCATATCATCTGCAAAGAGGGACAATTTGACTTCTTTTCCAATTTGGATGCCTTTTATTCCTTTCTCTTGCCTGATTTCTCTTGCTAGGATTTCCAGTACTATGTTGAATACGAGTGGTGAAAGCGTAAATCCATCTTACAACCTTTTAATATAGTACTATTAAGGTTAGGCACAGTTTGTTTCTGTCGCTTGTGATAAAAAAAAAAAGAAAGATACGTATCTACTTGTTCTTTAGGGCACATTGTATATTCAGCGAGGTTCTTGGCTTATTATATCTGCTTGGACAATGACAAAAATAGGTAATCTATGCTGGCTAACATTAGCAAGGAGGAGAAGAAAGTTGAAGCTAGTGGCTGGACACTAGGGCTATTTTTATTCTCTATTATTGTGAGTTTTTGAGAGAGATTCCAAATACTTCCTGAACTAATCCAACATTGCTTGCATTTTGTAGAGAGTTCTATACTAACGTCTATACTACCTACGAACTATTCTTGCCAAACAAATTGAAGCTGAATCTAATCAAGCTTCTAAAGCTTTCATTCACAGAAAATGGTGGAGAATGTAAAGGAGGAACAAGTTAAATGACACCAGGAGGGAGCAAACAAGCAAATCTAGGATGTGAGGTATTTTATACATCAACTAAACCAGTATCTTCCATAAGGCAATGACATTTTTAAAATAAGTAGGACCCCATGAATATATACACCTAATATATACCCACAAAAATTAAAAATAAAAAAAAATTAAATGAGTTGGAAGAAGAGGACTCAAAATCAAAAGAAACTTGAGATATTGTAACAGCCAAATGTGATATGTACATTCTGATTCAAACATACCAATTGTGACATACAAAGAAGAGTACATTTACAAGTAACAATGCAAAAAGAAAATTTCTCTAAAACCCATTGTTGATACAGTGCCATAGAGCACTTTGATGTTAAATAATATGATTTTCATGTAATAGTCATAAAAACATATCCTGCAAAATAGAACACAGTAATTTAAGATGTGTGAGTTCTAATTATGATTATTGTTCTGTGAACTTGAACAAATTACATAATACACTCAGCTATAAAATGGAAAGACCGATACCTCATTAAATGGTTACTCAAAGGACCTAATAGAAGTTATGGTAAAGAACATGCTAAGCATAAGTGCTATAAGGATACAACTTTCAAATAATAGTCCAATAGTGTAGTGCACAACCTCTGAGGTAGCCCTCGATGATCTTCTCCTACTGAGATTCCCAGCCTTATGTAACTCCCTTCCCTTGAGTATGATGTCACTTCAGAAATTAGGTTACAAAAAGGGGCCAGGCCTGTAATCCTGTAATCCTAGCACTTCGGGAGGCCAAGGCAGGCGGATCACCTAAGGTCAGGAGTTCGAGACCAGCCTGGCCAACATGGTGAGATCTGGTCTCTACTAAAAATACAAAAATTGGCCAAGCATGGTGGTGGGCACCTGTAATCCCAACTACTCAGGAGGCTGAGGCATAAGAATCTCTTGAACCCAGGAGGTGGAGGTTGCAGTGAGCTGAGATGGCACCACTGCACTGCAGCCTGGGTGACAGAGCGAGACTCAGTCTCTAAAATAAAATAAAATAAAATAAAATAAAATAAAATAAAAATACAAAAATTAGCCAGGCGAGTTGTGGCCGGGCACAGTGGCTCACACTTGTAATCCCAATGCATTGGGAGGCCGAGGCAGGTGATCACAAGGTCAGGAGTTCAAGATCATCCTGGCCAATAGGGTGAAACCCCATCTCTACTAAAAATACAAAAAATTAGCCGGGTGTGGTGGCAGGCACCTGTAGTCCCAGCTACTCAGAAGGCTGAGGCATGAGAATCTCTTGAACCCGGGAGTCAGAGGTTGCAGTGAGCGGAGATCAGGCCACTGCATTCCAGCCTGGGCGACAGAGCAAGACTCTGTCTAAAAAGAAAAAACAAAGAAGAAGAAAGAAGAAATTAGGTTACACAAAGATTAGGATTCGAGGTTAAGTTACCAGCAAAGTGAATGAAAAAAGTCATCAGTCTATCCCTACCTCTACATAGATTTTGCCTAAAATAATCTCAGATCACGATCTTGAACTGTTGACTGTGGGAGCTGGGTGATGGATAACTGAAAGGATCATTGTATGTTTCACTGGACTATTTTTAAAATCTTAACCATGCTTTTGTTTGAGACGGAGTTTCGCTCTTGTTGTGAAACAGAACTCCAGAACTCTTTCACCTTGCAGAACTGAAACTCAATACCCATTAACCAACAGCTCTCCTTTTCCCTTCCCATAGCTCCAGGTAACCACCATTCCACTTTCTGTTTTTATGAGCTTGACTCCTCCAGGAACCTCATATAGATGGAATCTACAGTATTTGTCCCCAAGGTTCTTCTGTGTTATAGACTGTGACAGGATTTTCTTCCTTTTTAAGGCTGCATAGTATTCCATCATGTATATATACTAAATTTTGTTTATCTATTCATTCCTTGATGGACATTTGGGTTGCATGCACCTCTTGGCTATTGTGAGTAATGCTGTCATGAACATTGGTTTGCAGATATCTGTTTGAGAGCCTTCTTTTATTTCTTTTGGATATGTGCTCAGAAGTGAGGTTGCTGGGTCATATGGCAATGGTACTTTTAATTTTTTGAGAAACCATCATGCTGTTTTTCATGGCAGTCATACCATTTTGCTATCCTGCCAGCCATTCACAAGGTTTCCAATGTCTCCACATCCCCATCAACATTTGTTATCTTCTGGGGTTTTTTTGGGTGGGGGTGTTGGGGGAAATAGTAGCTATCCTAATGGGTGTTAGGTGGTATCTCCTTGAGGTTTTGATTTGTATTTCTCTAATGATTAATGATGTTAGGAATCTTTTCATGTACCTGTTGGCCATGTGTATGTCATCTGTGGAAAAATGTCTGCACAACTCCTCCCTTGCTCATTTTTTATAGTTTTTTATCTTGTTTTCATTAAACTTTTTATCTATTTTAATTTGTTTGGTTTCTTTTACATAGACAGGGTCTTGCTATATTCCTCAGGCTGACCTTGAATTCCCAGACTTAAGTGATCCTCCCAATTCAACCTCTTGAGTAGCTGTTGACTACAGGCGTGCACCACTATGCCTAGCTTTTTGCCCATTTTTAAATAGGATTATTTGAGATTTTGTTGTTAAGTTGTAGAAATTACTTACATATTAAATAATTGTGGATATTGTAGATATTAACCTCTTACCAAATATATGATTTGCAAACATTTTCTTCCATTTTGTAGGTTGCCTTTTTGCTCTGTTGATTGTCTTTTGATGCACACAAGTTTTCAAGTTTGAGGTAGTCTCATTTGTCTATTTTCTTTCTTTCTTTCTTTCTTTCTTTCTTTCTTTCTTTCTTTCTTTCTTTCTTTCTTTCTTTCTTTCTTTCTTTCAGAAAGGCAGACTGCCACATGCAGCACCTCATTTGGATGTGTCTAAAGTCTTGGAAGCTTGACTACCCTACGTTCTCCTACAAGTGGACCTTGAGAGCTTGTTTGAAAGTTCTAGCAGGGGACTGCAGCTACTCATATACCCTCGACCGGGGACCAGTCCTCCTCTATCTGGGATGGTTGTCCTCTTAAACCAAACGTACAGCTGCGGGAGGAATGCATATGGGGCAGCGAGGGAGGAAGGGGACACGTGCCTAGTCTGCCAGATCAGCCAAATCAACCCTGGCACTCAATGGGGTGACAGGCGCCACAGCCAGATCACCCTCACATCCATATTTTTCTTTTTTTAAACTGTACTTCTGGGGTTGTATACGAGAAGTTATTGTATATGGCAAATCGTTTTTCCCCTGTGTTTTCTTCAAGTTGTTTTAAAGTTTGAGATTAATTTTTAGCTAATCTAATGTAGCATAAAATAAGGGTCTAACTTAATTTTTTTGCATGTGGATATCCAGTTTTTCTAGCACTATTTGTTGAACAAACTGTCCTTTCTTTATCAAATGGTCTTGGCCCCCTTGTTGAAGATTATTTGGCTATGCCATAATTTATCTCTGGGCTCTCTATGCTACCCCATTGGTCTGTGTGTTTGTCTCTATACCAATAGCACACTGTTTGAATTACTGTAGATTCGTAATGTGTTTTGAAATCAGGATGCTTGAGTCTTAAAATTTGTTCTTCTTCTTCAAAATTGTTTTGACTTTTTGGGGTCTCTTGAGATTCCATATGAATTTTAGGATCTATTTTTCTATTTCTGCAACAAACACCATTGATATTTTGATAGGGATTGTGTTCAGTCTGCAAATGGCTTCATGTAGTGTTGACATCTTAACAATATTAAGTCTTCCAATTTATGAACACAGAACGTCTTTTTATTTATGTGTGCCTTCTTTAATTTCCTTCAACAGCGCTTTGTACTTTTTTTTTTTTT
>NW_012102255.1:2269637-2273393 GCF_000951045.1 Mandrillus leucophaeus | reverse complement strand
CAGGATGGTCTCGATCTCCTGACCTCGTGATCCGCCCGTCTTGGCCTCCCAAAGTGCTGGGATTACAGGCTTGAGCCACCGCGCCCGGCCGCTTTGTACTTTTTAGTGTGCAAGTCATTCACCTCCTTGGTTAGGTAAATTCCTAAGTATTTATTTATTTGTTTATTTTTAGAAGGAGTTTTGCTCTTGTTGCCCAGGCTGGAGTGGAGTGGGGCGATCTTGGCTCACTGCAACCTCTGCCTCCCGGGTTCAAACGATTCACCTGCCTCAGCCTCCCTAGTAGCTGGGATTACAGGCATGCGCCAGCACGCCTGGCTAATTTTTGTATAGAAGGGGTTTCACCATGTTGGTCATGCTGGTCTCGAACTCCTGACCTCAGGTGATCTGCTTGCCTTGGTGTCCCAAAGTGCTGGGATTACAGGCGTTAGCCACTGCACCCGGCCAATTCCTGTTTTATTCTTTTTGATGTCATCGTAAATGAAATTGTTTTCTTAATTTCTTTTCCTGACTGTTCATTGTTCATGTATAGAAACATTCCATTAAAAAAAAAAAAACAGGAGGCCGGGCGTGGTGGCTCATGCCTGTAATCCCAGCACTTTGGGAGGCCGAGGCAGGCGGATCACGAGCTCAGGAGATCGAGACCATCCTGGCTAACATGGTGAAACCCCATCTCTACTAAAAATACAAAAAAATTAGTTGGGCGAGGTGGTGGGCACCTGTAGTCCCAGCTACTCGGGAGGCTGAGACAGGCAAATGGCGTGAACCCGGGAGGCAGAGTTTGCAGTGAGCAGAGATCGCGCCACTGCACTCCAGCCTGGGCGACAGAGTGAGACTCCAGCTCAAAAACAAAAACAAAAAACAAAAACAAAAAACAGGAATACAACTTTTCTGTTCAGAAATTTTCATAGTCCTGCATTTTGTTCTTTACCGATGCCCCAGAGGAATTGTTTTATGGGCTTGATGTCCGTTTGGAATAAATGAAGAATTCTGTGGAAATCAGAATGTAAGTAACATACACATTTGCTTAAAAGGCTGAACAGACTTGCAAGTACCCCATATATCTACAATTAGAGACATGAATGGGATCATTCATAATTCACAAGAAACTTGTTTGCATAGCACCAACAGCAGAGAAATTTGGGGGCTGGCTGAGGGGCCCTCTGTGATTACCCAGATCCTTGAAAGGAAATATTAGGCGCCTACATCAGTTGGGACTCTTTTCCTTACACTTGGCAGAAAACCCTTCATAAACTACCTCAAGGGGAAAAGAGGATGCGCATAATGGCAACGTCCTGGGGAACTGGACTTGGACTTGGCTTGATCCAGAGTGAAAATAAAGTTAGACACCGCACCCGGCCTTAATTTTTGTGTTTTAATTTTGTATTTTTGTTTTTTAGTATTTTAACCCCAACAGGGTTTCACCATGTTAACTAGGCTGGTCTCGAGCTCAGGTGATGTACCCATCTCGGCCTCCCAAAGTGCTGGGATGACAGGCGTGAGCCACCGCGCCCAGCCAGATTTTAGAATTTGATGACTACTGAGTGGAGGGGAATTACAGGAGAGAGGCAGGTACATCCCCAGTGCAGAAGTGAAAGCCTTTTGGTTGCTTTATTTGGCTGCACCAAGCGCGGGGCCTGTAGGCCTGTGTCGTCCAACGTCTAAACACGGCTGTTGAATACTTAACATTTAGCTATTCCAAATTGAGATGTAAGCGTAAATACACACTGGATCTTGAAGACTAGTACAAAAGAAATAAGTAAAATACCTTATTAATCATTTTTTATATTGATGACATATGTGTGTGTCTGTGTGTGTGTGTGTTTTGAGACAGGGTCTCGGCCAGGCGCGATGGCTCATGCCTGTAATCCCAGCACTTTGAGAGGCCGAGGTGGGCAGATCACGAGGTCAGGAGATCGAGACCATCCCGGCTAACACAGTGAAACCCTGTCTCTACTAAAAAAAATACAAAAAATTAGCCGGGCGAGGTGGCGGGCGCCTGTAGTACCAGGTACTCGGGAGGCTGAGGCAAGAGAACGGCATGAACCCGGGAGGCGGAGCTTGCAGTGAGCTGAGATCACGCCACAGCACTACAGCCTGGGCAACAAAGCAAGACTCCGTCTCAAAAAAAAAAAAAAAAAAACAGAGACAGGGTCGCACTCTGTCACCCAGGTTGGAATACAATGGCACAATCACAGCTCACTGCAGCCTCTGCCTTCCCAACTCAAGCCATCTTCCCACCTCAGCCTCGTAAGCAGCTGGAACTATAGGTGCACACCATCATGCCCAGCTTATTTTTGTATTTTTTGTACAGACAGGGTCTCTGTATGTTGGCCAGGATGGTCTTGAACTCCTGGCCTCAAAGGATCTGCCCCCTTGCCCTCCCACAGTGCTGGGATTTCAGGCGTAGACCTCCACGCCTGGTCAGCTACATGTTGAAATGATCATATTTTCATCTTTCTTTTAACTTTTTATGATGTCACTACCAATATTGGTTTAATTACATATGTGACTTGCATTCTATCTCTATTAGGCAGCGCTTTGTCTAGGCCGACTGAGTCTCCCAGAAAACCCTGTTCTCCCTCCCTCTGCTCTGGCAGTCTTGGGAGGTGCTTCGAACTGCTTGAAAATGTGATGTGTGGGGAGAGGGGAACCTGCCCACCCCAGCTCTCTGGGTGATTGACAGGTCAGTCCCCTTCCTGGGAATTTGCCCAGCATGACCTGGAGTCAATCCCCTTCCTGCCCAGCCCCCACCATTCCTGACTGGACCCCTTCAGCTGCTGTTGCCTGGGACGTCACCGAGCAGGCGTCCCTAGAAGCTCTCTCGGGACCCACGGGGGCAGCCCCAGGACATGAACATGTTCAGAGTGGTAGAGTGATAGAATGGAATTTTATTTATTATTATTATTATTATTACACATGAACGTGTTCAGAGTGGTAGAGTGATAGAATGGAATTTTATTTATTTATTATTATTATTATTATTACACATGAACATGTTCAGAGTGGTAGAGTGATAGAATGGAATTTTATTTATTTATTATTATTACTTTTTTTTTTTTGGAGGGGACAGAGTCTTACTCTGTCGCCCAGGCTGGAGTGCAGTGGCGCAATCTCGGCTCACTGCAACCTCCACCTCCCAGGTTCAAGCAATTCTCCTGCCTCAGCCTCTCGAGTAGCTGGGGCTACAGGCGTGCGCCACCACACCCAGCTAATTTTTTTGTATTTTTAATAGAGGGGGGTTTAGCCATGCTGGCCAGGCTGATCTTACACTCCAGACCTCAGGTGATCCACCCGCTTCAGCCTCCCAAAGTGCTGGGATTACAGACGTGTGCCATTGCGCCCAACCTCAACGTGCTTAATTGAAGATGTCATTGATTGTAAGGTGAACCATTGTTTTGTGTATCATTAAGGAAAAAACTTGTCAATAATTGTGAGACCCGGCACAGTGGCTCACGCCTGTGATCCCAGCACTGTGAGAGGCTGAGACAGGCAGAACGCTGGAGCCCAAGAGTTCGAGACCAGCCTGGGCAACATGGCAAAACCTCGTCTCTACTAAAAATACAAAAAATTAGCTGAGCACGGTGGCGTGCACCTGTAGTCCCAGCTACTCGGGAGGCTGAGGTGAGAGGATTGCCTGAGTCCTCGAGGCAGAGGTTGCAGTGAGCCGAGATCGTTCCACTGTACTCCAGCCTGGGTGACAGAGTGAGACCCTGTCTCAAAATTAATAATAATAATAATAATAATAATAATAATAAT
>NW_012102255.1:2254287-2268557 GCF_000951045.1 Mandrillus leucophaeus | reverse complement strand
TACTTTCCCCAGGAAATAGGGGCCTTACCTTGCTTGGAATTGTTGCAAATACATGTACATCTTATGGAGGTTTTCAGAGACAGGTGGACATTTTGCCAGCAATGATGGTGGACAATATTCCTAGAGGCTTGAAGACGTCTACTTTCGAATTAAACATAGTAAAGGGCCCGTTCCTTCCTACAGCACTTTTGGATACACCTGTTCCATGGCTTCCTTTCCCTCCTTCTGAAAGACTGCAATGACCTGCCTTTTCAAGTTTAAAAATAGGTGCCCAGACTAGGCTTTGAAATAGTTCAAAAACACAGCATCGCAGGAATCCCAGATGCTATAAAAATTTTGGCCGCATTTTCTTTTTTCTTTTCTTTTTTTTTTTTTTTTTTGAGATGGAGTCTCGCTCTGTCACCCAGGCTGGAGCACAGTGGTGTGATCTCAGCTCACTGCAACCTCCAGCTCCTGGGTTCCAGTGATTCTCCTGCCTCAGCCTCCTGAATAGCTGGGATTACAGGCATGTGCCACCGTGCCCAGCTCATTTTTGTATTTTTAGTAGAGACAAGGTTTCACCATGTTGGCATGGTGGTCTTGAACTCCTGACCTCAGGTGATCCGCCCGCCTCTGCTCCCAAAGTGCTAGGATTGCAAGAGTGAGCCACCGCGCCCGGCTCGCTGCAGTTTCATCCCTGTAAATACTATGCCCTTTGTCATCGTCTCAAAAGCAATACCACTGTTTTTTATTTTGTTTTGTTTGTTTTTGCTTACCTTTCACCCATCAACTAATCTGTTTTTTGTTTTTGTTTTTGTTTTTTTGGGTTTTTTTGAGACAGAATCTCACTCTGTCACCTAGGCTGGACTGTAGTGGCGTGATCTCAGCTCCCTGCAACCTCTGCCTCCCAGGTTCAAGCAATTCTCCTGCCTCAGCCTCCCAAGTAGCTGGGATTACAGACATGCGCCACAACGCCCGGCTAATTTTTGTATTTTTAGTAGAGACAGGGTTTCACCATGTTGGCCAGGTTGGTCTCAAACTCCTGACCTCAAGTGATCTGCCCACTTAGGCCTCCCAGTGTGCTGGGATTACAGGCATCAGCTACCATGCCGGGCCTCAATTAATCATTTTATTTATATTTTTATGTTTTTGCAGAGACAGGGTTTTCTTATGTTGCCCATGCTGGTCTTGAACTCCTGGGCTCAAGAGATCCTCCTACTTTGGCCTCCTAAAGTGCTGGGATTATAAACATGAGCACTGCATCCAGCTAAACAATTCATCTTTAAACAAAAAGCTTCCAGTAGTGCAGAAAAGCTGCTTCTGGAACCTTCTCTGTTGTCCTCCAGCACGCACAAGTGCAAACCTGGTGGTCTGGGGAACACCAACTGAACCACCTGGAAGATGTGGTGAGGATGAACTTCGTCTCTACCGACAAGGACATCGTTAAAGGAAGTTCTTGGCTGGATTTCTTAATGACATGACAACTGTAGAGGAATGTTTATCCTGCTTTCCCTCTTTCTCTTTAGGTGTATAAAGCCAAAGACAGGCCAGGCACAGTGGCTCACGCCTTTAATCCCAGCAATTTGGGAGGCCGAGGCAGGTGGATCACTTGAGGTCAGCAGTTCAAGACCAGCCTGGCCAATATGGTGAAACCCCGTCTCTACTAAAAGTATAAACATTAGTGGTAGTGGGCGCCTGTAATCCCAGCTACTCGGGAGACTGCGCCAGGAGAATCGCTGGAACGCAGGACGTGGAGGTTGTAGTGAGCCAAGATTGCACCACTGCACCCCAACCTTGGCGACAGAGTGAGACTCTATCCTGAAGAGAAAAATAAATAAATAAATAAAACCAAGGAGAGTGGATGGTCCATGTAATGCTACATATATGCCTTGCCCATATTTTCCTTCTAAGACATGAGTATGCTTTGTGCATGTCACCTTGCTTTGTATCATATAATGCTGTAACCTTGGCCACACCAGACTGTACTCTGAAACAGCTCCACCAAAGCCAGTGGGCTACCAAAACAGACATCAGTCCATGAGGTGGACTGGTACAGGAATCCCTACCCCCCTACAGCAGGAGTAATCCATATTGAACGGTGATGAACTGACCTAATCAGATTCTTTAACTTCAGGACTTTTGAATGTGAACCAAAGAGAAAGCATCAGAAATGGAATCTGAGGGCTGGGAGTGATGTCTCACACCGGCAATCCCAACAGTTTGGGAGGCTGGGGCAGGCAGAAGTTCAAGACCAGCCTGACCAACATGGTGAAACCCCGTCTCTACTAAAAATACAAAATTAGCCAGGTATGGTGGCACATGCCTGTAATCCCAGCTACTGTGGAGGCTGAGGCAGGAGAATCGTTCAAAACCGGGAGGCGGAGGTTGCAGTGAACAGAGATCACACCACTGCACTCCAGCCTGGGCAACAAGAGAGAAATTCTGTCTCAAAAAAAAAAAGAAAAAAGAAAAGAAAAAAGAAAAAGAAAGAAAGACGGAAGCGGAATGGAATTGAATAGAATCTGAGCAAACGAGTTAGCAGCATGGGCGTGATACCAAAGCAAGTGCAAAAAGCTTCAGCTCCAGAGAGGAGGCCTCTTACCTGCCATTGCTTTTAAGAACACTGGTTGGAATGTTGGCCTGACCATTTTGGCCAGACTGATCTCGAACTCCTGACCTTGTGATCCACACACCTTGGCCCAGCTGACCTTTGTATTCTTGGTTGTTATTTTGAAAACTTGAAATAGGCTGAGTGCAGTGGCTCACGCCTGTAATCCCAGCACTTTGGGAGGCTGAGGTGGGTGGATCACGAGGTTAGGAGTTCGAGATCAGCCTGTCCAAAATGGTGAAACTCTGTCTCTACTAAAAGTACAAAAATTAGCTGGGTGTGGAGCTGCACGCCTGTGATCCCAGCTACTCAGGAGGCCGAGACAGGAGAATCGCTTGAACCCGGAGGCAGAGGTTGCAGTGAGCCAAGATCTCCCCATTGCACTATAGCAGGGGCAACAAGAGCAAGATTCTGTCTCAAAAACAATAAAACAAGGGCCATTCTTTTCCTCATAAATTTATATCTTTATGCAAATATTCTATACAGTAACTTCCTAAAAGTGGAATTTGGAGGGCCAAAGGGAATCTGCACTTAACATTTTAATTGATGTTGCCAAATACCTTTCTACCACTTGAGATCATCTAAGCCTCACTTCCTCTCTTCCATCCAGAGCATGTAACCAAGGTGGATTCAGCTGCACTGAAGATCAGTTGCCCCAACCCTGTGAAGTTGACTGTGCCCAAGTTAAGAATACCTAGTGGAATGTGGTCCTTGTTACCTGAGGAGCGAAGGTGCGTCTGTTCGGGCTGTCACTCCGTCTGTTTTGCAGCACCTCACTCAAGTAAGTTACTCTGGAATTAACACCTCCTATATTTGGAAAAATCCTTGTGGTTGTCATTCAAGTACTGCTATATGCTGGTGTCTGTCCACATAAAAGACAACAGTCAAAAAGACACACACATTAATTTCAAACGTGTGACGCAGGGCAGCAGTATGCACGGATATCAAACCTAAAGAAGATGCATGTTTCACATAAGCCTGCACCAGGGAAATTTTATGTATGTAGCTTAAAGTTAGAAGCCAGCCTCGAAGTCTATTTAGAAGGGCCATGTCCAATGATATTCAAATTAATAAAGCAAAAATTGAATTAAGGAGGCCAAGCATATCCTTTTAAAATGTAGCTGATTAAAGTGCTGATAGAGAAGCAAGGTTTAGGCTAAACGGAAGGTCTTCTTCATTCGATAACGATTCTTAAAAGTCTGCATGCCATGTACCAAGGACTCAGAGACAATCAAGACACAGTCCTCAACCTCAAGGACATGACGGATCTTTGAAACGTGAAATAGGAACACAGAGTTGGGGGCAACTAACCTGTCCTGATGGACCTGGGGTGGGTTTCACAGAGACGATATTTAAGTGGAGACTTGAAAGGTAAGTTGACATTTTCCAGGTGCAAAAAGAAGGGGAAAAGCATTTCAGGCAAAGGCACAGGCGTGTAAAAGGATCTGGCAAATCTAAAGGATGTGGGAAACGAGAGAATTTCCATGCTTTGGAAGACAATGATAACACAGGTTTCGTCAGAAGTGTTCCTGATGAGCATTCTTTATGAGCCATGTCTCAAACTGGGGCCTTTATTTCTGTCTTCTTTCCCTGTCTGGAATGTGCTATCCAATATGGAAGCCACTGGCCACATGTGGCTATTGAGTGCTTGAAACATGGTGAGTATGACTGAAGAACTGAATTTTTAATTTCATTTTAACTTAAATGTAAAAATGCATACACTTGATTTAGTTGCTGGAAAATTTTTTAGCATGTGAAGAATGACTTGGTTATGTGAATCTACTTTTTCAACTATAAATTTTATGCACTCTAAATACAGATCAGGCCAGGCATAATGGCTCATGCCTAGAATCCCAGCACTTTGGGAGGCCGAGCTGGGAGGATCACTGAAGGTCAGGAGTTCGAGGCCAGCCTGGCCAACATGTTGAGACCCCATCACTACTAAAAATACAAAAATAGAAAATAAAAATTAGCTGGGCATGGTGACGCATGCCTCTGTAATCCCAGCTACTCAGGCGGCTGAGGTGGGAGGTTCCCTTAAGCCCAGGAGGTGGAAGTTGCAGTGAGCCGAGATTATGCCACTGCACTCCAGCCTGGGTGACAGAGTGAGAATCTGTCTCAGAAACTAAAACAAAAAACCCAAAGAATGTAACACATGACATTGATGACTTTTTATATTGATTACATGTTGAAATGATATTTCAGCTATATTGGGTAAATAAGATATATTATTAAAATAAATTTCATTTGTTTTCCTTTTTAAAATGTAGCTACTAACATTTTTTGAACGACATGTGGCTCATACTATATTTCTACTGACATTGCTCGTCTGGACCCTCCTCACTCATGCTTAGAGCTCTGTAATAGTTCCCTAACTATTCTTTCTGCCTTCTCTTGTTGTACATACTCTCTACGAGTTTAATCCTCTCAAAACACTATTTTTGTTTTTTGGGATGGGGTCTCACTTTGTTGTCCAGGCTGGAGTGCAGTGGTACAATCACGGCTCACTGCAACCTCCACCTCCTGGGCTCAAGCGATCCTCTCACCTCAGCTTTCTGAGTAGCTGGGACCACAGGTATGCACCACCACACCCCGTTAATCTTTTTAAATTTTTTGCAGGGATGGAATCTTGCTATGGTGCTTAGGCTGGTCTAGAACTCCTGGGCTCAAGCAATCTTCCCACCCTGGCCTCCCACTGTGCTGGAATTAGAGGTGTGAGCCCCTGTGCCCAGCCTTTCAAAGCACTACTTTTATCAAACTATGGATGCAAATTCCTAAATCACTTCTCGAGTCCTAGGACATCAGCTCCCTTCTCCCTCATCAGTCCGTTTCATGGGCCTTCTCTATTTCGTCCAGCCCTCCCTTCAAATCCAGCTCATTCTTTCCTTCTCCCTGGCCCCAAACCTCAGCTCCATCTTCTGATTGTTCAAGAAAAGCTAAAAAAACCCAGATTTCTATTTGGAAATTTCTGATTTGCAAAATGTTGACAACTCCAACAGAGACTGCCTACCCAACAGCCATTTCCCCCTTCTCCTTAGAACACTGCCTTGAACCTGGGCAGCAAGCGTCCCAGATAAACCAATACACTTCCCAGTCTCCCCTGCACCGTGTGTGGATAATAAGATAAGCGGAGAAATTAAAGGCAGCCAACTCCGCTGGGAGATGTCCCCTTTTGCCCTCTCCGTCTTTCTCCTTCCTGATAGAATGAATGCACATGGCTGGAACCCTGGCAGCCACTTTGTATCATAACACAGTACTGAGAGTGAAAGCGGTATGTTGAGAATGGTGGAGCAGAAAGATCAGTGCCTGGGTTCTGGCTCACTCTGGAGTCACCATCTTGAATTGCCTATCTTTGGTTTTTCTTTCACATGGGAGAGGAATAAACCTCTATCTTATATAAGCCACTAATTTGGCTTTTCTGTTTATATGTGGCCAAACCTAATTTGACAATTACTTCAATGGTTTAACAAGCACTGTGGGCCGGGCACAGTGGCTCATGCCTGTATTCCCAGCATTTTGGGAGGCCGAGGCAGGCAGATCACAAGGTCAGGGGTTTGAGACCACCCTGACCAACATAGTGAAACCCTGTCTCTACTAAAACTACAAAAAAGTAGCCGAGCGTGGTGGCAGCTGCCTGTAATCCCAGGCAATTGCTTGAACCCAGGAAGTGGAGGTTGCAATGAGTGGAGATCATGCCACTGTCCTCCAGCCTGAGCGACAGTGCGAGACTCTGTCTCAAAAAAAAAAAAAAAAGAAAGAAAAAAGCACTGTGAAGATGCGAAGAAACAAAACAAACAAACACAAAACATACCAATGGTGCACCTAAAAGCAAAGCATCTGGGCCTCAGTTTCGCAATTTGAAAAACTGGTTCATTTCATTAAATGATCTATGAAGCCATTTCCAGGATTAAAACTTTTTATACATGTTAATTTATTAATCACATATCTGAGTGCCTGTTATTTACCAGATACTGTTATAGGTGCTGGGATACAGCAGTGAGCAAGAACATAAATTAAACTCCTCTAACAGTTGCACTGTGAATTATTCAGTGCTGAACTTTAAGCCAAGATCAGCCACTCACACAACTGTGTGAACAAGTCATTTAATTTCCGGGTTCTGATTAGTCTACTAACCAAGTAGGGTTAATAATGCTTTAGCTTGGCCGGGTGCGGTGGCTCACGCCCTGTAATCCCAGCCCTTCGGGAGGCCAAGGCGGGTGGATCACCTGAGGTCAGGAGTTCAAGACCAGCCTGGCTAAGATGGTGAAACCCCATCTCTACTAAAAATACAAAAAAATTAGTTGGGTGTGGTGGCGAGCCCCTGTAATCCCAGCTACTTGGGAGGCTAAGGCAGAGAATTGCTTGAACCCGGGAGGTGGAGGTTGCAGTGAATCAAGATCGTGCCACTGCACTCCAGCCTGGGTGACAGAGCGAGACGCCACCTCAAAAATAAATAAATAAATAAATAAATACATACATAAAAATGCTTTAGCTAGGCCTGGTGTGGTGGCTCACACCTGTAATTCCAGCACTTTGGGAGGTCGAGGTGGGTGGATCACCTGAGATAGGGGGTTCAAGATCAGCCTGGCCAACATGGTGAAATGCTGTCTCAACCAAAAATGCAAAAATTAGCTGGGTGTGGTGGTGCAGGCCTGTAATCTCAGCTACTCCAGAGGCTGAGACAGGAGAATCGCTTGAGCCTGGAGGTGGAGGTTGCAGTGAGCCGAGATCACACCACTGCACTCCAGCCTGGGCAACACAGTGAGACTCTGCCTAAATAATAATAATAATAATACTTTAGCTCACTAGCGATAGCTAATATATGCATTGAGTGCTTGACATAGATGATCTAATTTAATCCTCACGTGAGGCGATCCCCAATTTCTTGAGAAAAATAAGAAGAAATTAGGTAGCTTGTTCACAGCTAGTAAGCACTAGAGCCAGTCTTCAAAACTCGGTTTAATTCTTTGGACACTTTGAGGATCAAATGAAAATAATGACTGTGAATATATTTGGGGAAATTAGCAATTGCATGCAAATTCTTTCTCTAAGGTCACGAGAAAGGTCACTTGAAAGGGAACGAAAACAAAGTTTCTAAGTAGATGATGTGTTACATATATAAAGAGCGAATAGCACTACTCACCTCCTGTCAGAGACATTGCCAAGGGCTTCATACCTACTGCCTACCAGGAATCAAGCAGTGGCCTATGTGCTGAAGACACAGAGATGACTAAGAACAGGTATACTGCAGAAATGAACCCACTGTATATGGGGAGCATGATTTAATGCTGGCATTAAGCCTCAGCAGACAACAACATCCCGCCTTCTTTCTATATAGCCTAACGTGTTTACCAACTGGTTATAATTAGCTGGGTCACTGCCCTGATCAATGTCCCTGAGTGACAGTTCCTTAAGTCATTTCACCTTTTGGTTATTTTTTCAGTCTCGGAAGAAAATAACCTCCACAAAAATGCTCTGAGGAAAATTTGAAAATGTTAACTTCTGCAATCCCTGTTACATATGACAAGTTGGACGTAAGTCTTTATATCATCTCTCCCAAAATTCTACTGAAATGAGGAAAACCAGTAACAAGCACATTTAAAATTACGCATGGGTCAGAGACCATTCTGAAGGCTTTTTGATGTGCTCATTGGTTTAATCCTCACAATTTTAAGGTACTAATCCAGTGAGGTGGGTACTCATATTATCCTCATTTTACAGAGAAGATTCTAAAACTTTCTAGAAAGATAAAACAGGTCACACATAAAAGATCAGGAAGAATTGGAATAACACCATATTGTTCTATGTCAACATAAAATCAGCATTTGTTTTCTCAACAGAAGAAATTGAGAGATGCCTTCAAAATTCAGAGGAAACATGCTTTTCAAACTAAAATCAAAATCCCGGCCTGTAGAAGAAAGTAAAATAAAAACATTTTCTACTGTGCTCTTGCACAGCAAAAATTTTATTTGTCCCATGCTTTTTCTCAGCAAGTTACGGGCAGATGTACACCCCTCCCCACCGCAACACACACACACACACACACACACACACGGCAAACCAAGAAAGATGAGTACGTGAGATCCAAGAAACAGGAAATCCCACAGAGCCAGGAGTTCAAGAAAATTTCCAAGTTGTTGGTGAAGAAAAATCCCAGGTGGGTGGTGAGCTCAGAGAGCAGCCAGTCCTGGTTAAAATAGGCAGAGAAGGTTCTGGTAAGAAAGTATTCAAGAAAAAAATAAAACTAACGGGTTATTTAATGTATTTGATCAGTTTACATCTTTATTGGAACATTTAGGGTTGATTTAGTAGTAAGTATGCAAAAAATGAAGTAAATAAAAAAGTGAGGATGGGAGTTTGAGACTGGCCTCGGCAACATAGCGAGACCTCATCTCTAAAACAACAGAAAAACTGGCCGGGTGTGGTGGTGCATACCTGTACTTCTAGCTGCTTTGGAGGCTGAGGCAGGAGGGTCTCTGAGTCCAGGAGTTTGAGGCTCCAGGGAGCTATGAATGTGCCACTGCACTCCAGCCTGGGCAACAAAGCAAGACCTTGTCTCTAAAAAAAAACTTTTAAAAATAATTTAAAGCAAGACAATGATTAACCACGAAAAACACATCTAAAATGTTCAATAAAAAATCATTAAACAGTAAAAGTTAAAAAACACTAAGAAAAAAACAAAATAAAAGTGTACAGGAAAAATGTAATTAGCTGTGAACTATATAATGACGTAAATGCTAACTATTTATTTAACACAAACAAGGATATGACTACACTGGAAAAATTAGGGGAAGGTAATGGAGCAAGAACTGGAATTACCCTCCTCAAAAAGAAACAAGTACATTCGGCTGGGCATGGTGGCTCACGCCTGTAATCCTAAAACTCTGAGAGGCCGAGGCAGGCAGATTACCATCTGAGGTCAGGAGTTCAAGACCAGCCTGACCAAAATGGTGATACCCCGTCTCTACTAAAAATACAAAAAACAATTAGCCAGGCAAGGTGGCATGTGCCTGTAATCCCAGCTACCTGAGAGCCTGAGGCAGGAGAATCACTGGACCCCCAGGAGGTGGAGGCTGCAGTGAGCTGAGATTGCACCACTGGCACTCCAGCCTGGGCGACAGAGCAAGACTTCCTCTCAAAAAAAAAAAGAAAGAAAGAAACAATTACATTCAAATAATCAATGGCTTGAATTGATCATGGTTGCCTCTGGGCAGTGGGTTGGGAAGGTGGGGCAGGACATGCTGTTTTTCATTATAAACGTAATTACTCCCATGTCCTAACTTCAATTCTTTAACCTCATGTAAACAAATTAAATTTAAAAATTACTATAGCTTACGTGAACAATCCCCTGGCTTTTCCAATTGCCCGATGTATCAAGTAAAATTCTTCAACCTGACCTTAAAGTTCCTCTACAATCTGTCTCCACCCTCCCTATGTAATCTTATCTCTGATTTTTTTGCCCATCTTGTACTCTTGGTTTCAGTCAAGAACTATTCACTCAGCCTTCCTTAACCCCTTCCAAACATTATGCACCCAGCCTGGGATGTTCTCCCTTTTATCTCATCCAAACCCTTACCAGTGGATGGAAGAAACCAGCACTAGAGTGAAGGGTATCCTCTGAGAACATTAAGAAGCACCAAAATATCGTGAATGAACTCAGCAGATTGGTGGTTTGATAAGCTGAGAAAGAATGAGTTAATAGAAGAGGGATAGTCTATATGTATCTATAAAAGTAAGTTGCTGAATGATTCAACATAAATTCATTAAGTGCCTACCATGTGCCAGAGGCATATTATCCTGGGTGCATATAACAGGAGGAAGTATAGTTAAATACCAAGAATTCAGAGGGACAAAGGTATTACAATGAGTCTATCGAGGACTAGAACTTTCTAGAAAAAAAGGAGTCAATGAACAACCACAAATGTCTCATCTACTAAGCAGACATGGTCTCTGTAGAAAGGGACATTACAGGCTTGATGATATTTAGAGAATGGTTTATCAAAGTTCCATTTTGTGTTAGGCTAGGTGCTTTATATTCATTAAATCTGAGCGCACAATAGCTCAATGGGATATCTGTTATAATTTGCAGTTTGCAAATGAACAAACTGCAGCTCACGAAAGCCAAGGTCTCACAGCCAGAGTCAGAGGTGAGATCTTAATGCCCATTCTTGTTCCGCTACAGTCCACGGCCTCCACAGCCAACCAAATCATGCTTACCAAGCAACCCTCTGATTTAATTTGACGTCACGTGTAGGAAAAAACGCTCTGGTTAGTCAATCTGATCTTACTTTACTAGGCAGTTGTAATAATAATAAAAGTATTGACTGATAGCGTATGCTGAACACTTATTGGGTGCCAGGTTAAGAATTCCATGTGTGTGAATTAGAAACTGTTATCCCTCCTTTACAGATAAGAAAACTAAGGCATAAAGGATGTTAATAACTTGCCTTGTGGCACACAACCGGGAAGGGAGAGAGGCTGTGCTCTTGATCACTCCATGTATTGGCATCTAACATACACGGTATTATTGAAAATATGATTTATTCATTTAAATAATATTTAGTGAGCACCTACTCCATGGCGAGGGGCTTGCTGGGAGAATATCAATGAAGCATAAGACCTAGTCTCTGTCTTGCAAATACGTATACAGTTTAAGTGAACAGGCAAGATATACATAGTAAAATTGTTAGATAACAATCGAGCTTTGTATATAATTAAGTATTAATTGATTAGTGCAACCAATAAGGGCGTTGAGATTTCAGAGAAGAGGAGCTCCTTGAGCGCTGAAGCAGAGAAGAAGCTGGGGTTGAACAGAACCCAGCAGAAGAGGGACAGGATTCTAGGAAAGAAATGAGCATGGTGTCTGGGGGAAAGGGACCAGCTGGACCCAGTGGGTAGAGCAGTAGGATCCACAGGCACCTTCCTTCACAGCTTTACCGCTGAAATTTTCAAGTTCAGAAGCACCCTTCCTGGCCTGCTGATCCAATGCTCTTTCCAATTCAACCTTTTTTTTTTTTTTTTTTTTTTTGAGACAGCGTCTCGTCATGCTGCCCAAGCTGGTCTGGACTCCTGCGTGATCCTCCCTCCTGAGGAGCTGGGATTACAGGCATGCATCAGTCTCTGGCCAATTCAGCTTAAAACAAGAAAGTGCCCACACAGTCGCCTGAGCTTCTGTGTTTAACCCCTTCCTCTGCCAAATTAGCTCCTCAGAGATTCAAGGACTGGGAGACTGTATGTCACTGGAAGGTAAAGCAAAGTGCGTCTTGTTCATCACCATATCCCAGTGCCTTTAACAGGCACTGCCTCTGGCAGGTGCTCAATAAATGTTTATTAAACAAAGAAGGAAAGAGCCTGCATAGCTATAGCTGTCAGTGTAGCCCAGTGGTTAATAATGTGAGGGGCAGCAGGGAGGGGTGGAGCCCAAACTCCCAGCTTAAAGGCTGGCACTGCCTTGTGCCAGCTGTGTGATCTTACACAGTCACTTCACCTGTCTGTATCTCAACTTTCTCATCTGTAAAATGGGTCCTATGAGAGTATCTTCCTCATAAGGTTATTGTGAGTATTTATTAATAGACACAAAACACTTAAAACAGGGCTGGCATCTATTAGGAGCTACTTACATTGCTCTTATCAATAGACTGGCTGCAAAGCCAGACCACATGGTTTGAAGCCTATCTTTGCTGCTTATCAAGAGAGTGGCTTCTCTGAACTTCAGTTTTTCCATTTGTAGTGTGGATATTATACTAATATAATAGTATCTATCTCATAAGGTTATTGTAAGGATTAAATGAGTTAAAAGCATACAGAGCACCTAGCACAGGCCCAGAGCATCCCTCGATAATATGAGACTGTTATTCTCCTTGCTTAGTCACTGGGCTTTTCCTCTTACTCCACTACTGCAGCTGGCAGGTGGTAGCACATTTCTGAATTAGGCAAGACTTTATTTATGGAGTTTGTATAGTTCTACCACTATCAGTTCCTCTTCAGCTTCCTTCTAGGGTAATCTGTACTTTAAAATAAATTTTAGACTTTTTATTATGCAATTTCCAAACATACATAAAACCAGACAGATGAACATAGTGAACCCCCATGTACCCCTCTCCCAACTTCAATGATTTATCCATCATAGCACAATTACTTTCTCTCCTTACTCCCACTAGGTTATTTTGAAACAAATTTGAGATATAATTTCATCTATAATATTTCACTATGCGGCTTTAAAATAGAAAGAATATTTTTTGACAGAACCACAACCATATTACCACTCCTACAGATTTTTATAGTAATTCCTGAATATCATCAAAAAGCCAGCCAGCATTCAAATTTCCTTGATTTTCTCATAAATTATTTTATTTTACTTTTGCTTTCTGTTATTTTTTGAGATAGGGTCTTGCTCTGTCATTCAGGCTGGAGTGCAGTGGTGTGATCCCGGCTCACTGCAGCCTCAACCTCCCAGGCTCAAGCAATCCCCCCATCTCAGCCTCCCAAATAGGTGGGACCACAGGCATGTGCCACCATGCCTGGCTAATTTTTTTAATTACTTGTAGAGACAGGGTCTCACTATGTTGCCCAGGCTGGTCTTGAACTCTTGGCCTCAAGCAATCCTCCTGCCCCAGCCTCCCCAAATGCTGGGATTACAGGCATGAATCACTGTGCCCAGCCAAATTATTATTTTTTTAGTTTATTATTTTTATCGTGGTAAAATACACATAGCATAACATTTACCATCTTCTTCATTTTTAAGTATACAGTGGTATTAAATCCATTCAAAATGTGCAACCATTACCATCATCCATCTCCTTAACTCTTTTTTTACAATCTAAAAAAAAAAAAAAAAACAAAAAACAAAATAAAAACAGTATCCAAACAAAGTCCAGACATTGCTTTTGTCTGAAGTTTCTTTCTCTCTTCTGATCCGTAGGTTTCACGCCCTCATTCTTTATCCCCTTGCAATTTATTGTTGAAGAAACTGAATGATGTGTGCTGAGAGTTTCTCACGTTCTAAATTTTGTTGATTTTTGCTTCCTCATGATGCCATTTAATATCTTCCTCTGACCCCTGGAATGTTACATAGTCTTTCATAGTAAGTCAGAGATGTCTATGGTTGTGTCTGAAGGACACAGGAGCGCTGGCTGAAAGTGGGGTATTTGGGGCATCGAATAAATAAGTAAATAAATACTGTAGCATATTAAGACACATGAAGTATGGTAACATCCACCGCTTGAGAGTAATGCTCCAAAAATAGATTAGTCACCTTTGGAGAGTGCTAAGGAAACAACTCTTTATTCCAAAAATAAAGAGAAAGGATCAAGTATTTATTCTGCCTTTCCTGTATGAACTGTATTTAGGGTAACCAAATAATCGATGGGAAAAGATCCTGCTGATAAATAAAAGAAATGATAAAATTAAAATATTGCCATTTTGCAACCCCTAATGAAATAAAGTATCTGAGCAATGATAATCAATGGCTGCTAAAACCAGAGGTGAAGAGCTGAAGGGAAACTTTATGAAGGACATACTGGGTTGACGGGATCTGAGCCCACCCATCAATCTTAACATCACTGAGAGACACCCCAGCAGGTATTACGCGCCCTACATGTGACACAGTAGGAAGTTTGCAGCCTATGAAATACACATGCCAAAAAATCGAATCTGAATCTGAGCAGACCTCTCTGTGTATCTC
>NW_012102255.1:2245798-2249367 GCF_000951045.1 Mandrillus leucophaeus | reverse complement strand
CGGGTCCCGCCGCGCGGTGCCCAGGAAGCGCAGGGCTCCTCGCACACGCTGCCGGCCTCATTATTTCTTTAAACCTGTTCATATTTATAATCTGATTCCGGAAAACCCAGGACCCATAGGCTTCTCCCTACGCTCCAGCCTCAAATTCTGCATTCCTGAGTAAAGCCATGTAGATTCGGATCTCATTTTGACAGATAACTAAATTACATATATTTCGAAAACTCGCAACTCCCAAAAGATTTTTACCAGCTGGCCACCAGCGCCCAACATATTGCACATTTTGGAGTCGTTTGGTTCTCCGCTTTCTACTTACGAACACTGGCACCTTTTTTTTGTTTTTTGTTTTTTTAATATATTTCAGGGATCACATGAAAAAATGTGAATTACAAGGAATGAAATCTCAATACAAAACTGAGTCCTAGATTCTTACCTTCGGCGGACTCTATTTTTTAACACATAGGAAGATTTCAAAGTCCACTGGATTCTTACTCACTTTTTTGCTTTTGAATACATAGAAGAAACGGCCAAATAACACCTTTTCAATCATTTATTTTAAAAAATTATTTTATTCCTGAACAGTAGAATTCACATCTTTTTCTGCTAAGTTCTTCCACAAGCTGGCAAAGGATCCAGGATGTAGCCTGGCATTTATCTTGGTTCTATTTGCCATTCTCACGAAAATGTGATGAATGCAGTCCACTCTTAAGGGTCGTATTTAGCCTCGGTTCTGTGAGTTCGATTTTCCTTTCTTTTTTAAAGGAGATAGAGTGGGATACAATACACAGTGGAGCTGAGTCTGAGCTTTTTTGACTTGTACATGTTGCCTCTGAAGGCAAGTTTCCTTGTACTGGATGAAAGGTAAAATGTTGGATGCCTAGTTTACCATCAGCTTAGGGCAGAATAATGATTCGAGGCCTGACATTGAATACACCAGTGATCCCAGATATTGCTGCTGAAAGCTTTCTCAACAAAGCAGGAACCAGAAGAACCTTAGGGCAGTGTCTAACTTTAATTCACAAAAGTGAGGGAGCTGTGAGGTGAGGGTCAACTATCAAGTGTGTCTTCAACACAAAGGAAATAACTGCCAAGCAAGGAGAACCATATGTATGTCATCGCTAGGAGCTCACACCGTGCGTGAGGCGTTTAAGTGCAATGTCAGAGTCTGCCTGTGAAGAATTGTTTTAGATAGGTTTTTTTCACCCAACCCTGTGGGACCGTGCCTCGTGGAAACAGTGACTGTGCCGCAGTCTCTAAGCAAAGACTAGACTGGGATGCCTCTTGTGTGTTATAGCTGCATGTTTTTTTCTCCCTCTAAGTCGCCTTACCCCAGCAGCTCTCTTTTTATAAGATATCCAAGTAGGATTCTTTAGGAGGGGGAGGGAAAATGTGATTCTTAGGTAGAGCAGCTGTCATTTCATGTACTTGTCTTTACGTCTTTGTTAGCGGTGTTTATAACAAAACATTATTAATTACTTCAATTCACTAATTATCTTGTTTTTCAGTTTGTTTTGACAACCAAGGGATATTACTAAGGCGCTGCTTCAAACCAATACCATGATTGTTAAAGTCTCAAATGTGTATTTCATAAGCAATTGTTGCTAAGGATTTTTTGTTGAAAAGGTAAAAAAAAAGTATTATTTGTTAAGTATCATCCTTATCATGGCATCACTATACTGAATATGACTTCCACTTTTTCCAGTGCATTGGGAAGGCCTGAGCTCCTTGAGGTCATGGCCACCCCATTCCCTTCCAGTGTTCTAACACTGCCAGGACTACAAGCTGTGCTCAGAGAATATTTGCTAAATAGACAAGAGGCTCCTATTTCAACTTAGTTCATTTTTTTTTTTTTTTTTTTGTTACACGAAGTGGGCACTGGTGAGAAACCATGGAGCACAACTGAAAAGAAAAAAGAAAGCTTTTAAAATTTCAGCTCTGCAGAAACTGGGAGGAGAGGAAGTCCTACCTGTAAAATAAAAACTTGTCCTAAAAAAGAAATATAAGGAGAAACTAAAACCTAAAGTGGAGAAATGAGATACTGGGTTTGATTTCATATGCCATCCTTGCCCACAATGAACTGGTTATCTTAATGGAACACAAGAAGTTAATGTATCGTGCTGATATTCAAAAAACAAACACGATGATTAGCTCAGGTTCTGCTTTTAATTACATGTAAGCAGATACTTATTATGCTGAATTAATTAATCTTAGAATAAATTAATCTTAATGTATACTGATACGGAGCATTATTCCATGTCTGAAAATTAGCCAGAATTTTTTCTTGGTTATGAGAGAGAGCCTGCAGTACTGCATTGAGCCGTAATCTAAGTCTATGTGGGATTCTCTGGCGTACAAAGAAGTTATCAACTTGTAGAGCTGAGAGGAATCTTGGAAATCTCATGCTCCAATTGGTTCAGTTTATCCAAGAAGGAACTGGAGCCCAGCGTGGTGAGAGGACATGCACCAAAACAAGCAGGTGACTGCAGTGTGAGGGTCAGAGGCTCCAGCTGCTGCCTAGTCACTGATGCAGGTTCTGTCCCAGCGAAGGAGGAAACAGAAGCTCCCTTTGTTGGGACAGAACTATATCAATTACCCCTCAAGTATTTCATCTGGAGTTTTTCTCCCTTTCCAGAACTTTTAAAACACAGTAGTAGAGAATTTCTGAATAATAATAGTCATAGAATGCCCTCAAATTCACAGAAGCATTATGTATTATATGCAAAATTATGATATAGAAGATATTTCATGTTTTGAGAGAAATGTATAAAGAAAGAAAAATGTGAAAGAGATTTTGTCGAATTTGCTCAAATCAATTTTTTTGAAGTTTACTTTGTTTGGTTTTGCTTTTAAGATGGAGTCTCACTCTGTTGCCCGGGCTGGAGTGCAGTGGCTCACTCATGGCTCACTCATGAACCTCTGCTTCCCGAGTTCAAGCGATTCGCGTACCTCAGCCTCCCAAGTAGCTGGGACTACAGGTGCGCACCACCACGCCCAGCTAATTTTTGTATTTTTTAGTGGAGACAGGGTTGGTCTCTACAAAAATCTCTTGGTCAGGCTGGTCTCAAACTCCTGGCCTTGAGCGATCTGCCCACCCAGACCTTCCAAACTGCTGGGCTTACAGGTGTGACCCACTGTGCCCGGCCATAAAGTTTTTGAGATTTAATCATGTGTACCAACATAAAGGATCCAACTGGATAGTAAGATAAGGGTGCAGTCTTACTAAATCTAATCTAAACAATTTAAAGAGTGTCAATCAATAATTTTCAAACTTTTATTCTTAAAAATATTGTTCAGAACCCTGAAACACCGTAACAGATAAAAGCAGAGCTGCTCTGGTTAAAGTTGAAAAAAAGAGTCCCAGCGACTTGGCCTCCTCTCGTTTCCTTCAGTGGAGGCTGTATATGGCTCGGTTGGAAAACCCAGTGATTTAAAGGAATTCCTAGAAGCAGTCAGAACTGAGCCAAACAGTGGTGCATGAGTGTGGCTGAGCTGTTTTATTATGTTCACAACTAGTTTAATCACTATCGCAGGATGAATTTAGCCTCGCCTCTCTGATGGTAAGTTCAAATATA
>NW_012102255.1:2242004-2243009 GCF_000951045.1 Mandrillus leucophaeus | reverse complement strand
GGTCTGGTAATCCCCAAGAAAATGGTGATTACCAAATCATCACACTATAATTTTAAAAATATTTGTTACTGAAAGCGCTAAAAGATTCTTGGTAGACCTGAATCAAGTGTGACTTTGTATGTATTTTACTACTACTACTAACAGTAATAGCAGTTCACATGTGTTAAGTGTTCACTGTGTACCACTGCTGCTCTTTCCAAGCGCTTTACATGCATTAACTCGTAATCTCAGCAACCCGATTCTTCAGTTACATTTATAATTTCCACATTACAGATACAGAAATTGAGGGACAGAGAGATAAAAGCCACTTGCTTATAGTAAAAAGTAAACAAATAAACAGGAACAACCATAGCAAAACAACTGCTAAATGACTGGGCTACGATTTGTTTTTCTCCTTCCATGCAGGTTATAACTGGAGCAGTTAAAGCTACTACTGTGCACATTTAAGGCGGCAAATCAGATTGCATAGTTTCTTTAGACCTGTTACTCACCCAGAGTACCTGTACTAATTTTGTATTTTAAAAACCCATCATTGGAAATTAAGACTCTATTCCATTTGAAAAGTATATCTGTATATTATGTGGGACAGAGGTTACCCACCCAGGAGTTTGCAAATTTCCCCAAATTGCTTTCTAGTATTAGAAGAGCTTGACACAAATATAAAAAGCTCGTCAGGCTTCCTTTTCTCTCCTGGAGAATGATCTTTCCAAATAATTAACAGTGGAGACCTCTGTTCCCATCTCATGCGAGTGGTTGCTTTTTTTTTTTTTGAGATGGAGTCTCATTCCGTCGCCAGGCTGGAGTGCAGTGGTGCGATCTTGGCTCAATGTAACCTCCCCCTCCCGGGTTCAAGCGATTCTCCTGCCTCAGCCTCCAGAGTAGCTAGGACTGCAGGTATGCGCCACCACGTCCAGCTAATTTTTGTTTTTTTAGTAAAGACGGGGTTTCGCCATGTTGGCCAGGATGGTCTCGATCTCTTGACCTCGTGATCTGCCCGCCTTGGCC
>NW_012102255.1:2237701-2239349 GCF_000951045.1 Mandrillus leucophaeus | reverse complement strand
GGGATTACAGGCTTGAGCCACCGCGCCCGGCCATCATGTGATAGCATTTTTCTAACTGAAATCAGCAGCTAACGTTATACTTAGGGGTAAAATCCCGTAGACATTCATTTACAAATCTGAAACAAAAGCATAAAGTGTGTTCCCTCATCACCACCATTATTCAATGTTGTTCTGGTAGTTTTAGCCCAGGTAAAAAGATGATGAAAAAATGAGCCTATTAGGAAAACGAGATTAAATGATTCCCTTTTTTTGCAGTTGCTGTGTCTGTGTAGTTAGAAACCCCAAGAGAATCAACTGAAACACTGATGGAAAGAATGAGAGACTTCATAAAGTGGCTGGTTATGAGACCAATATTAAAAAATAGCTTTCCTATAAACCAGTTACAAAATATAGTGGGAAAAGTCAAAATATCAACCAAAGAGGATATAAGTCTAAATACAAACAAAATGCGAAGTGTAAGAAACCGTTAGGAAGAAAACTAAGAATCTCTCTGAAGCACACAAAGCCGTCAATCAATGTCCTGATTCCCAGCAGGAAAAATTTTATATTAAAACACTGTCACCAAATTAATCTATACATTTAACTCAATTTCAAACAAAAAATCCAAAAGGATTTTACTGGAAATTAGCAAAGTGACTCCAAAGTTAATCTGGAAGAGTAAATGCATGGCGGTATCCAAATACAATATTAAATTTGGCAAAGGTCTCTCTTAAAAACGAACATTCACGTTTACTCCTTCTCTCTTCTTCTAACTTTGTAAAGTAAAACTGCCTCCATTTAATTTTCATTTGATAGTTGAGAAACTGAGGCACAGTGTGGCTACCTTTAAAAGGCCATTTCCGGCCAGGTGGGGTGGCTCACGCCTGTAATCCCGGCATTTTGGGAAGCCAAGGCAGGCAGATCGCTTGAGCCCAGGAGTTTGAGACCAGCCTGGGCAACATGGCAAAACTCCGTCTCCACTAAAAATACAAAAAAATTAACCAGGTGTGGTGGCGTGCACCTTTGGTGCCAGCTACTTGTGAGGCTGAGGTGGGAGGATTGCTTGAGCCTGGGAGGCAGAGGCTGCAGTGAGCTGAGATCATGCCACTGCACTCCAGCTTGGGCGACGGAGTGAGACCCTGTCTCTAAATAAATGAATAAATAAATGGCCATTCCCCATGAATGCTCATGGGATTGCCGTGCTCTCTCTACTGGACCAGTGCTGTTGTCAGTTTTATTAGGTTTTTTCCCCCGTCATTATTTTTATTTTTTTTTATCTCAACAAATTTTTGACTCAGTACCTGACTATCCCATGGCAATAAATAAAGCCCAGCCCCAGCATCACTTCTGGTACCTCTCATGATGATGCAGACTGTCATCTCTAGCTCTCTGAGAGTAACTGCATGGATGCCAGCGACTGTGATTTCTACGTGGCTCAAATTGTAACCTATTTTTATAGTTCTCTGCAGACCCACCATGGTTTCCATTCTTCCTTTGTGTTCTCCTTGATCTAGAGTAAAATACAGCTTTCCCATCAGAAGTTATTCTTGCAAGGATTCTGTGTGCTTTGCCTATATTTAGTCACCTGAGTCCTCTTACCTGTTTCAGTTTTCACCATGAAAATTGAACTCATTGAAATATCCAAATTTCTTCTTTTTTTTTTTTTTTT
>NW_012102255.1:2233129-2236159 GCF_000951045.1 Mandrillus leucophaeus | reverse complement strand
CCAGCTAATTTTTGTTTTTTTAGTAAAGACGGGGTTTCGCCATGTTGGCCAGGATGGTCTCGATCTCTTGACCTCGTGATCTGCCCGCCTTGGCCTCCCAAAGTGCTGGGATTACAGGTGTGGGCTACCGTGCCTGGTCACAAGTGGTTGCTTTTTAAAGTCTTTCTGCCTGGCCGTGGTATTGGATTTCCACACAGGTACTGTGTTGCGACTCTTCAACCTAGCAGTCAAGCTAGCCATTTAAAAAAATTTATTAAAAGGATACTATGCACCTTCTATATAGTTGCTGTTCAGTAATACTTTCCTGTCTGGATGGTTGGTTGGATGCATGGATGGAAGGATGAATAAATAACCTCATTCTTCTTTGTGTACCTTGTGATTTGAGGAGAGGGTCAATTATCAGAATATAAAAGACGAGCGGTCTCCGGGTGCAAAGAAGTAGACTTAATTAGGGGACTGTCCTGGGAAATGTAGTATTGGAAATGTTGAACCTATTAAAAAAAGAGAAAATACATAGCAGTATCAATAGCAGTGTACGTGCACCAGTGAATTCTGATGTTTGATGGGCTCTGTTCCTTGCTTGTGCCTTGTTCTCCTGTATCACCTGCTTTTGTCTGTTTTTGTTTTTGTTTTGTATTTTTAGTAGAGACAGGGTTTCACCATGTTGGCCAGGCTGGTCTTGAACTCCTGGTCTCCAGTGATTTGCCCATCTTGGCTTCCCAAAGTGCTGAGATTACAGGCGTGAGCCACCGCGCCCAGCCCTGTATCACCCATTCTCAGCTCAGCTGTGGTGACGAGGCCCTCGTCACTCTGGATTCCCTGTACTGTTTCCTTCCCTGCTTCCTTCTGGGTCTTCCTCGGTTGCCCAGGCTGGTCTCCATCTCCTGTGCTTCAGCTGTCCTCCCACCTTGGCTTCCCAGTGTGCTGGGATGATAGGCGTGAGCCACCACGCCTGGCCTGTGCTGTTTGTGATTGATGGTGACTGTCCCCCCTGCTTTTGGTATCTAAAAGATCATGCACTTCGTAACTGTATAAAATCACTAAAAAGGATTGACTTTGCGATGTCACAATTTTTGTCCATGTAAACGCAATGAAAAGCCTGGCAGTAGTTTTTCTTAATACCTTTCCTTGGAAGGTTATTTTTAAAAGTTAGTAAAATGGCAACTGGAAGACTGACATCCTTTCCACATATTACTTTTTTTTTTTTTTAAGACAGTCTCACTCTATGGCCCCCAGGCTGGAGTGCACTGGCACAATCTCAGCTCACAGCAACCTCTGCCTCCAGGGTTCAAGAGCTTCTCCTGCCTCAGCCTCCCTAGTAGCTGGGACTACAGGCGCGTGCCACCACGCCCCGCTATTTTTTGTGTGTGTGTATTTTCGGTAGAGAATTTTTACCAGGTTGGCCATGCTGGTCTCAGACCCTGGCCTCAAGTGATCCGCCCCCCTCGGCCTCCCAAAGTGCTGGGATAATAACAGGCGTGAGCGCTCCCGGCCCACACATTACATTGATATGTAGATTTTTTTTTTTCACATTCCTGTGGATATACTAAATGCCACTGAACTGCACTCTTAGAAATGGTTAATTTTATGTCATGTGATTGCATCTCAATAAAAAATAATTCACGGCCAGGTGCGGTAGCTCACGCCTGTAATCCCAGCACTTTGGGAGGCCAAGGTGGGCAGATCACCTGAGGTCAGGAGTTTGATACCAGTCTGACCAACATGGTGAAACCCCGTCTCTACTAAAAATACAAAATTAGCCGGGCATGATGGCAGATGCCTGTAATCCCAGCTACTCGGGAGGCTGAGGCAGGAGAATCGCTTGAACTTGGGAGGCAGAGGTTGCAGTGAGTCGAGATCATGCCACTGCATTCCAGCCTGGGCAACAAGAGGGAAACTCTATCTCAATAATAATAATAATAATAATAATAATTCACATAACAAATTCAGCATTTTAACCGTCTTAAAGTGTACAATTCAGTGGTTATTGTTTTTTAAAGCATATTCACAATGATGTGCAACCATCATCACTATTTTTTTTCTTGCATCCAAACATCCACTAACATCATCACTATTAATTCCAAAACATTTTCATCACCCCGGCTCCCAAAACCCCATACTCATTAAAAGCAGTCACTCTCCATTTTCCCCTCCCGCAACCCTATACAAATACTAATCTACTTCTAGGCCTGGCACGATGGCTCACGCCTGTAATCCCAGCACTTCTGGGAGGCCATGGCGGGCATGTCACTTGAGGCCAGGAGTTTGAGACCAGCCTGGCCAACATGGCGAGACCCTGTCTCTACTAATAATACAAAAATTAGCCGGGGCGTGGTAGCACATGCCTGTAATCCCAGCTACTAAGGAGGCTGAGGCAGGAGAATTGCTTAAACCCGGGAGGCGGAGGTTGCAGTGAGCCGAGATCACACCACTGCACTCCAGCCTGGGCGACAGAGTGAGACTCTGTCTCAAAACAAACAAACAAAAGCTACTAATCTACTTCTGTCTTTACAGATTCATCCCTTTGGGACATTTCATAGAAATAGAATCCCAGTATGTGCCCTTTTACTTCTGGCAACTTTCACTTGGCATAATGTTTTAGGTTCACCTGTGTTAGCACATCATTCCTTTTTATGGCTGAATAATATTCTACTGTATGACTTTATCATTTATCATTTTCTGTACCAGTTGATGGACATTTGAGTAGTTTCCACATTTTGGCTTTTATGAATAATTCCTTTTGTTTTTTTGAGATGGAGTCTCACTCTCAAGAAGCTAGAATGCAGTGGCGTGATCTCGGCTCGCTGCAACGTCTGCCTCCTGGGTTCAGGAGATTCTCCTGCCTCAGCCTCCCGAATAGCTGGGATTACAGGCTCCTGCCACCATGCCCAGGTAATTTGTTTGTATTTTTAGTAGAGAAGGGGTTTCACGCCGGGCGCGGTGGCTCAAGCCTGTAATCCCAGCACTTTGGGAGGCTGAGACGGGCGGATCACAAGGTCAGGAGATCGAGACCATCCTGGCTAACACGGT
>NW_012102255.1:2230961-2231777 GCF_000951045.1 Mandrillus leucophaeus | reverse complement strand
AAAAAAAAAAAAAAAAATACAGGAAATCAGACAGATGAAACCAGATAAGAAGCTGACACAGAAAAAGTAAATAGTGGAAGGAGAGTTGGTAGGAAAACTCTCGTGACCACTGAGTTAAGTGTCAAAAGCAAGCCTAATGTAATGGGACAAAACTGGACAAAATATACCTTTAGTCTTAAAAAATGTTCCTTCCCTAGTAGATGTTTTTGTTTTGTTTTGTTTTTTGTTTTTTTAAGACAGGGTCTCACTCTGTCCCCCAGGTTGTAGTATAGCAGTGCAATCTCCGCTCACAGTAACCTCTACCTCCTGGGCTCAAGCAATTCTCTCACCTCAGCCTCTTGAGTAGCTGGGACTATAGTCACGTGCCACCATGCCTGGCTAATTTTTGTATTTTTTGTAGATATGGGGTTTTGCCATTTTGCCCAGGTTGGTCTCGAACTGCTGGGCTCAAGCAATCCACCTGCCTTGGCCTCCCAAAGTGCTGGGACGACAGGTGTGAGCCACCATGCCCGGCCTAGCAGTTCTTTTTGGAAATATATCCTGAGAAAATAATCGGACGTGGGAAAATTTATGTTATGAGTCTCCCCACTGTGGCATTTCACCGTAATATCAGAAAGTTGGAAACAACATAACTCCCGCTCAACAGGGAACGAATGGTTTCATACAGCCACGGTGGCATTGTCACATGATAAAATACTATGCTGCCAGAACCAATGAGAATATTTACTGAAATATTTAGAATTTAGCTTTGGGCAGAAAGAACACAGAAACTGGGCAATGAAATGTTCAGAACTACTGATTATTAAAAAAAAAAAA
>NW_012102255.1:2228914-2230072 GCF_000951045.1 Mandrillus leucophaeus | reverse complement strand
AAAAAGAGAAGGGGTTTCACCTTGTTGGCCAGGGTTGTCTTGAACCCCTGACCTCAAGTGATCCACCCACCTTAGCCTCCCAAAGTGTTGGGATTACAGGCGTGAGCCACTGCACCCGACCTTTTATGAATAATTCTCTCATGAACATTTGTTTACAACTTTTTGTGTGAATATATGTGTTCAGTTCTCTTGGATACACACCTAGGAGTTGAATTGCTGGGCCACATGGTAACTCTGGGTTTAACTTTTTGAGGAAATGCTTGACTGCTTTCCCACAGCAGCTGCACCAATCTGTATCCCCACAAGTAGTGTACGAGGGCTCCTGTTTCTCCACATCCTTGCCAACACTTGTTATTCCTCCTCCCCCTTTTCTTTTAATTATAGCCTTCCTAGTGGGTGTTATAAGTGCTATCTCATTGTGGTTTTGATTGGCATTTTCCTAATGACTAATGATGCTGAGCATCTTTTCATGTACTTGCTCATTGGCCAGTTGGTTCCTTCTTATTCTTCAGGTTTCATCTTCTCAGAAAGAACTTTTCACAGAGCATGGTGGTGCATGCCTGTAATCCCAGCTACCCAGGAGGCTGAGGCAAGAGGATTGCGTGAGTCCAGGGGTTCAAGGACAGCCTGGGCAACATAGTGAGATCCCTGTTTCAAAAATAAATAAGTAAAAATAAAAAATAACTTTCCTAACAAAGTTTCAAAACCTTTCCCCTCTAATTATTTCCATATTAATTAGATGGAATTAATTAATGTTGGTGTCCATAGAGTACTGATCACATTCTGTTATGATTTGATCATTTTGTTGACTCCATTTAGCCAAGCACAATGTCTGGCGCATCATAGGGGCTCCGTACTTATTTAATGAACAGTGTTAGAACTGGCACTGTGGCTCACTCCTGTAATCCTAGCATTTGGGGAGGCCAAGGCAGGAGGATTGCTTGAGGCCACGAATTTTAGACCAGCCTGGGCAACATGGTGAAACTCTGTCTCTATTAAAAATACAAAAATTAGCCAGCCCTGGTGGCAGGAGCCTGTAATCCCAGCTACTTGGGAGGCTGAGGCATGAGAATCGCTTGAACCCAGGAGGCTGCGGTGAACTGAGATCATACCACTGCACTCCAGCCTGAGGAACAGAGTGAGACTCCATCTCAAAAA
>NW_012102255.1:2206776-2227649 GCF_000951045.1 Mandrillus leucophaeus | reverse complement strand
AAAAACTTCCAGGGCTAGGGCCAGAAACACAGCCCTCAGTCTGAAGGAAGACTGTTGAAACTGGGTGCGGTGACTCATGCCTGAAATCCCAGCACTTTGGGAGGCCAAGGTGGGTGGATCACCTGAGGTCAGGAGTTCGAGACCAGGCTGACCAACATGGTGAAACCCCGTCTCTACTAAAAATACAAAACTTAGCCAGGCATTTGGGAGGCCGAGGCAGGTGGATCACGAGGTCAGGTGATCAAGACCATCCTGGCCAACAGGGTGACACCCCGTCTCTACTAAAAAAATACAAAATAATTAGCCGGGAGTGGTGGCAGCGCCTGTAGTCCCAGCTACTCGGAAGGCGGAGGCAGGAGAATGGCGGGAACCCGGGAGGCAGAGCTTGCAGTGAGCCAAGATCACGCCACTGTGCTCCAGCCTGGGCCACAGAGCGAGACTCCATTTCAAAAAAAAAAAAAAAAAGGGGACTGGTGTTCCTGCCAGGCTGACAAGTCTATCAGTTCCCAGTTGACTGAGGTGGAAAGAAAATATCTTCCCCACGTAAATTTATCTTCATAATTTGGGCCAAGCATGGTGGCTGACACCTGTAATCCCAGAACTTTGGGAGGCCAAGGTAGGTGGATTGCTTGAGCCCAGGAGTTCAAAACCAGCCTGGGCAACATGGCAAGATGCTGTATCTATTAAAAAAATTTTTTTTTAAACTTAGCCGGGCGTGGTGGCGGCGCCTGTAGTCGCAGCTACTCGAGAGGCTGAGGCAGGAGAATCGTTTGAACCTGGGAGGCAGAGGTTGCAGTGAGCCCAGATCGCGACGTTGAACTCCAGCCTGGGCAAAAAGAGCGAAATTCCGTCTCAAACAAACAGACAAAACAAAAAAAGAGAGAAAGCGAGAGAGTCCCTGAGAGTGCCCTAGTCCCCTCCACCGTGAGGACACAGTGAGAAGGTGCCGTCTCTGAACCGGAAGTGTGCACTCACCAGACACGAAATTTGCCAGCGCCTTCATCTCGGAGGTTTCTGCTTTCAGCATTCTGAGAAAATACATTTCTGTTGTTTGTAAGCGACCAGTTTGTGGTATTTTGTTATAGCACCTCGAATGGACTAAGACTGAACAGGCTGAGACAGGATAAGGACGAGAGGAAGAAATGGTGCCAGGCAGTGGAAATAGCAGAGGCCAAAACCCTGAGGTGGCAAGAAGTCCAATCTGACTGGGAAGTGGGGTGGGGCTGGGAGGAGCGATGTGAAAGAGACTGGATGGGCAGGGATCGCACCATGCAGGACGTTGCTGGCCATGTTCAATAAAAACTAGGAATTTGGGACTAAAATCAAAAGCATGTCACTAAAAAATTGCTGTTTGTCTTTCTGGTAAGTGACATGGTAAGAGTTCCCCGTCTTCTCAAACTACCTTTTGGGATGCTTGCTCTTTCTTTCCCTTTCTCCCTTTCTCTCTCTCTCTCTCTTTCTTTCTTTCTTTCTTTCTTTCATGGGGTATCCCTGCTCTGTTGCCTAGGTTGGCATGAGCATAGCTCACTGCAGCCTGGAACGCCCGACCACAAGCAATCCTCCTGCCGCAGCCTCTGGAGTAGCTGGGACTACAGGCATGCACCACCACACCTGGCTAATTATAATTTTTTTTTTTTTTTTAGAGACAGGGATTCCCTGTGTTCCTCAGGTTGGTCTCAAACTCCTGACCTCAAGCGATCCTCCCACCTCAGCCTTTCAAAGCGCTGGGATTATAGGCATGAGTCACCGTGCCTGGCCTGTTTTTAGTATGTGGTCTCACACCCTTGGGCCACAGTTTATTGGACCAGAAGTATCTCACTCTAAGTTTCTAACACTTTTTTTTTTTGAGACAGTCTCACTCTGTCGCCCAGGCTGCAGTGCAGTGGCGTGATCTTGGCTCACTGCAACCTCTGCCTCCTGGGTTCAAGTGATTCTCCTGCCTCAGTCTCTCGAGCAGTTGGGACTACAGATGTGCACTACCATGTCGAGTGAATTTTTTGTGTTTTTAGTAGAGACGAGGTTTCGCTATGTTGGCCAGGCTGGTCTTGAACTCCTGGCCTCAAGTGATCTGCCCACCTTGGCCTCCCAGAGTGCTGGGATTGCAGGCGTGAAACTCGCACCCGGCCTCTAATGCTTTTTCTTTTCTTTTTCTTTTTTTTTTTTTTTTTGAGAGGGAGTTTCACTCTTGTTGCCCAGGCTGGAGTACAATGGCGCGATCTTGGCTCACCGCAACCTCCACCTCCCAGGTTCAAGCAATTGTCCTGCCTCAGCCTCCTGAGCAGCTGGGATTACAGGCATGTGCCACCACACCTAGGCCTACTGAAGTCCTGGGATTATAGGCATGAGCCACCACACCCAGCAAATGCTCAAGTAGACTTTTATCAGATGTGTTTTATAGGCTAAGATGGTTATGTCAAGTATTAGCTTTTAATTCTTAAAGAGAGCAAGCATTTACCTTCTATGAACATTTAAAGAACATCTGAACAGGATCAAACTCTTTTCAGATCTAGAGACAACATGAAAACAACCCCAAAACGAGGGTTCAAGTATTTTCCTTTAACAAGGTTTCAAGGAGAAAAACTCTTTAAAAAAACAAAGAACAAAAAACAAACTTTTATTATCTGATTTATTTATGTGCTATTCCGATTAAAGGATAATACAGTTTTTTGTATGAGATTAAAAGTCCATATTCTTGATCACCCTGTAGGTTTTGGCTGTAACTCCTTGGTCTCTGTACCTCATCTTCCTTCTCCTTACCAAGGCTTTTTTTTTTTTTTTGAGACGGAGTCTCGCTCTGTTGCCCTGGCCGGAGTTCAGTGATACAATCTCAGCTCATTGCAACCTCCGCCTCCCGGGTTCAAGTGATTCTCCTGCCTCAGCCTCCTGAATAGCTGGGTGGGATTACAGGTGCCTGCTACCACGCCCAGCTAACATTTGTATTTTTAGTAGAGCTGGGGTTTCACCACATTGGGCAGGCTGGTCTCGAACTCCTGATCTCAGGTGATCTGTCCACCTCGGCCTCCCAAAGTGCTGGGATTACAGGTGTGAGCCACTGTTCTCGACCCTTACCAGGCATTTTAGGTGGCCAAATGCTTACCAGAGGTAAATGACTACATATAAAATATTTTTGAGATTTTCTGATGAAGTTTGAAAGTCTGCTTTAGACCAGTGGTTCTCATTCACAAGGAATTCGCCCCCAGGGGACATTTGGCAATGTCTGAGATGTTTTTGATGGTCACAACTTGTGAAGGGTGGTCCTTCCTATATAGTGGATAGAGGCTGGGGATGCTACTGAACATCCTATAAAATATACAGGACAGGCCGGGTGTGGTGGCTCATGCCTGTAATCCCAGCACTTTGGGAGGCCAAGGTGGGCGAATCATGAAGTCAGGACTTCGAGACCAGCCTGGCCAACATGGTGAAACCTCATCTCTACTAAAGATACAAATAAATTAGCTGGGCGTGGTAGCGAGTGCCTGCAAACCCAGCTACTCAGGAGACTGAGGCTGGAGAATTGCTTGAACCTGGGAGGCGGAGGTTGCAGTGGGCCGACATCTCGCCACTGCACCCCAGCCTGGGCGACACAGCGAGACTCCGTCTCAAAAAACAAAACAAAACAAAACAAAGCAAAGCAAAAACATGACAGCACCCCCTTCCCTGCCCAACAACAAAGAATTATCTGGTCCAAAATAGCAATAGTGCTAAGGTCAAGAAACCCTGTTGCAAAGTAAAGAATGAGCCAGTGATCTTCTGGCCATGGAAGGGGTGCCATTTCTCTCTCTCTCTTTTTAATTTCCTTTTACACAGAAATACCATAAGATTTAACAACAACAAAAACAAAAACATTATAAGGATTCCAATTATATGACATTCTAGAAAAGGCAAAACTATGGTGACAGTAGAAAGTTCGGTGGTTGCCAGGGGCTGGGGGAGGGAGGGTTGACTAGGCAGAACACAGAGGATTTCTAGGGCAGTGACATGACTCTGTATATTATTGCACTGGTGGATACATGTCATTATATATTTGTCAAGGCTCATAGAATGCGCAGTACCAAGAGTGAACCCCAATGTGAAGTACAGACTTGGGGTGATAGCGACGTGTCTGTGCAGGTTCATTGATTGCTCGTAACAAATGTCCCACTGGGGCACTCTATGTGTTGATATGGGGGAGTTGGAGGGGTGGGGGTGGGGAGGAGGCATCTGGGAACATTGCTTTCTGCTCAGTTTTGCCCAAACGGTGCTAAACAAATTAAGTCTATGTAAAAAAAAAAAAAAAAAAGTTAATTGGATAAACAAAACAACATTTCAGAAACATGGTGGATTTTCCACTGTGAGATGTTGAGAAAAAAGGATTTAAAAATTCACAACTAATGTTTATAACTAAACGTTCTTTACTGTAAAATTCTGGAAGTTGTGTCATTGCTAAAGACCAGATTCAACTGTCAAGGCCCGGGTAGAACAGCAGTTGCCACGTTACGGCCCATGGAACACTAGTTCTGCAGGATGTTAACAGGCCTTACTGGAAGGAAAGTGGGAAATCCAGGTGTCATTTTTTTTTTTTTTCTTTTTTCTTTCTTGAAGAACTGCTCAGGGCCTTCCAGAAGCTACTGTTCATCGTAAATCCCTATGGGGGTTTATTGCAGGCAGCATTTCCCAAACTTCTGTGACCACAGAACCCTTTCTTTTTAATTAAAAAAAAAATTAGGACTGGGTGCGGTGGCTCACGCCTGTAATCCCAGCACTTTGGGAGGCCAAGGCAGACGGATCATGAGGTCAAGAGATCGAGACCATCCTGGTCAACATGGTGAAACCCCATCTCTACTTAAAAAAAAATACCAAAAAAAAAAAAAAGAAAATTAGCTGGGCGTGGTGGTACGTGCCTGTAGTCCCAGCTACTCAGAAGACGGAGGCAGGAGAATCGCTTGAACCCGGCAGGTGGAGGTTGCAGCAAGCCGAGATCATGCCCCTGCACTCCAGACTGGGAGATAGAGTGAGACTCTGTCAAAAAAAAAAAAAGTAGATTCAAGGGGGTGTGTGTCCAGGTTTGTTACGTGGATGTACTACGTAATGCCGAGGCTTGGGCTTCTATTGAACCTGTCTCCCAAACTGTGACACAGGACCCCCAGTAGTAGTTTTTAACCCTGTCTCCTCCCTGCTGCCTCTTTTTGGAGCCCCCAGTGTCTATTGTCTGTACAGACCCAGTGTTTAGCTCCCACTTACAAGTGAAAACATATGGTATTTGATTTTCTGATAGAACTCTTCTCTTTTTTTTTTTTTGTAGAGATGGGGGACTCCTTATTTTCCCTGGGCTGGTCTCAAACTCCTGGGCTCAAGTGATCCTCCTGCCTCAGCCTCCCACCTCCCACCTCCCACCTCAATCTCCCATGTAGCTTAGACAACAGGAATACACTACAGCAGCCAGCTTTTACGAGACTTTTGCTGGAAATTCTAGCATGGTACATTTCATCCTTTGTCTGGGTTTGCAGGTGTGAACCACTGGGCCCGGCCCATGAACGCTTTTCTTGAGGAACATCTCAAAGGGCTATTTTGGAGACACGATGTTGAAGATACAGGAGGGTCATCCTGGTGGGTTAATGCCGTGGTCTTTATGGCTCAGGCCTTTCCTGTCCCCTTGTTTCCTGATGTGTAGGCCTCCTTGCTTGCTTATTTGGGTTGCTGCCCTCACTGTTCTCAATACTGTTATCTCCAAATCGTGCCCCATTCCCCCAGAACGCTGAGGGCAGTGCCCACTGTGGGGTACCCCCAGTAGAGGGGATGGCATGTTCCTCAGCAACTTCATCACAGTGTGGCCAAGGGAGCCTCCCTCAGGGGCACTTCTGGCCCCAGGCCTCATTCGTGTGTGGCTAGTCCTGGCTGAGTCAAGCTTCCGGCAAGCTTGCAGCCTTGTGGGCTCTGATCCTGCCTAGCTGCCTCTACGAAAGAAAGGGTTGAATTTCATTCTCTTCTCATTCTGAAGGAAATGCAAGTCCTTTTTAGGAGTATGGGGTACATTTTCCAGGTAAGCTTCGCTAGGCCTGTCTCCTGGTGCCCCCCAGCCCCGCTTGCCTGCATACAGGGGAGTTCCCGTGTTTTTGTAAGTGGGTGAGCCGTGCTATTCTGGTCTTTCTCTCCTGGCTGCCAACAGAGCAGGTGTTTTTCATGGAACATGAGAGCTGCCAGGATCCACGCTGCCTCTCCTTTTGTGCTTAACACTTGTGTCTGGGCTGTCGGGTGCTGACAGAACTGGAGTTTTATTTCTCTATCCTTCTTCTTCTCCCATTGCATGAAAAGATGAAGCAAGCTGTCAGACAGATCCAAAATGTTCTCCGCTGTCTTTTTTTTTTTTTTTTTTTTGGAGATGGAGTCTCGCTCTGTTGCCCAGTTGCCCAGGCTGGAGTGCAGTGGTGCGATCTCAGCCCACTGCAACCTCTGCCTCCCAGGTTCAAGCAATTCTCCTATCTCAGCCTCCCAAGTAGCTGGGATTACAGGTGCCCACCACCACGCCCAGCTGATTTTTGTACTTTTAGTAGAGATGGAGTTTCACTATATTGGTCAGGCTGGTCTCGAACTCCTGACTTCAGGTGATCCACTTGCCTTGGCATCCCAAAGTGTTGGGATGACAGACGTGAGCCACCGAGCCCAGACTCCTTTGTCTTTATAAGGGAGAAAGAATTTCCAGTGTTTGTTTTCTTAATATTTCAAGTGGAAAATCTGGTCATCTGCTTTAGAAGCATTTTCCCAAAAACACAGGATGCTATTTGAATGTGGTTGTCTGCAGTATTTCGAATCATTAAACACTGAGGAACTACTGTATTCCAGGCACTCTACTGGGTGCTGGGGATAAAGAGATGAGTAAGACATAACCCATAACCAGAGGGTACAACCAACAAGAAATAAGCAATTTCCACAGAGTAGGCAGTGCTGTAGGAGTTCTGTGCATGGGGCCTGTGGAGCACAGGGGCAAGCGGCCCACCTACCTCCTGGGGGTTTTGTGGGCGAGTGGAGCAGGAAGAATTTTCTTTTTCTTTCTTTTTTTTTTTTTTTAGAAATGGGGTCTTGCTATGTTGTCCAGGCTGGTCTTGAACTCCTGGACCCTAAGTGATCCCACCTCCCACCTCAATGTCCCATGTAGCTTAGACAACAGGAATACACTACAGCAGCCAGCTTTTAAGAGACTTTTGCTGGAAATTCTAGCATGGTACATTTCGTTTAGCCTACCATTCAGTATTGCATTTCAACTTCTTTTGTATAACACATACAATTGTGAGCGTTTTACTTATTTTCATCTTGTTTGGGACCTTAAAGGTTATTGCTAGATGGACAGCTGCCAGCACCAAACTGCTCGTTTTGTCAAAAGTAGCAAGAGAAAAGTCACAACAGAAAAAAAATCTGTCGAGGTGTCTTAGGGATCAAATGATGGTGAATCACATGTGGGGGACATTTTAGAGCTTGCAAAGCACTTGCATATATTGTCCAATTTGATACTGACAATGATCTTATCAAGTAGGTGGGGAGACTGCTGAGTAAACACAGCAGAGTCAACACAGTGTTTGTCTCCATGCTTCCTGGGGTCTACTAAAATGACAGAAAAGAAATAAAATGAGTCTAAACCCATAGCATCAAAGAGAACAGCAGAGAGTATTACAGTGAATGACAGCAGTACATTTTGAGACTCTGGAAGTCATACGAAGCGAGTAACTCACATAGGAGGGAAGTGGCACCAGATCAGAGGAGGACGCTGATGTGTACAAAAAACCGTTAAAGGTTCGGGACTGCGAGAGACAGGTTCTGCCAAGTGGGGCTGGAAACAGGGATGTTGGTTCCAAACCTGTGTAAGATTTCCCATCACGTTCCCTCCACCTCTCCACACAGCCCCGTGAACACTCCTCCCCTCTACCCCTGCCCCTGCCCTGCCGGCAGGAGTCCAGAAACTAATTTTTGGAGAAATTGAACTGCAGGGGTCCAGATTTGGGAACAGCTGACATTCTGGAAGGCAGGGATGAGGCACCGGGCTGAAAGCAAGAGGGGTTACATGAAGGTGCAGCCAGGCCCTATCCCCGCTTGTCCTCAGAGTGTATGGTAGCCCCACCCCTGTTCTCAGGCAGAAGAATGAGTCTTTCTTGGAAAAACTGTTCCGTTAAAATATTAAATAGGTGGGCCACGCGTGCTGGCTGATGCCTGTAAGCCCAGCATTTTGCGAGGCCAAAGTGGGAGGATCGAGTGAGGCCAAGAGATGGAGGCTGCAGTGAGAGCCTAGGTGACAGAGTGAGACACTGTCTTTAAAAAATAAGAATAATAAATAAATAAATAATGGCCAGGCGCAGTGGCTCGCGCCTGTAATCCCAGCACTTTGGGAGGCCGAGGGGAGAAGATCACTTAAGGTCAGAAGTTTGAGACTAGCCTGACCAACATGGTGAAACCCAGTCTCTACTAAAAATACAAATAATCAGCCAGGTGTGGTGGCCAACGCCTGTAATCCCAGCTACTTGGAGGCTGAGGCAGGAGAATCGCTTGAACCAGGGAAGCGGAGGTTGCAGTGAGCTGAGATCGTGCCACTGCACCCCAGCCTGGTGACAGAGTGAGATTCCGTCTCAAAAAAAAAAAAAAAAAAAAAGAAAGAAAGAAAATGAACATAGCTCTCTGGATGGGCATGGCCCTATCACCCTGGAGTGAAGTTCAACATTACCAAGCCTTGCTCGTGTTTCCTCTCAGCTCTGTAGCGAGTCACGGTTTAATGTGAATGGTCCTACAAGGATTGCTGGCATCCCATGATCCCGTATGAAAAACAGGGACTAAAATAAACAAACGAATGGTGGGGGAAATGTTGAAGCAAAAGGCAACGCAGGAAATGAACAAACACTTCCAGAAATAGATGAAATTGCTGTTCTCAGAGAGAGAGAGATAAGATAAAGTGACAGCAAATTTTATGGAAAACGAGGCAATTTCCCATAATATAGAAATAAATGGACAAACAGCAAGAAAATAACTTAAAAATAAAGGATTTTCCAGATAGTCTAATAGCGAACTAATAGGAATTAATTAATTAATTAATTAATTAATTTTTTGAGCTAGAGTTTCGCTTTTGTTGCCCCAGGCTGGAGTGCAATGGAGCGATCTTGGCTCACTGCAACCTCTGCCTCCAGGGTTCAAGCAATTCTCCTGGCTCAGCCTCCTGAGTAGCTGGGGTCATAGGCACCCACCACCATACCCAGCTAATTTTGTATTTTTAGTAGAGACAGGTTTTCACCATGTTGGCGAGGCTGATCTTAAACTCCTGACCTCAGGTAATCCGCCCTCCTCTGCCTCCCAAAGTGCTGGGATTACAGGTGTGAGCCACCATGCCCAGCCAGGAATTTAATTAGTAGAATATAGAGAAGAGAAAATTATCGAAGGAAAAAAAAAAAAAAAGAACTCAGGAGAACAGCCGTCCAGATTCAAAGGGCCTATCCAGAAAAATAAATGAAAAGATCTACACTAAGTCATATCTTCAAAATATTTCAGAAGAGGCCAGGTACGGTGGTTCACGCCTGTAATCCCAGCACTTTGGAGGCTAAGGTGGGAGGATCACTTGAACCCAGGAGTTCGAGACCAGCTTGGGCAAGATGGTGAGACCTCATCTATACAAAAAATCAAAAAATTAGTCTAGTGTGAGGCCAGTGGTCCCATCTACTCAGCAGGCTGAGGCGGAGGACTGCTTGAGTCTGGGATTTTTTGAATTAGAATTATCTGCCTCACCAGACCATTAATCAAATGAGAGTGAAATACAGACATTTTCACTTCCTGGCCGGGCGTGGTGGCTCACGCCTGTAATCCCAGCACTTTGGGAGGCCGAGGCGGGCGGATCATGAGGTCAGGAGTTTGAGACCAGCCTGACCAACATGCTGAAACCCTGCCTCTACTAAAAACAAACAAACAAAAAATTAGCAGGGCGTGGTGACACGTGCCTGTAATCCCAGCTACTCAGCAGACTGAGGCAGGAGAATTGCTTGAACCCAGGAGGCGGAGGCTGCAGTGAGCAGAGATGGAGCCACTGCACTCCAGCCTGGGCGACAGAGGGAGACCCCATCTCAAAAAAAAAAAAAAAGAAAAGCATTTTCACTTCCTGGGCACCTTCTTCCAGAGCCACCAGAGACTACACTCCATCAGAATGAGGGGATAACCCACCAAAGAATAGGACCAGAGTCAGGACAAAGGGGATCTGACCCAGGAGAGAGGCGAAAGGGGCCTCCGGACGGCAGCTACACCCAGAGAGAGCCAGTCCAGAAAGGAACAGGGGCCCTGAAGTCCAGGGAAAAACGGACACTGATAGCTAGATTATTTCATGTGTGTTTGACCACGTAGATAATCTTATGCGGGGGTTTTGCAATTCAGTTGGAGAGTGTGGAAAGAAATAGTAATAATGACATGGGAAATTGAGCAAATGGGAAATTAAATAGTATAAGAAAGAGAACGTAATGCAAATGCATTACTTAGCTCAACAGTGAACAAGACTCACATAGTAATAATAGGGTCAATAATAAATATTGGCTTAACCAATATCTTGATATAATTATGTTTGCAGGGTTGAGGAAGTAGAAGTGGGAGGCTGGGATGATATGAGAATAGAGGCTGGGCACGGTGGCTCATATCTGTAATCTCAGCACTCTGGAAGGCCTAGGCGGGTGGACCACCTGAGGTCAGGAGTTTGACACCAGCCTAGCCAGCATGGTGAAACCTCGTCTCTCCTAAAAATACAAAAGATTAGCTGGGCGTGGTGGCGGGCACCTGTAATCTCAGCTACTCAGGAGGCTAAAGCAGGAGAATCGCTTGAACCTGGGAGGCGGAGGTTGTAGCGAGCATAAATTGCGCCATTGCACTCCAGCCTGGGCGACAAGAGTGAAACTCCGTCTCAAAAAAAAAAAAAAAAAAGAAAGAAAGAGAGTAGAATACCTTCATCCTGGCTGGCGTGGTGGCTCATGCCTATAATCCCAGCAATTTGAGAGGCTGAGGCAAGTGGATTCCTTGGGTTCAGGGGTTCAGAGATCAGCCTGAGCAACAGGCTAAACCCTGTCTGCAAAAAATCAAAAAAAAAAAAAAAAGAAAAAGAAAAAGAAAAAGAAAAAAAATATCCAGGCATGGTGATGTGTGTCTGTAGTCCCAGCTACTAAGGAGGCTGAGATGGGAGGATCGCTTGAGCCCGGGAAGTCGAGGCTGCAGGGAAGCACGGTCGTGCCACTGCATTCCAGCTTGTGTGACAGAGACACTGTCTCAAAATAAATAAGTAGAGAGATGTAACTATCTCCTATTGCTTGTGTTTCTTTGGAGAACCCTGATGAATACAGCATCACTTCTGCCATGCTCTATCAGTCAAAGCAGTCACAAAGATCCACCCAGGTCAGAGGGAGGAAACACAGAGCCCCCTGCTCCATTCTGTGGGAGAAGTGTCATGGTCTCATTGGAAGAAAAGCATTGTGAGCTGGGACATATTGTCGCCACCTTTGGAAAATACAGTCTGTCACAGGCAGGGAATTGCTATTTTTTTGTAATAAACCTTATAGTACTATCTCACTATTTAAACAGTGTATGTGTATCATTTTTATAAAATGATTAAAAAATTTAAATACAAGTTTAGTGGATATAGAAGCTATTCTTATCATCCTTTGGGAAAAGAGGAAAATGCTGTCAGAGAGGTTAAGAGAATGTATGAGTTAGGGCTGGGATTTGAATCAGATCCACTGATCTTCATTCAGAGCTCTTTATTGGAACCAGATGACCAAGGAGAGTCACTGTCATTCATATTAATGACCACAGCCTATCTCAATTATAATAGTTAACAATGGGCTGGCTCTCCAACCTCAGCATGCTAGCTTTACCTGTTAGCCTGAATATTAATATGAACTTTGAATGCAAATGATCAATCTCAACTAACCAAGATCAAAGCAAAGGCACTGCTGCTGTCTAATATGATGCTTCGTGTGTCTGAAAATGGAATTTGCTTTTTTTAGATGGCAGATCCTGGAATTGGAGTTGCACTTAGCATCCTTCAGGGTGATTCTGCCTTAGGCTTGGAATTTTTAATGTCCACTTAAAACACACACGCGCGCACACACACACAACCCAAACTAAAATAAAACTAAAACAAAACCAGAAGTCTTTCAAATAAGGCTCTGCCTAGATCAGGAATGCTATCCTTGCCTACTCTCTAAACACATACAGGCACAAGCCACCAAGTTTCCCAGGAGAGGACACTGAACTTGGGCCTGTGATGGCTCAAGGCATGAGCCACTGGTCTTCAAATGCATCCCCATTGCCAGCACATCGCATCGCTCTGCCCCTGACTCACGCCTTCCTAGGAGCTACCGCTATTCCCAGACCACAGCCGAAGACTAGGACACAGCTTCCGGGTGGTCAGGTATATTGGTCAAGTTTGAACCTGGTCCATGAAGCAAGAATGCCTCATGCAAAAAAACCTGCAAATTGAAACAGGAGGAAGAAGAGGAAGAGCCCCCCCTCCACATTACATACCTGAAATGTTTAATGAAAGGTGCTCTTGCTGGCTTTGTTGAAAATGCTCTTTACAACTTTCTAATTGGACAGATAATGCATCTGAGAATCTGGACTCAAATTATGTGACCATTAGTGGAATTTAGGTAACTGTACCTAGCAGGAGTTGAGTAATTCTAGAAGTTATTTTTGGCTGGGCGTGGTGGCTCATACCTATAATCCCAGCACTTTGGGAGGCAGAGGTGGGCGGATCACCTGAGGTCAGGAGTTCAAGGCCAGCCTGGCCAACATGGTTTTCTTTAGTAGAGAAACCCCATTTCTACTAAAAATACAAAAATTAGCTGGGCATGGTGGTACACACCTGTAATCCCAGTTACTTAGGCGGCTGAGGCAGGAGAATCACTTGAACCCGGGAGACAGAGGCTACAGTGAGCCGAGGTTATACCACTGCACTCAAGCCTGGGTGACAGTGAGACACCATCTCAATAATAATAATAGTAATAACAACATTAAAGTTACTTTTTTAAAAATGCAGGGCATAGAGAGAAGAAAGGGGAAGCAAGAGTGGAACACGATTTCTCAGAAATTCTGTTGCAAGTTCGGGCACAGTGGCTCATGCCTGTAATCCCAGCATTTAGAGAGGCTGAGGCAGGTGGATCACTTGAGGTCAGGAGTTTGAGACCAGCCTGGGCAATAAGGCAAAACCTTGTCTCTACTAAAAATACAAAAATTAGCTGGGTGTGGTTGCAGGTGCCTGTAATCCCAGTTACTCAAGAGGCTGAGGTAGGAGAATCACTTGAACCTGGGAGACAGAGGTTGCAGTGAGCTGAGATGACGCCACTGCCACTCCAGCCTGGGTGACAGAGCAAGACTCCATCTCAAAAAAAAAAAAGAAAAGAAAAGAAAAAAAAATTCCATTGCAAATATAAGGGCTCACGATAGTCTTCAAAAGAATCCAAGTCCAAAATGTCAGAAAGAAGGGGAAAATGGTTTTGGCAGTGCTAGGCAAGCTGAGTTGGCGGTGAGGCTGTGGCAAGTTTAGGGGTTATAAGGTAGAACAAGGGGTGGGCGTGTGAGGGTCCATAGCAAAAGATGGGATTCCTCTTGAGCCCAAATTAGGGCCACAGGGTAGAGCTCAGCCTTGACATAGGAAAATGGAAATGTAGTACCCAAATAGGAGGATAGTAACAGGGCTTTAAGGTGCACCAAGAAGGAATTTATTAGAACTCTGTATGCACAAAGCTGAGTTAGGAATTCATTATGGGCTGAATTACGTCTCTCCAAAATTCACATATTGATCTCCCAACACCGAGAACCTAAGAATGTGACTCTATTTGGAGATATGGCCTTTAAAGAGGTAATTTTTTTTTTTTTTTTTTTGAGATGGGATCGCGCTCTGTCGCCAAGGCTGGAGTGCAGTGGCGTGATCTCGGCTCACTGCAACCTCTGCTTCCCAGGTTCAAGTAATTCTCCTGTCTCAGCCTCCCCAGTAGCTGGGACTACAGGTGCACACCACCTCACCCAGCTCATTTTTGTATTTTTAGTAGAGATGGGGTTTCATCATATTGGTCAGGCTGCTCTCGAACTCCTGACCTCAGGTGATCTGCCTGCCTCGGCCTCCCAAAGTGCTGGGATTACAGGCGTGAGCCACCGTGCCCAGCCAAGAGGTAATTAATATTAAGTGTGGCGTATGTGTGGGCCCTAATCCAATCTGACTGGTGTACTCATAAATAGAGGAAACGTGGACACACAGATAGACACCAGGGATGCTTGCCCAGAGAAAAGGCCGTATGCAAAAGCAGGGAGAAGGTGGCCATCTGCAAGCCAAGAGAGAGGCCTCAAGAGAATGCAACCCTGCTGACACTGTGATGTTAGACCTTAAGACTCCAGAACGGTGAGGAAATAAATTCTGTCACTTGAGCCACCTAGTCTGTGGTATTTTTGTTAGGGCAGTTCTAGCAAACAAATACACTGTTTTACAACACCATGTAGTTTGTAATCTGAAATTTCCTCTAGTTGTAGTAACATTGAATCATACCCCTGATCTGACTTGGTTGGTGAAACCACAGGGAACATGAAGGAAAAGACAGAATACCAGAGAAGCAGTGGGGGCAGGGTCAAGAGTGAGGATGTTGGTTTTCATTGGAGAAACTGTCTTTCCTCTCATTTATGGGACTGCAAAGATGTGCCTCAGACTCCCACAGAGGCAGGAGAGGGCCAGCTTCATGCATTTCTTTTCTTTCTCCTTCCCTTCCCTTCCCTCTCCTCCCCTCCCAGCACCTCCCCTCCCTTCCATTCCATTTATTTATTTGGGAGGAGTCTCAATCTGTCGCCCAGACTGGAGTGCAGTGGCGCAATCTCGGCTCACTGCAACCTCTGCCTCCCGGGTTCAAGTGATTCTCCTGCCTCAGTTTCCTGAGTACCTGAGATTACAGGCGTGCACCGCCACCACGACCAGCCAATTTTTGTATTTTTAGTAGCGACAGGGTTTCATCATGTTGACTTGGCTGGTATCAAACTCCTGCCTCGTCCTCCCAAAGTGCTGGGATTACAGGCGTGAGCCACCAAGTCCATCTCCTTCATGCATTTATCATCCACGTTTTGATGTTACGTCTAGCAAGACCTTTCAAATGCATAGGTTGATACAAATTTTTGATGAGGTTTATTAAAATAAAAGATGCAAATAAAAAATGCACTGCTGATGAATTTATTTATTTTGCTCAAGAGTATGGAAAAGAGAGTTCTCTTGGCCACTAATGCCCTAATTAAAAAATAAAGCACATTGTGATTGGAGAGCCATACTCTATATAAATAATAAATGAGGCCTTAGATGGCGACACAGTCAGAGCTGACTGACTGGCAGGCAGGACATGTTCTTTGTTGCTTCTTTGGTCCTGAGGAAGCACATTTTTTAAGACCAAAAAAATAGATAACCAATTATAATAAAGTGACATGGAAGACTAACTTTATAAGTATAATATTCTGAGAGGCCAGAATGGGGAAAATGGCAGCAGAGAAATGTGTCCTCATAGATTTGAACTGGGTCATCTGAGAAGCTTTGACGATTGCTCTAAAGACTTCAGATTTTATTCTGGAAGCATGTTGAGGCATCAGAAGTGACAAGAGCTGGGCGTGATGACTCAGACGTGTAATCCCAGCACTTTGGGAGAATGGTTTGAGGTTAGGAGTTCGAGACCAGCAACTCCCACGTTGGGTGACATAGCAAGATGCCCCCGTCCCCAGTCTCTTAAAAAAACAAAGTGCCGGGCCGGGCGCAGTGGCTCCCGCCTGTAATCCCAGCACTTTGGGAGGCCGAAGCGGGTGGATCACGAGGTCAGGAGCTCGAGGTCAGGAGCTCAAGGCCAGCCTGGCCAATATGGTGAAACCCTGTCTCTACTAAAAATACAAAAATTAGCCAGGCATGGTGGTTCCTGCCTGTAATCCTAGCTACTTCAGAGACTGAGGCAGGAGAATTGCTTGAGCCCAGGAGGTGGAGGTTGCAGTGAGCCAATATCGCGCCACTGTAGTCCAGTGTGGGCGATAGAGCGAGACTCTATCCCCCACCCTCACCCCCCAAAAAAGTGCCAAGAGGTAATCATATTGGTAGTTTATTAACTTAACTCTGAAAGCCAGAGGGAAGAGGATGTAGGACAGGTAGGGGCCCAGAAGTAGGAATAAATCAAGATTGAGATAAATAGGAACTGAATGAGGGCAAGAGCCATGAAAATTGGGTAAATATATGGATTTTTTTCAGAGATATTCAAAGATAGAAGCAAGAGGACTAGGTGGCATTAAATTTAATGACATTAAAGACCATTAAATTAAAGGTCTAGGCCACCGCAGTGGCTCATGCCTTTAATCCCAGCACTTTGGGAGGCTGAGGCGGGTCATTTGAGGTCAAAAGTTCAAGACCAGCCTGACCAACACGGTGAAACCCTGTCTCTACTAAAAATACAAGAATTAGCTGGGCGTGGTGGTGTAGGCCTACAATCCCAGCTCTGCTGGAGGCTGACGTGGGAAAATCGCTTGAACCTGGGAGGTGGAGGTTGCAGTGAGCTGATATTGTGCCATTGCACTCCAGCCTAGGCAACAGAGCGAGACTCTGTCTCAAAAAAATAAAATAAAATAAATAAAAGAAAAAAGAAAAGTCTAAGGAGACAGTAACGTCAAGGCTTCTGGCTTACATAATATACTAGTTTTCTATTGCTACTGGGACAAATTATCACAAATCTAGTTTCTTAAACAATATACATCTATTATCTAACAATTGTGGTGGTCAGAAGTCTGAGAGGGGTCTCACTGGGCTAAAATCAAGGTGTTGCAGGGCTGTGTTTCTTTCTAGAGGCTCTCAGAAGGAATCTGTCTTCTTGCTTTTTCCATCTTCGAGCAGCTATCCACCTTCCTTGGCTCGTGGCCCCCTTTCTCCATGTTCAAAGCCAGCAATGGCAGACTGTCCTTTTTCTTCTGCATCTCTGATCCTTCTTTCATGGTCACCTCTCTGTCTGATCACAGCCAGGAAAGGTTCTCCTTTTCTGAAGGACTTGTGTTGACGGGACTAGGCCCACCTAGATCATCTGGGAGAATCAACACACCTTAAGATTTGTAACATTAATCACATCAGCAATATCCCTTTTGTAGGAATTAGGACGTGGACATCTTAGGGGGTCATTATTCAGCCTATTGAATAGCCTATCAAAGGGCCCAGTGTTTCTAACTGACCCATTATCGGGTTGTGAAATCAACTTAATAAGGCACCACCATCGTAAAAAGGGGAATAGAAATTAAGACAGCCCAATGCGTTAGTAAGAGGATTCATGTTTTGTGAAACTTCGATCTAGTTTTTTTATGTGTGTATGTAGCGGATTGTGATGTAAATATATTTCTTTCTTTTTTTTCTTTTTTTTTTTTTTTTTTTTTGAGACAGAGTCTCGATCTGTTGCCAGGCTGGAGTGCAGTGGCGCGATCTCAGCTCACTGCAAGCTCCGCCTCCCGGGTTCACGCCATTCTCCTGCCTCAGCCTCCCAAGTAACTGGGACTACAGGCGCCACCACCACGCCCAGCTAATTTTTTTGTATTTTTAGTAGAGACGGGGTATCACCCTGTTAGCCAGGATGGTCTCGATCTCCTGACCTCGTGCTGCACCCGCCTCAGCCTCCCAAAGTGCTGGGATTACAGGCGTGAGCCACTGCGCCTGGCCAAAATATATTTCTTACTGGAAGTCACGGGCAAAAATGTTTGAAAGCTATTGACTTAGACGACAGGATGATTACTGTGTTAAGCAAAATAGGACATAACACTAATAGGTAACATTTACAGAATGTTTGTATGAGCCAGGTGGGCCTAGTGTTCTAAGGGCTTCACTGGCATTAACCACGCAATCTTCCCAATAACCCCATAAGGTAGATACTGTCAATATCTCCACATTGTAAATGAGGAAATGGAGAGAGAATGATTGTCTTGCTGAAAGTCACACAGCTAGAAAATGGTATGGCTGAAATTCAATCCCAGACAGTTCAGCTCCTCATTCCCAAACCTGTGTGCTTGACAGCACTCTGCAGTGTCCAGGAGCACCCAAGACCTGAGGAGGAAGGCAATCCTGCCTCTCCGGTTTGTCCAGCTACCCTGAGAACCTTTGTCCATGTATAGTGTCCTATTTAAAATAGGAAATACTGGCTGGGTGCAGTGGCTCATGCCTGTAATTACAGCACTTTGGGAGGCTGAGGTGAGAGAGGATCACTTGAGGCCAGGAGTTGGTGACCAGCCCAGGCAACATAACAAGACTCTGTCTCTATTGAAAAAAAAAAAGAAAGGAAAGAAAAGAAAAGAAAGGAAGGAAGGAAGAAAGAAAGGAAGGAAGGAAGAAAGAAAGGAAGGAAGGAGGAAGGGAATGATGGAGGGAGGGAGGAAGGAAAAAGAAAAGAAAAGAAAAGAAAAAGGGCTGGGTGTGGTGGTTCATGCCTGTAATCCCAGCTCTTTGGGAGGCAGAGGCAGGTGAATTACTTGAGGTCAGGAGTTCAAGATGAGCCTAACCAGCATGGTGAAACCCCGTCTCTACTAAAAATACAAAAATTAGCTGGGCGTTGTGGCGCGTGCCTGTAATCCCAGCTAGTCAGGAGGCTAAGGCAGGAGAATCACTTGAACTCAGGAGGTGGAGGTTGCAGGGAGCCAACATCGCACCACTGCAGCCCAGCCTAGGCGACAGAGTTAGACTCTGTCTCCAGATAAAAATAAAATAAAAATAAAATAAAAATTTAAAAAAAGAAAAGAAAAGAACAAAAAGGAAAAAGGAAGTACCAACACTGCAGAGCAGAAAACAAATTTCTTACATAATTCTAGGTGTAGGTGTGTGTTGGAGAAGAGGAAGACTCAATCCAGAGTCTACAGTGAGCTTCCCTCTACGGGCTAACAGACTGAACTTCAGCCTAGAAGTTGAGCATAAGTGTAACTTTCACCATTAAAACTAATATGTATGAAATTACCATTGTTCCCCAAAGGTCCTTAGTAATAAAGGACCTAATAATAAGAAAACTTTATTGGAAGAGAGACATGCAATATGTCAGATATCACAGATACACATATACAAACTATGTTTCGATGGAAAGTATTCTATGTATTATCATAGTAACTATATTAATCTATTTTCATACTGCAATGAAGAAATACCTGAGACTGGGTCATTTATAAAGAAAAAGAGGTTTTTTAATGGACTCACAGTTCCACATTGCTGAGGAGGCTTCACAATCATGGCAGAGGGCAAAGAAGAAGCAAAGTCACATTTTACATGGTGCAGGCAAGACAGCATCTGCCCAGGAACTACCCTTTATAAAACATGAGATCTCGTGAGACTTATTCACTATCATGAGAACAGCACAGGAAAGTCCCGCCCCCATGAGTCAATTACCTCCCTTTAGGTCCCTCCCATGACATGTGGGGATTATGGGAACTACATCTGAAGGTGAGATTTGAGTGGGGACACAGCCAAACCATATCGGTAACCAAAGAAAAATTAAGTGATTAACCACCCTGCTCTCTGCTATGAAAACAGGAGAAAAGGTACTGACCCTTTTCCCTTGAACTAAGCATAGAAATAAAATAGATGAAATTATTTTTCCTTCTGTTCAACTTTGTCTCCGAATCATTAACTTCACAAAACACTTAGGAAACTGTATTTCTTGATCCACACATCAAGGTGATAATACCTTCCTCGGAATTGTGATAATTTGATGAGACTAGTACACCAAAATTAATTTGTAAACTGTAGGGTGCTAAGATGTGTGATAACTATATTTGTAATGTCATTTACTTATCAAACATTGATACAATGCCAGGAAGTTGGCATTGTTTTAAGTGCTTTGCAAATATTAATTTATTTAATGCTTATAAAACTCTATGGTATATCTTGTTGTTTTCATTTCTTGAATGAGGAGAAAACTGAGGCATAGACAGGTTAGGAAACTTGCCTGAGTTCACAAAGCTAGTAAGTAAAAGAAAAAGGTTTCTTCCTCTGGCAGCCCAGTGCCAGAGTCTGGTACTAACTGGGATTACAGGCACCTGACACCACGCCCAGCTATTTTTTTTTGTTTTTTGTATTTTTAGTAGAAACGAGGTTTCACCATGTTGGCCAGGCTGGTCTCGAGCTCCTGACCTCAGGTGATCTGCCCACCTCGGCCTCGCAAAGTGCTGGGATTACAAGTGTGAGCCACCGCGCCCGGCCGAGTCTGTGCTGTGCTGTGTCGAAACTACCAGGGATATTAGAATGAGACCTCTGCTTAGATGTCAAAGGCATCAGGCATATGGAAGCTAAATGAGACCCCCAGTTTCTTATGAAACTATTGTAACCTCTCTACTTCTTTCTATTTTGTCTATATCCATTTTGTGTTCTGTAACAGATATCGAAACTGGGTAGTTTCTGGAGGCCGGGAAGTCCAAGGTTGAAGGGCATCTGGTGAGGTCTGCATCTGGTGAGGTACTTCTTGTCACATATCACAGAAGGGCAAGACAGAATAAGAGAAAGAGAAGAGAGAAGAGAAGGGACAGAGTGTGAGTGTGAGAAAGAGAGAGGGAGAAAGAGAAGAGAGGGGCTGAACTCATCCTTTTAACGGAACCCAGTCCTGAGATCACAGCATTAATCCATTCATGAAGGCAGATGACCTAATCACCTTTTAAAGTTTCCACCACTCAATACTGTTGCTTCGGGGATTCTGCTTGCAACACACAAACTTTGGGGGCCATATTCAAACTATAGCCTTGTCTAGCATTGAAAAGCTGGGTTTGAAGGGGTCCTTCCTCCTGATGGTAGCTACCATATGACATCAGACCTTGAAAATAAGGAATTTTATTTTCCCTTTCTTTCTTTCCTTCTTTCTCTTTCTTTCTTTCTTTCTTTCTTT
>NW_012102255.1:2190853-2206566 GCF_000951045.1 Mandrillus leucophaeus | reverse complement strand
CCCAGGCTGGAGTGCAGTGGTGCCATCTCAGCTCACTGCAACTTCCACCTCCCAGGTTCAAGCGATTCTCCTGCCTCAGCCTTCCCAGTAGCTGGAAATAGAGGCCCGTGCCACCATGCCCAGATAATTATTGTATTTTTAATAGAGATGAGGTTTCACTATGTTGGCCAGGCTGGTCTTGACCTCCTGACCTCAAGTGATCCACCCGCCTCAGCCTCCCAAAGTGCTGGGATTGCAAGTGTGAGCCACCACACCTGCCCAGAAATATTATTTGTCACTCTGATTAACCTCATGCTTTTGGTGTTCCCTTCTTTTTATAATGCCTCCTAATTTTTTGTTATACAGTATGCTGCTTATCTAAAGTATACTTCCTTTCTTTATAAAAAGACTGAAGTTGATTATAAAGGAAGAAATCAGAAAACATGACCACCATTTAAACTACAGGTAGTAGACAGGCGGTGTGCAATTCCTTTTTGAAACCGGATGAGTAATACTTGCTGTCAAGGATGCCCAGAAGGTTTTGAGACAGGTGGGGGGTGGCTCTCAGGACTCTCGGGCATGTGACCCAGTTGACTTCTGACCAACTGACCTTTATGCTAGTAATGTGTCTTCCACCTCAGAGTCAAATGTAACTGTTTTGGTATAAAATAGAAACGTTTGCTGAGATGTGAGGCAATGAGAGCCAGAAATGAGCAGCTGAAAATAGTAACACAAGGATAAAGAAATTGAAGAAGTTGTGTTGATCCAGAAAGTCAGGAAGAGATGGCTGATAACATGAAGGCCAGGTGCTGGCTCACACTTGTAATACCAGAACTTTGGGAGGCTGAGGCGGATGGATCACCTGAGGTCAGGAGTTTGAGACTAGCCTGGCCAACGTGGAGACTCCCTGTCTCCACTTTAAAAACTACGAAAAGTAGCTGGGCGTGGTGGCACATGCCTGTAATCCCAGCTACTCGGGAGCCTGAGGCACAAGAATTGCTTGAACTCGGGAGGTGGTGGTTGCAGTGAGCCAAGATTGCACCACGGCACTCCAGCCTGGGTGACAAAGCGAGACTTCTGTCTCAAAAAACAAAACAAAACAAACAAACAAACAAAAAAATGAAGGTAAGGGGAAAGAGAAGAAAGGGTGAAAGTCAAAGAAGCTCAATGGTAACAGGAAATGGATTGTTTGTGGGAGCATTTTGTAATGGGGAAAGGCCTAAACAAATACTGAATTTTTGTCAGTGCACTATTTTCAATTTAGCAAATACTGAGCCCATATTAAGTGCTGGCTGCTTGGGGTATAAAGATAAATAAGACCTGGATATCTAGTTAAAACATGTTTTACACACAAAGGGCAATCGGATTGCAATTTTTAGTCTATTTTATATACTATTAAATAAGTCCAAGAGTGCACTTTATGTCTTACCAAGAGTAGGCACCCTATGATTGTTTATTTAATTTATTTATTTATTTATTTATTTATTTATTTGAGACAGAGTCTCGCTCTGTCACCCAGGCTGGAGTGCAGTGGAGTGATCTCGGCTCACTGCAACCTCTGCCTCCTGAGTTCAAGCGAGTCTCCTGCCTCAGCCTCCCGAGTAGCTGGGATTACAGACATGCGCCACCACACCTGGCTAATTTTTGTATTTTTAGTAGAGATGGGGTTTCACCATGTTGGTCAGGCTGGTCTTGAACTCCTGACCCCATAGTCCGCCTGCCTTGGCCTCCCAAAGTGCTGGGATTACAGGTGTGAGCCAATGCGCCCAGCCTTGAATGTTTATTGAATTGAAATATTAGAGTCGGATAGGAGCTGGTTCAAAATTATGTATACATTTACTTAGCACTTTTTTTTTTTTTTTTTTTTGAGATGTAGTCTCGCTCTTTCACCTGGCTGGAGTGCAGTGGTGCTATCTCTGCTCACTGCAACCTCCACCTCCCAGGTTCAAGCAATTCTCCTGCCTCAGCCTCCCGAGTAGCTGGGACTACAGGCATGCACCACCACGCCCGGCTAATTTTTCTATTTTTAGTAGAGACGGGGTTTCACCTTGTTATCCAGGATGGTCTCGATCTCTTGACTTCGTGATCTGCCCACCTCAGCCTCCTAAAGTGTTGGGATTACAAGCATGAGCCACTTTTGTATTATGATAAAATACACATAATATGAAATTTGCCATTTTAACTATTTAAAATTTTTTTAATTCTTTCTTTTTTACATCAACCTCTTATCCAACAGATACTTTAACCCGTTTTAGGTGTACAGTTCCGTGGCATTAAAGACATTCACACTCTTCTGCAACTATCACCACCATCCATCTCCAGAACTTTTTTTGTCTTCCCAGACTGAAACTCTGTACCATTACATAATAACTCCCCATTCTCCCCACTCAACCAATTTTTTTTTTCTTTTTTTTTTTTGAGACAGAGTTTCACTCTTGAAGCCCAGTCTGGAGTGCAGTGGCACGATCTCAGCTCACTGCAACCTCCACCTCCTGAATTCAAGCGATTCTCCTGCCTCAACCTCCCAAGTAGCTACAGGTGTGCACCACCAGGCCTGGCTAATTTTTGTATTTTTAGTAGAGACAGGGTTTTACCATTTTAGCCAGGTTGGTCTTGAACTCCTGACCTCAGGTGATCTGCCCGCCTTGGCCTTCCAAGGTGCTGGGATTACAGGCATGAGCCACTGTGCCCGGCTCAACCAATTTTTATATAGTCCTTTATTCAACACGTATTTATCGGGCACCTGCAATTCAGCCCAGTTCTCACTGTGGGAGGTCTGGGTTAAAGGATAAACGAGAGGGTATAACAGAGGGAGAAAGACAAACATAACCAGTAACAATAGGTAAAGAGCTGGCTGGGTGCGGTGGCTCATGCCTGTAATCCCAGCACTTTGAGAGGCCAAGGCGGATGGAACGCTTGAGCCCAGGAGTTCAAGACCAGCCTGGGAAACACAGTGAGATCCCTGCTCTGCAAAAATAATAAATATTAGCCGGCTGGTGCATGCGTGTGTCCTAGCTACTTGGAATGCTGAGGTGGGAGGATCACCTGAGTCTGGGAGGTTGAGGCTGTAGCTGTGATTGCACCATGCAATCCACTGCACTCTAGCCTGGGTGACAGAATGAGATCCTGTCTCAAACAAACAAAAAAACAAACAAAAAAACGGTGAAGAGCTAATGTTTGCAGAATGCTCCCATGAGCAGGCCCTTTGTACTGATGCACTCCTTTGAGGTAGGTGTACAGTCCCAACAGTTCCCAGTATAACAAGCACGACAGAAAGGGAGCTGTGGGCTATGATTGGGTCTGGAGGACATTAGTTGGTCTGGGCAGTCAGGGTTATGCTGAGAGCTAAAGGCTGAGTCCGAGTTACGAGGCCAAGAGTATTTCCATGGCAGGAAGGACACTACGGGAGGCTCTGGGAACAGATGGGTCCCTTCGTCCCTTCCCTGATGAAGCTCGGGGAAGCCTGGGATAAGGCTGGAGAGGTAGCAGGAGCCACCTCCCTCCAGGAGGGCCCAGGGGAGGGTTCCTGCTCTCCCTCCAGGGCCGTGGGAAGCCGCTGAAGAGCTTGAAGCAGAGCCTTTAAAAGTTCAATCACTCTGCGCCTAGTTAACAAGTGATTCATTTCTCTGCCGTTCTTCATTATCGTGCTGACGGCATGTACACTAACTTTGAACCACCTGTGATAGAAAAATCACTAGTAGTTACGCTGTAAAATCTTTGGTTTTATGTCTAAAGTTCCTGTTCTGGGAATTCACATTTCTCTTAAGTAAATGATATAACCAGGCTGGGTGCAGTGGCTCACATCTACAGCTGTAATCCTAGCACTTTGGGAGGTAGAGGTGGGAGGATCGCTTGAGCCCAGGAGTTTGAGACCACCACCACCACCAACAGTATAACCAGATTCTGAAGCTCTGACACATCGAGAAAACTGGAAATTAGTCCCATTTTGCAGTCCGCCAAACCTCCCCTGTGTTGGGAAGAAATCACAGCACTTCTCTGATAGATACGAAGTATAAGCCTAAAATAAAGCTGGCCTCCCTCCCTCAACTTGTTGATTCAAGTCTTCCCTGGGGGAAGGGAGATAAATTCCTGCAGTTCCTTCTGGACTAAGCGTAAATTAAGATTCTGTTTACCAAGCGCTTAATTAGATTGCCTAGGCAATATTATCAATCATAACTTGCGAGAGAATTCGCTTCAAGCTCGTTTGTTATAGGAGTGTGGGGCTGCCTGAGTATATGTGATAAAGTCCAAGTTTGGAAGTTCCGTTTCTGGAGTTCAAAACATAGATCCCTTAAGCACTTCCAAAGTGAAACTCCATTCTGCACCCTGAGACTGCCCTGCTTTTTAGCCAATAGTGTCTTCATGTCAAACTGTGGATCACTGAGGAGTCCCAGGTGAGAGTGGGATGTACCAGTGTATCCCCATGACCAGAAGAAAACCTGTCCCACTGGATGGGCAGTCAGTGACTTTTCTTCATATTTTAAAGCACTACACTCTTTTCTTCTTCTTCTTCTTCTTCTTTTGTTTGTTTGTTTGTTTGAGATGGAGCCTTGCTCTGTCACCCAGGCTGGAGTGCAGTGGTCCATCTCGGCTCACTGCAACCTCCACCTCCCGGATTCAAGCGATTCTCCTGCATCAGGCTCTGAAGTAGCTGGGATTATAGGTGCCCACCATCACGCCCGGCTAATTTTTGTATTTTTAGTAGAGACGGGGGTTTCACCATGTTGGCCAGGCTGGTCTCGAACTCCTGACCTCAGGTTATCCATCCACCTTGACCTCCCAAAGTGCTGGGATTACAGGTGTGAGCCACCACGCTCGGCTTTAAAAGAACTTTCTAGGCCGGGTGCAGTGGCTCATGGCTGTAATCCTAGCACTTTGGGAGACTGAGGCAGGCAGATCACCTGAGGTCAGGAGTTTGAGACCAGCCTGACCAACTTGGAGAAACCCTGTCTCTACTAAAAATACAAAATTAGCTGGATGTGGTGGCTGGTGCCTGTAATTCCAGCTACTCGGGAGGCTGAGGCAGGAGAATCGCTTGAACCTGGGAGGTGGAGGTTGCAGTGAGCCAAGATCATGCCATTGCATTCCTGCCTGGGCAACAAGAGCGAAACTCTGTCTCAAAAACAAAAAACAAAAAAACTTTCTAAACCAGACCTGGTGGTTCACACCTGTAATCCCAGCACTTTGGGAGTCTAAAGCGGGTGGGTCTCGTGAACCCAGGAGTCTGAGACCAGCAACAAGGGAAAACCCCATCTCTACTTTAAAAATACAAAAAATTAGACAGACATGGTAGTGCGTGCCTATAGTCTCAGCTACTTGGGAAGCCAAGGTGGAAGAATCACCTGAGCCCAGGAAGCTGAGGCCACAGTGAGCCAAGATTGTGCCACTGCGTTCCAGCCTAGGTGATGGGGGTGAGATCCTGACTCAAACAAACAAACAAACAAACAGACGAACAAACAAAAACCAAAACACCTCTGCCTCCCTTTTCTCCAAAAGTCTATGTTTCTAAGTAGGTAGTAATTACATAGCATTTTACAGGTTAGAATTTTTACATATGTGATTCTTACACCCCCAGGGTAGACAGGACAGTGGTAATTATCATTTTATAGGTTAAAAGACTGAGACTGAGAGAGGCGAGCGATTTTGCCTGGCTGGTAAGGGGTGTAGTTATTTACTAAGCGACGTCGGATCTACACAGGCTCATTCATTCCATATGTTTCGTGTCCTGAGTGCTGACCCTCCAGGAGACGATAAGGATACAAAACAAACTAGACATCTAGCTCAAGCCCCCATTAGAAGGTCAGTCAGTAGGAGAAATAGAGACAGAAAATGATGAAACCATAGGACGAGAATAACTTCGGAGATTTTGGCCAGGCACGGTGGCTCACGCCTATAATCCCAGCACTTTGGGAGGCCAAGGTGGGTGGATCACCTGAGGTCAGGAGTTTGAGACCAGCCTGGCTAGCCTACTGAAACCCCATCTCTACTAAAAAGACAAAATTAGCTGGGCATGGTGGCAGAGGCCTGTAATCCCAGCTACTTGGGAGGCTGAGGCAGGAGAATAACTTGAACCCGGGAGGTGGAGGTTGCAGGGAGCCAAGACCGTGCCATTGCACTCCAGCCTGGGTGACAGAGCAAGACCGTGTCTCAAAATAATAATAATAATAAAAAATTATATATATGACATTAATAATGATACAGCTGCGCACTGACTCGGGGAGATGGTGAGTGGAGAATAAGACATCATTACTTCTTGCTTACAACCAAAAAAAGTTGTAAAATTCTCTTTCTTTCTCTCTCCAGATCCACCTAATGACACTGTGCCTTCCTTCCACACACCATCTCCTCTGGGACTGCGTTTCCGTTTGTGACCACACTCTTTCAGAACGCTCCTCAGCGTTCCGTTCAATCTTATTTTGATGGTATAAAGGTGCAGGGGAGAAGAAACAACTTCCTAAGCCTCATGTGTTGCTAAGGTTTGCTCTGGTTCTGTGACTAAATTCATGTGCCTTTTAATCTGAATCGGCCACTTTTTGGTCGAGGGGGATGAAAGGAACTGCTTCATGGTTCAATACCTTCATATACACTTGTCCAAAAAGCTGAAAAATCTACACATTGTACAGCCTTTTTCCTCTTAGTACGCACAGTGCCCACAACCACAAAACGTTTCCTTTCCTTTCTTTCTTTTCTTTTTTTTGAGACGGAGTTTCACTCTCGTTGCCCAGGCCAGAGTGCAATGGTGCGATCTTGGCTCACTGCAACCTCCACCTCCCGGGTTCAAGTGATTCTCTTGCCTCAGCCTCCCGAGTAGCTGGGATCACAGGCATGCGCCACCACACCTGGCTAATTTTGTATTTTTAGTAGAGATGGGGTTTCTCCATGTTGGTCAGGCTGGTCGTGAACTCCTGACCTCAGATGATCCGCTTGCCTCAGCCTCCCAAAGTGCTGGCATTACAGGCATGAGCCACCCTGCCCGGCCTCCCTTTCCTTTCTAATGGCAGCACTGTTTAGAGGATTAACCCAAGTGATTATAGTTGCCAAGATTGGGTGGTCATGTCAGGGTCCAAAACACCACCGGAGTTAAAGAAAACCCCAGCAATCTTAAGTAATCTTTCTTCACAGTCCTCTTTACCCTTCTCAAGATTTGTTGATCCATTTGACCTGGGTCAGGGTGGCCTTTAGTACTTCTCACCTGTTTTGTATTTTTGTTTTGTGAGACAGAGTCTCACTCTGTCGCCCAGACTGGAGTGCAATAGCGCGATCTCAGCTCACTACAACCTCTGCCTCCTGGGTTCAAGAGATTCTCCTGTCTCAGCCTCCTAAGTAGCTGGGATTACAGGCATGTGCCACCATGCCTGGCTAATTTTTGTATTTTTAGTACAGACGGGGTTTAACCATGTTGGCCAGGCTGATCTCAAACTCCTGACCTCAGGTGATCTGCCTGCCTTGGCCTTCCAAAAATGCTGGAATTATAGGCGTGAGCCACCGGGCCTGACCCTCACCTGTTTAAATAACCTTCTAACTGGTCTTCCGGCCCATGCCCCCTTCAAAATTCTTTAACCCAAGGCTTACAAACATATGACCAAAGCTGGTTTTTTGTTTTTGGCCTACATAAGGTTGGCCATCTCTAAAATTCAGTACATATCATATAAAAATAAATATTTTCCCACTTCCCTTAAACAAAAAAAACGACAATCCTGGGTCCCATTCCCAGATGGTCCTAGGTGATTGCTCCCTTTCCATAGAGGCCCTCACTCCAGCTCAGACTCTCCATCACTCCCTATGGCACCACTGACCTGGAGCCCATGCATGACCTTGTCATGTATTATTAGATGGCAGTGATTACACCTGTTGCTATTTATTTATGTTTCCTGCTTACGACATGTGTGCACATGTACGTTAACACTCTGATGCCTACATGATCTTCCTAAAATTCAGACTTGATCGTGCTACTTCTCAGCTTAACATTCTTTAATCCCCTCACTACTCGCCTCTTTATTAGTGGATGAAGCTCCAACTTCTTCGCTTGGCTGGCTGCTTCTTCGTCGACGTCTTTGTCCACTGTAATCATTTCCTAGCCCTGTTCCTGCAAGCATGTCCGTTCATCCTGAATTACAGCCACAGGAATGAGCCTTGCCTTGATGCCTTTGTAAAGGTGGTTCCTCCCGCCTGGAATGCCCTTGCCTCTCTCTCAGCCCTGCTCACTCTTTGAAGACTCAACTTAAGTCCCTTTGCCCCCAAGAAGCTCCTTGCTCCATCTCCTGTACCGAATACATGCCTCTATCACGTATGACTCTTGTAATGTAATGCAATCACTGATTTGCCTGTCTCTCTCCAGGACTCTATAGTATAGAATTTTACTGGAACAGACTATGCCACTTATAACTTCGAATTTCTAATGATTTCAACTTTTGAGTGCAGGAGAAAGAGCTTGGGCATGAAAGTCAGGCAGCCCTGATTTGATATCTCAGTTTACCATTTATCCATCTTGACCAAGTTTCTTAACCCCTCTGATTCTGTTTCCATATCTATAAATGGAGAATAATAATTCCTACCTCACATAATTGCTATGAGGATTAGAGGTATTTTGTATAAATGCCTGGTACCGTGCACAGGCACTTAATAACTGGCAGTTAACAGCACAAATAAATGGATCAGGAAGAAACACGCCGGACTTAAAAAATAGCCTGTTTAATGTGTGCTTAGATGGAGCAAAGTGAAAGCAGGAAAAAGGTGGCAAAGTTATGAGGATGCACAGTGTCTTGGCAACTAGGACGATGCAGGAGACACTTTTAGTTTGATTTTTTTTCCCCAACCTGACAGCTTTTGATGGAAGACCTGCTTAATTATCAGCTGGCAGAAGTCTGCAAATGATAGGCAGCTCTGTGTAGAGAATAATGAATATGACATAAGATAATCTTAGCTAATTACTGTTTACTTGCAAATGTCATACAACTGGCTTCTTGAGTGTGTGTGTGAATTTTTGTCTTGTTTTGTTTTTGCACATGTGAATGTTTGTGTGGGGGGAGGTGTGTGTACAAACCTACACCATAGGAGTCCTGCAGACAACAGCTCAGCAGGTGGTCAGGACGGCTAGCTCCCCTTGCAGCCGGGCTAGTGTTCCATAGTATCTAGTTAAGGCTTGTCGTTCTCTGCAAACTGCAAGCTCCTGGAGGCCCGGGACTGGTCATTCACATCTGCTTTCCTTGCACGTAGTATAATACTTGGTACATAGCAGATGTTCAATGAATATTTGTTATATAGATAAATGGGTGAATTGGGAGTTGACTATGTACGTATCTATGAATATATGATATTTATAGACATTTATGTTGTTCCATGTATATTATATATGTTATGTTTTATATATATGCATATACACACACACACACACACGATCTCACACACTTTTACTCCCATTCTCTCATTCCTGGGGCCAACTTTCCATTTAGTCTGGCTACTGAGTCACATGTAGACTATATAGTTCCATCCTTGGTATAAATCAGACTTTTGAAACAGTCTGTAACAGTGCTATCCCAAAGAACTTTCTGTGATGCTGAAAATATTCATTATCCAATATGAGACCGATGACTATGGAGGCCCTTGAAATGCTGCTAGTCTAAATGAGGAATTGAATTTTGGATTTTATTTCATTTTAATTCATTTAAATTCAAATAGCTATATGTGACTACTGTATTGGTCAGCACCAGTCTAGAATCTCTGATATTTCTATGTGCATGTCCAGGTAACAGTCATCTGCTAGATCACAGATAACACTTTTTGATGGTGCTTATATCTGGACTTGGAAAACTTTTTTTTTTTTTGAGATGGAGTCTTGCTCTGTCGCCCAGGCTGGAGTGCAGCGGCACAATCTCGGCTCACTGCAAGCTCCACCTCCTGGGTTCAAGCGATTCTCCTGCCTCAGCCTCCCAAGTCGCTGGGACTACAGGCGCCTGCCACTACCCCCTGCTAGTTTTTGTATTTTTAGTAGAGAAGGTTTTTGCCATGTTGGCCAGGCTGGTGTCGAACTCCTGACCTCAAGTGATCCGCCCACCTTGGCCTCCCAAAGTGTTGGGATCATAGGCGTGAGCCACCACACCCAGCCTACATGCACTATTCTTAACACAGTAAAATTGTCTTGAAGAAAAAATCCTTTATGTGTTTGTGAAGCTTTTTAGTTCAGCGAAGCCCAGCTTATTAAGTTGCAAAGGTGCTGGTTCATTCAGGAATTTAAATTCTTCCTCATAGTAGTCTGCACCGAAGTTTCTTATGAACAGGTAGCACTTTTTCCTCAACGACTGGTGCTTTATGGAACTTTCTTGCTTGTTCACATTGGGGTAAGCATTATGTCAGATAGGATCAAAGTCAGAACAAAGAAAAGTGGTTCATTTGGGCTTAAGAAATATAAATTAGCCAAGTGCGGTGGCTCATCCCTGCGATCCCAACATTTTGGGCGGCCAAAGTGGGAGGATCACTTGAGCCCAGGAGTTCCAGACCAGCCTGAGCAATATGGCGAAAACCCATACCTACCAAAGTAATAAAAATATTATCAGGGTGTGGTGGCGTGCACGCCTATGGACCCAGCTACTTGGGAGGCTGAGGTGGGAGGATCACCCGAGCCTGGGAGGTTGAGGCTGCAGTGAGCACTGAGCATGCCACTGCACTCCAGTCTGGGGGACAGAGCAAGAGCAAGACCCTGTCTCAAAAAAAAAAAAAAAAAAAAAGAAAAGAAATATAAACCGAATAGTGGCTGGGCACGGTGGCTCACGCCTGTAATCCCAGCACTTGGAGAGGCCAAAGCACCTGAGGTCAGGAGTTCGAGACCAGCCTGGCCAACATGGTGAAACCCCGTCTCTACTAAAAATACAAAAATTAGCTGGGTGTGGCGGCGGGCATCTGTAATCCCAGCTACTTGGGAGGCTGAGGCAGGAGAAAGGCATGAACCTGGGAGGCAGAGGTTGCAGTGAGCCGAGATGGCGCCACTGCACTCCAGCCTGGGTGACAGAGCGTGACTCTGTCTCAAAAAAAATAAGGCCAGGCGCAGTGGCTCATGCCTGTAATCCCAGCACTGGGAGACTGAGGCGGGCGGATCACGAGGTTAGGAGATCGAGACCATCCCGGCTAACACAGTGAAACCCTGTCTCTACTAAAAATACAAACAATCAGCTGGGCGTGGTGACGGGCGCCTGTAGTCCCAGCTACTCGGGAGGCTGAGGTAGGAGAATCACTTGAACCTGGGAGGCGGAGGTTGCAGTGAGCTGAGATGGAGCCACTTCACTCCAGCCTGGGCGACAGAGCGAGACTCCATCTCAAAAAAAAAATAATAATAATAAAATAAACAAAATAAAAATAAAATAAAATAAAAACAAATAAAAAAACTAAGTAGTTATGAGTTGGTGCTGGGAGCCAGGAGTTTATCATCTAATGGAGGAGACAGTAACATAAACAGTCTGAAAACGGTACAGTAGGTGCAAAGGGAGCAGTGTCACAAGAGTGTTTAGTTTTCCATGGAAGCGTCTGTCACAAGTAGGTCAACAGTTTGTCATGTATGAATGCATAATGGTGAATGCACTGGACGCCTGTGAATTTGATCATCCATAGATAGAATGGTTATTTCCTTTGTGGAAGCTGAGTTTTGGTGAACATTAGCAGTCTTCACCTGGTAAATATTTTAGTTATCAGGAAAGCACTGACATCTTACTATTAATCACGTGATTCTAGTTTTCCTACCACTTTCTTTTCTAATGGGCACATCTTATTTTACAGAAGTTACATAATTTACATGAGGACAGAGATTCATAACATCCAAGATAAGATGACTCAAATCAATGCCATTTACTTTAAAACTTTTAGCCTGTTAAGCCGGGTGCAGTGTGCACCTTAAGTCTCAGCTACTTGGGAAGCTGAGGTGGGAGGATCACTTGAGCCCAGGAATTCAAGTCCAGCCTGGACAAAATTGCAAGATGCTGTCTCTAAAAAAACCTAAAACTTTTAGCATATTGTGGTACACAAATCTCATGTAAATAGGAATATTTTGCACCATTTAAAATTCAAAGCTTATAGTACAGTTGTTCAAATTTCATGTCTGCTAATTAATTGTAAAATACTGTGAGACTCTAGAGCAAAGTTTTAGATATAACAAGTAAAAGCTAAATATGAATAAACTATTATTTCAAAGTTTAACGATGCTTGCCCGTTTACAGTCTTCTTCAAGTCAGCAAAAACGGAACTCATGGAAGGTTCTGCTTGAGGGGCCTCTACAAATCTAGTTAACGCCACTTTTTTTTTTTCCCTGAAATAGGGTCTTGCTCTGTCACCAAGGCTGGAGGGCACTGGTGTGATCACAGCTCACTGCAGCCTTCATCTCCTGGGCTCCAGGGATCTTCCCACCTCCCTGCTCCTGGGTAGCCAGGACTACAGGCATGCGCCACCACACCTGGCTGATTTTTTTTTTTTTCCCAGTAGAGGCAAGGTCTTACTATATTGCCCAGGCTGATCTCGAACTCCTGAGCTCAAGCCATTCTCCCACCTAGACCTCCCGAAGTGCTGGGATTACAGGTATGAGCCACCATACCCGGCCTGATCTGCTTCATTTGTAGACAAGAAAACGAATATCCAGAGATGTCATGCAATTTTCCCAAGGTCACACAGTTGGTTATCATAACAGCACTGGGCCTAGAAGTCAAGTCTGATCCTAACATTTTATTTTTTACATTTATTTTTGGAGACAGGGTCTTGCTCTGCTGCCCAGGCTGGAGTGCAGTGGCATGATCATTGCTCACTGTAACCTTTTTTTTGAGACGGAGTGTCACTCTGTGGCCCAGGCTGGAGTGTGGTGGCGCAATCTTGGCTCACTGCAATCTCTACCTCCAGGGTTCAAGCTAGTCAATTCTCCTGCCTGAGACCCCCGAGTAGCTGGAATTACAGGTGCCTGCCACTGAACCCAGCTAATTTTTTTGTGTTTTTAGTAGAGAGGGGGTTTTACCATGTTGGCCAGGCTGGTCTCAAACTCCTGACCTCAGCTGATCCGCCCACTTTGACCTCCCAAAGTGCCGGGATTATAGGTGTGAGCCACCATGCCCAGCCTGCTCACTGTAACCTTCAACTCCTAGGCTGAAGTCATCCTCCCACCTTGGCCTCCCAAGTAGCTAGGACTACAGGCACTCACCACCATGCCTGGCTAATAAAAAAATATATATATTTTTTTTTTTAGAGACAGGGTCTTGCTATGTTGCCCAGGCTGGTCTTGACCTCCTGGCCCCAAGAGATCCTCCCACCTCCAGCCTCTCAGAATAGTGAGATCACAGGTGTAGGTCACTGCACCCAACCTACACACTTACGTTTAGACTTCGCTTCACTTATTCCCAGATTGACATCTTACCACGAACAATTCACTGATAACTTACAAAATATGTATAGTTATAATTTCCTTGATAAGATTTAGTATTAACCACTCAATCATAGATTTTTAAAAAATTAATCAATTTATTTAGATGGAGTCTCGCTCTGTTGCCCAGGCTGGAGTGCAGTGGTACAATCTCGGCTCACTGCAACCTCTGCCTTTCAGGTTCAAGCAATTCCCCCATCTCAGCCTCCCGAGTAGCTGGGACTATAGGCGCCGGCTAATTTTTGTATTTTCAGTAGAGATGGGGTTTCACCATGTTGGCTAGGCTGTTCTCAATCTCCTGACCTCAGGTGATCCACTCGCCTTGGCCTCCCCAAGTGTTGGGATTACAGGCGTGAGCCACCATACCAGCCAGTCATAGATTTTTAACTGACTAAAATTCTCAGTGTGTCTAATGAAGACTACTATTTTTTGAGCTTTTACTTTGTGCCAAGCACTGTGTTCAGTTATTTGTTGAATTTCCCCAACAACTTCAAGTGGCAAGTATCATTTTTATACATAAGTAAACTCAGGCATGGACAGAAAAATAGCTTGTACAAAATCACACAGCGACCATGTGGTACAGCCTCGACTTTCTGAGTTGAAAGTTTGCACTTCTAACCAGAACTTGGTACCTCCTCCCTGGCAGCTGGGCTTTCCTGTTTGTCTATGTGAAAATGTCCACTTTCAGTACAGAATACTTGGGAGGTGTTTCTGACTCTTACATCTTTTGTAAAATACATTGGAAAATGTATCTCAGTATATTTTATGCGTCTTTGATTAACTTAAATTGGGCTTGATTGTGCTATACAAAAAAACACAAAAACAAAAACAGAGTTAAGGCCGGGCGTGGTGGCTCACACTTGTAATCCCAGCACTTTGGGAGGCCAAGGCGGGTGGATCACTTGAGGTTAGGAATTTGAGACTAGCCTGGCCAACATGGCAAAACCCTGTCTCTACTAAAAATGCAAAAATTAGCTGGGGGTGGTGGCACACGCCTGTAATCCCAGCACTTTGAGAGGCCAAGGTGGGTGGATCACTTGAGGTCAGGAGTTTGAGACCAGCCTGACCAACATGGTGAAACCTGTCTCTACTAAAAATACAAATAATTAGCTGGGCGTGGTGGCCAACGCCTGTAATTCCACCTACTAGAGAGGCTGAGGCAGGAGAATCACTTGAACCCAGAAGGCAGAGGTTGCAGCGAACTGAAATTACACCACTGCACTCCAGCCTATGCGACAGAGCAAGACTCTTGCCTCAAAACAAACAAAAACAAAGTTAAATAGAACAGCCTCTCGAGTCCTTTTAATTTAGCATTCTTGTCCCTTCATGTCACTCTGCTAACAACATCCCATGTCTTCCCTCCTCCTGGAGGTGTTTTAGTCCATTTGGGCTGTTCTAACAAACATCGTAAGCCGAGTAGCTTATAAACAGCAGATACTTACTGGTCACAGTTCTGGAAGCTAAGAAGCCCAGGGTCAAGGGCCCAGCGGCCTCAGTGACTGGAGAGGGTCCCCCTCCTCACCCAGGGTGCCTTCTTGCTGTGTCCTCGCAGGGCAGAAGATGCGCACGCTGGTCTCTTCAGCCCCGTATAACTTTTCTAATCCCTTTGATGCCGGTTCCATGCTCATGACCTAGTTGCCTCCAAAGGCCTCACCTCCTAATATCTTGGGGGATTAGGTTTCAACACAGGAATTTTGTGGGGACACAAACATTCAGTCCATAGCAGAAAGCAGAAGCCAAAGTCCTCTACAAAACCACCCAGGAGGCTGCTGGTGATCTGCGTTTCCTCTCCCCTCTCCTAGCCACTTCCCATCATTCCCCGCAGGCAGGGGTCTCTTCCCATCATTCCCCGCAAGCAGGGGTCTCTTCCCATCATTCCCCGCAAGCAGGGGTCTCTTCCCATCATTCCCCGCAGGCAGGGGTCTCTTACCTCCACCTCTTCCAGGTATTTGCTCCAACGTTACCTGAATTCCTCTGTCGTCCTCCCCCGACCTCCCCAGCTTTATGGAGGTATAATTGGTGTACAAAAACTGCATATAGTCCGGGCACGGTGGCTCACGCCTGTAATCCCAGCACTTTGGGAGGCCGAGATGGGTGGATTGCCTGAGCTCAGTAGTTCGTCACTAGCCAGGACAACATGGTGAAGCCCCGTCTCTACAAAAATACAAACAAAAAATCAGCCGGGGGTAATGGTGAACGCCTGTAATTCCAGCTACGAGGGAGGCTGAGGCACAAGAATTGCTTGAACCCGGGAGTCGGGGGCTGCAGTGAGCCGAGCCCGTTCCACTGCACTCCAGCCTGGGCAACAAAGTGAAACTCTGTCTCAAAAAAAAAAAAAAAAAAAAAA
>NW_012102255.1:2186601-2190268 GCF_000951045.1 Mandrillus leucophaeus | reverse complement strand
AGAGACGGGGTTTCACCATGTTAGCCAGGATGGTCTTGATCTCCTGCCCTCGTGATCCGCCCGCCTTGGCCTCCCAAAGTGCTGGGATTACAGGCGTGAGCCACAGCCCCCGGCTTTTCTTTTTTTTTTTTTTTTTGAGACGAAGTTTTGCTTTGTCCCCCAGGCTGGAGTTTGGTGTTCAGTGGCTCTATCTCAGCTCACTGCAACCTCCGCCTGCCAGGTTCAAGTGATTCTCCTACCTCAGGCTCCTGAGTAGCTGGGATTACAGGCGACCACCACCACGCCTGGCTAATTTTTGTGTTTGTAGTAGAGATGGGGTTTCAACATGTATGTTGGCCAGGCTGGTCTTGAACTCCTGACCTCAGCCTCCCAAAGTGCTGGGATTACAGTGTGAGCCACCACTCCGGCCTTTTCTTTTCTTTTGGTCGGAGGTGGATAAGAACATTTAACATAAGATCTTAACGAGTTTTTCTTTTTCTTTTCTTTTTTTTTTTTGAGACAGGGTCTCCCTCTGTTGTCCAGCTTAGTGTGCAGTGGTACAATCACGGCTCACTTCAGCCTTGACTGCCTGGGGTCAAGTGATCCCACTACCTCAGCCCCTTGAGTAGCTCGGACTACAGGCGTACCACCACAGCCACCTGTTTTTAATTTTTTGTAGAGATGGAGTCTCACCGTCTTGCTCAGGCTGGTTTCGAACTCCTGGCCTCAAGTCATCTTCCCATCTCGGCCTCTCGAAGTGCTGGGATTACAGACATGAGCCACTGCGCCTGGCCAGCAAATTTTAAAATGCAGGATGCTTTGTTAACTGTAGATCTCTGGGACTTCCTCATCTTTATTACTATAAAACGTTTTTGGCTCACGCCTGTAATCCCAGCACTTTGGGAGGCCGAGGCGGGCGGATCACGAGGTCAGGAGATCCAGACCATCCTAGCTAACACGGTGAAACGCCGTCTTTGCTAAAAATACAAAAAAATTTAGCCGGGCGTGGCGGCGGGCGCCTGTAGTCCCAGCTAGTCAGGAGGCGGAGGCAGGAGAATGGCCTGAACCCGGGAGGCGGAGCTTGCAGTGAGTCATCGCGCCACTGCACTCCAGCCTGGGCGACAGAGCGAGACTCTGTCTCAAAAAAAAAAAAAAAAAAGTTTTTGAGAAGGTACTGAAAAAACATTTGCTGAATAAATTGTGTGACAAACTATAGCATTTCCTTTGCTTAAACCTCAAAAACGTAAGTTAGATATGCAGAGCACCATAACTTTGTAATTACCTCTCACAGATCAATTATTCCCAGGTCATTCTCGAATCATTTTTTGTTATTGAGAATTAACTTGTCTTCTCCCCCACGCGGTATTCTTGGTAGCCTCTAGGATTTCACAAAGGGGGAATTTAAAGTGTCCTGTAGGTCCTTCAGAGATTCACAGGAAGAGACCTGCACTTTAACCGGTCTCTGTAGAGCAGGACTATCATGACATTTTTAAAAAATATAAGCAGCAAAAACGATCAATAAGATATCACCATTTGTACTTTGAAGTGGTAACATAGACTATGGAATGGCATGTTTCCCCTGTTTGTGAAGAGGATAGTACGATGATGGGTCTTTGAGCAGAAACTGTTTTTCTTTCAAATGTCTAAGGCAGCACAATGTAATGGAAAGCCCATTGGTGTGGGAGTGAGCGTCCCAGCTTCCTGGGCAGTAAAATGAACAGGCCTGATGATCGATCTCCAGGCCCCATCCAGCTCTAAAGGTCTCCAAAACTTTTGGAGATAAAGCCACGGAACTTTCTCGTGAGCATCAAAAGTTGTATTTCATGTTTTATTGCAACTGACTTAATGTTCCAAGAGTGACTGTTAGAGATCTAGTATACGTAGATATGCAAACTTTGTTTTCGTAGTTTAGTGTTTTCCAGTAAACGAAATTTGTTTTCATATCACTAATATTTAAAAGTGTAAATAATATCTAGGACACATAGATTTAAAGAACCATCATAATTGTATTTAACTCTGATTCATTAAGGGATTAATTACCTAGTTTGTGAACGTGTAAGCCCCCTGTAGCTCTCTTCCCATTTTTGAACAAAAATAAAGAAGTTTCAAATTCAAGTTGGTGGCATATTTATAACCTTCAAAGACATTATAACCAAAGGCTAAAATGAGATTCTGGCACTGTTTGGAAGTTTCTATTTTGGGGGCTCGCCTCACCACTTAACTTGAACTGGGGATTATCAGTAGTACCGTACATAGTCCATTAATTTCAAGTCAAATCATTTCACAAATGTTAATATTTCACGTATACATGGCTGCAAGGTATGACAGAATGCTTCATAAAAGCCATTGAAAATAAACTTCAAAAATAAAATGCATCAATCAGTTAAATCCCATTAGCCCATGGGAGAAATTTCAATATGTATACTTCCAAATTTCAAATTAATAATGGGGCAATATTATTGTGCCACCTAGAGTACCAAACAGTGGGTATAAACCATCTCCTTAGTCAGATGGAACACTGGCTGGACACTGCAGATTATCTGGGGTTTAAGACGTTAACTTCTATCACGAATCTAAATTCTGACTTCCCTGTCTAAAACTGCGGGAACATCACATCTTTTATTTAAAGCGAAAAAGTAAACTTCTAACATACAAAATAACGGATTTCTTTTCAAGAGCGATAGTCCATTTTTTTTTTTTTTTTTTTTTTTTTACAAAATCACTGCCCTTGATTTTTCATGAACTTTAAATTTCAGAATGATTTGGTCAAGAGTATTTCTACAGGAATAGGAAGAGAATCAAGTGGGCCTATAATCAAAGACCTGGCTGGGTCTCACCCTCATGGTTAACTACTGAGACTTCATAGCCGATGACCAGGTCCTAAAGTGGACAGAACAAGCCTTACTGGAGGTCCGTCTTTGTGGTAGGTACAGAAAACTTGGAAATGCAATTCTGTGGTTTATTTAGGGTTATTAAGAGCATGAGAATAGCCCTGCAAATGCTGGTAAACTAGGGTTTGCAGTATGGAGTAGTAAGCAAAGCCTCTACTTCCCAGGCCCTGCACCCGGGGTGTGGAACAGACAAAAGAACGGCTCTGCCCTTGCCCTTCTCGAACTTAAAATCCAATTCGCAAAGCAGGACTTACACATATTAAATCAAATACAGCATTATGCTGAAAAGAGCCCCTGCGTGTAACAGTTGCCAATGTGTGTTATACCAGTCAAAACGATTTGAAGGAGTTTTAAACGAAAAGCTGGAGAAACATACAAGAAGGCAGATCTAAGATGGAAGAAAAGGCGGATTCGGGTTGAAATGCCAAGTTGAGGACTGAAGAAAGCATTTGGACAAAGCAGCCTCCAGGCTGGGAAGGCGAAAAGCCAAACGAGTATAGCCACCAAAGACCCAGAAAGGCCAATAGATTGTGCAGTGAGTCGGTTTAACTGAAAGGCGGTTTCCTTTTCCTCCATTTGCTCAGTCCCAATTGGAAGCGCACTGCGCGGCCTGCGCCGCGCTCTCCGCCCGGGTTCGGCGTGGGGGCGGGGAGGTAAGTACGGTAATGGGCGGGGCCGAGCGCGGGCGCGCTCCGGCTTTCCTCCTGCGCAGCGCTCCCGTCAGCGCAGGGGGCGGGGCGCCTATATTACGTGCGCGGCGCCCATAGATTTAAAGAACCATCATAATTGTATTTAAC
>NW_012102255.1:2183967-2184696 GCF_000951045.1 Mandrillus leucophaeus | reverse complement strand
AAAAAACCCTACAAAAAACTCCCTGCATGTGACTAATAAATATATACATATTTGGTGAATGTTTGGACAGATACACACACTCATGTTACCATCACCACACTCAGGAAAGTGAACATATCCATTACCTCCAACAGTTTCCTTGTGTACATTTGTCCTGTTTTTTTTTTTTTATTTTGAGATGGAGTTTTCTTTTGTTGCCCAGGCTGGAGTGCAATGGCGCAATCTCGGCTCACCGCAACCTCTGCCTCCAATATTCAAGCGATTCTCCTGCCTGAGCCCCTCTAGTAGCTGGGATTACAGGTGCTCGCCACCGAACCCGGCTAATTTTGTTTTTTTAGTAGAGACCATGTTGGTCAGGCTGGCCTCAAACTCCCGACCTCAGGTGATCTGCCCGCCTTGGCCTCCCAGAGTGCTGGGATTACAGGCGTGAGCCACTGCACCCGGCCCTTTTTCTTTTCTTTCTTTCTTTTTGTTGAGACGGAGTCTCGCTCTCTCTCCCAGGCTGGAGTGCAGTGACGCGATCTCAGCTCACTGCAAGCTCCGCCTCCCGGGTTCACGCCATTCTCCGCCTCAGCCTCCCGAGTAGCTGGGACTACAGGCGCAGCCACCTCGCCCGGCCAGTTTTTTGCATTTTTAGTAGAGACGGGGTTTCACCATGTTAGCCAGGATGGTCTTGATCTCCTGCCCTCGTGATCCGCCCGCCTTGGCCTCCCAAAGTGCTGGGATTAC
>NW_012102255.1:2156619-2183917 GCF_000951045.1 Mandrillus leucophaeus | reverse complement strand
CCCCTCCTGCGCCCGGGTCGCGATACACGTGGGCTTCGGGCCTGGGCCGCGCAGTTTTTCTTTGCGTTTCTGGAATCATCGAGGAGACTGGCAAAATTCGTAACGTCTTTAGACTGCGTCACTAGCGCCAATCCGATTCGTAGCTGATTGTTCTTCGAATTCACTTTTGAGTCCTCGGTTAAAACCTCAGTTACAAAGCAGGATAAAGTCGAGCTGCTTTGCTTCTCGGAACGGAAAAGCGCTTTTTTGTTGTTGTTTAGCGGCTCGGCCTCTTATGGGGGTCTTGTGTGTTTTAGGGGACGGCAAAACAGAACAGAAAGGCGGAGATAAAAAGAGGGGTGTTAAAAGACCACGAGAAGATCATGGCCGTGGATATTTTGAGTACATTGAAGAGAACAAGTATAGCAGGTATAGGATGCTCCCCTAGTTTGACTTGTCATCCCTTATTCGTTCGTTGATCGGAAAGCTGTATCAGGAGACAATTCTGTCTTTCAGAGCCAAATCTCCTCAGCCACCTGTTGAAGAAGAAGATGAACACTTCGATGACACAGTGGTTTGTCTTGATACTTGTAAGTGAAGCTGTTTCTCCCCAGTTATGAAATGCGGTGATGGTTTTTTTTTTTTTTGCTTCCAAAATGTTAGAAAACTTAATGCTTAAGTGCAGCAAAAGTTGGGTTAGTTTTTTTTTAAAGCAGGAAGAGATAATGGTTTATATTCAGAACCTAGTAGTTTAATATTTAGCACGGCATCAGTTGTATCAAATGGATTATTTTACAGGCTCTAGGAGTTTCATATTTTTATGACTTGAAAGTTCTCGTTCTTAGGAAATGTAAAATTAATGCCAGTTTCTGACTAGCTAACGGAAACTTGTAACACTACCTATAATTTAGCCTTACAGGCTTCTACAATAAAGTAATTCATTTTTTTGTGGAATTATATTAAGTGAGCTATTTGGGCTAGTTAATTATTTACTAATGACTTCTCCCATTAGCACACAAGTATATTCCCTATTCTAAAAGATTGTAATATTACTTTTTCAATAACTGCTCTTTTGTTCTCAATTCCAGTTCAGTAGCTGCTGCTTTAAACATAAGTTGATTTCTTCCAAAGACCTGAGGCAGCAGCAGTGGGCTATCACTGGGCCACTAGCTTTCTTCAGCAGCGAATGGTATCAATGGCAGTGCAGCACTGTAAATACTGCTACTTCACCCAGTTGGGTTGCAATTGAGTATGAGAAAGTATTGCAAACCTCTAAGTGGGCTTTGACTGTCAGACTTGCATTTTTTTTGTTGTTGTTATAAAAAAAAGTAGTTGGTTTAGTGATCAGAATTCACAACTCTGGGTGTGATAAATAGACCAAAGAATAGAAATACCTGTTTGAAAGTATCAGCTGTGGTGTCAGCCTGCTCTGTTAGATGGAGGGCATTGAAGCTTAGCTTCTCATGTTTTCTTGTACAATTTGGTTTTATTCAGATTTGTAAGAGTGTAAATGTAAAACTCTTTCTTACTGGAATGTCCTTTACAGAAGGTTGAGATAGTCATCTGAGCCTTTTTAAAGTAAAAAACTGCAGGTGAAAAAGGAGTTAGTTGATTTGAAAGTTTTATGTGAAATTCTGGGTTGTGTAAATAAAAAGTTGCTAGGAATTGGCAAGGTAGTGAAGTGGTGACTCATGCAGGTAATGTAATTGTTAGATTTTTTAGCAAATCAGATAGGCATATGTCAATATAAACACAATGTTGAATTCAAACAATCTGTTGAATTAAATTCTGTTGATTACAGTAATTCTAATTTAAGAAAAATTCCAAACTGTAGATTTATTTTTCTCTGATCAGTAAAAAAAAAAATCGAATTCCAGCTTGACTTTAGCTGTTGAAGTGAGAAGTCTGAGAAGGTGCATGTTAATGAGCCAGTGACCCATAGGTAGCTAGGTTAAAGACACTTTGGATTTGGATAATCCGGGAAGCAGTTAATCCCTGATTGTTGAACAGGCAGTCCTGGGTAAAGAGGACCTAAAATGCTGCACTATTAACAGCATTAGACGACCAGGTTTGTACTTCATAGATTTAGGCTGTCTTCTTCACAAGTTTTAGAAGAAGAATTTAGGAGCTAGAGCCCTGGTGCAGGATCAACAGCAGCTCATACTCCTGTTTCAAAATAATTTGGTCGTGGCCTCCCTTCAGTTTTAATGTGGCACTGGTAAATCTACCTGGTTCTGGCATGCTTCACTTTGATTTCCTGCTATCCTCTACTGCTTGCCTCTAAATCAAGGTAAAGAGCAGAGCAGGTATGTATTAATGTCACATTGTCTTGATTATTTTAAATACTTAAAATATACATGTTAAACCTTGGTATTAGTTTCAGAGGCAGTTTACTTTTCAGTACATAATTTAAAAGGAGTGACTTGGTGGGAGTGGGGCTTTAAACTGAAAATTGGAACAACAGCATGATGTGGAGAAAAGTTGTGCAGCATTAAGAAGTACATGCAAAAATTAAATAACCAAGTTTTCTCTACATAGCAGATATGTTTACATTGGATGTCAAAAGTAACACAGTATTTGATATAATTACAGATAATTGTGATCTACATTTTAAAATATCAAGAGATCGTCTCAGTGCTTCTTCCCTTACAATGGAAAGTTTCGCTTTTCTTTGGGCTGGAGGAAGAGCATCTTATGGTGTGTCAAAAGGCAAAGTGTGTTTTGAGATGAAGGTAAATGCAATTTTATGATGTTTTTGTTTGTTTTTGGAGACAGAGTCTCACTCTGTCCCCTAGGCTGGATTGCTGTGGTGTGACCTAGGCTCAACTGCAACCTCCCCGTCCTGGGTTCAAGCGATTCTCCTTGCCTCAGCCTCACAAGTAGCTGGGACTACAGGCACGTGCCACCACACCTGGCTAATTTTTGTATTTTTAATAGAGAACGGGACTCCTGACCTCAGGTGATCCACCCACCTCAGCCTCCCAAAGTGCTGGGATTACAGGCTTGAGCCACCGCGCCCAGCCTTTTTTTTTTTTTTCTTTTTAAAATAGTGACAGGGTCTCACCATGTTGCCCAGGCTGGTCTTGAACTCCTAAACTCAAGTGATCTGCCTGCCTGGGCCTCCCAGAATACTGAAATTACAGGTGCTTCATACTGCTAAGTTATCAGAGGTACTTATTTTTGAAGCTTCCTGTAAATTAAAAGAGGAACTTGGAACCTTCATTTTGTTGTGACAGTTAAGTTTGTTATGTTAGAAGTTGACATGCAGAGCTAGGCAACTTTTTATGTAGGGTACTTCATTTTTATCAAGCATTTGAAAGGGCCACCAAAGAGTGAAAAATAAAATTTGGTTAGATTACAGGTTGTGTTGGCGAGAAAAACATTAAATGTATCCTTTAATTGGCTTTAAGTTGAAGACTGACAACATGAACTGTAAAAACATTAACTATTCTTTTAAATATGGGTCAAATAAGTATTTAACATTTCAAGTTATAAGCACATCAGTTTAAAGTTCTTACAAATACTAGGGATGGGCTAGAGTGTGCCATCTCTTTGTATTTGTAGCTAGAGGAAGATTAGCTCATGACCCTATGAAATAAGCCAGAGTTAAGGGGTTACCTCCTTGGTTTATGATTTTAATTATTTAATAATTCGACTTTCAGGTTACAGAGAAGATCCCAGTAAGGCATTTATATACAAAAGATATTGACATACATGAAGTTCGTATTGGCTGGTCACTAACTACAAGTGGAATGTTACTTGGTAAAGATTCTTTTTGACTGATGTGGGCTCATGAATGTTTAGGAGGGTCTGATATCCTTATTTTTTAACCAGACTAGAAGGCATTCTAAGCCGTTTGTCTGTTTTTATCTATTCTGTTAATACTTCAGACAAGTAATAGTAGCACATAGTAGGCACAGGCTACATTTTAGTTTTTGTTCCTTTATTAGAAGTTTATGGTTGAAATAAAATCTTACCCATGATATGCAAATTGTCAACTAATTTGGTCTCTGCATATATATATCCCTCCTAACTTTCATCAATTCTAGTACAGAGGTAGAAAAGTAATAGTGTCAGTGACAGGTGATTAGGTTATATGCTCATTTCTCTTGTAGCCTACGTTTTAAGTAGTGAAATAGATGAGTCTTTGGACTGTTTTAAAAATCTACTTCACGAAGGTTAATTACTTTCTTAGGTGAAGAAGAATTTTCTTACGGGTATTCTCTAAAAGGAATAAAAACATGCAACTGTGAGACTGAAGATTATGGAGAAAAGTTTGATGAAAATGATGTGATTACATGTTTTGCTGTAAGTTAAACCTAACTTTCTATGTATAAATGGCAAATTAGTAGCTATATCTAGGAACTTTTAAGAAGCTTTATTAAGGTCAATCTTCAATAGGAGCAAAATAAATACACCAGTCCCTGGGTTAGTATAAATACTCATTCAGCAGTTGAATTGGGAAAATACAGGACATTTTTGAGGAACTCACTAATTTCATTTTGACTGAAAACAAGATGAAATTGACCTAGAAAATTTAGTCTAACTTCTAGGTCACTATTGTTTCTGGTTCTGGAGATACGTGCTTCATTGTTTGTAACCATCAGGTTTCTTAACTGTGTAGCCCTTAGAGGCCGCTTAATAGTTGTTTAACCTGTAGCTCCTACAGGATAAGTTTTGCTCCTAATTTTAATTACTAGTTTTTTAGAAAGTTTATAGGAAGCAGTTAACTTGAATTTTTTGCTGTTTAACAGAACTTTGAAAGTGATGAAGTAGAACTCTCCTATGCTAAGAATGGACAAGATCTTGGCATTGCTTTCAAAATCAGTAAGGAAGTTCTTGCTGGACGGCCACTCTTCCCGCATGTTCTCTGCCACAACTGTGCAGTTGAATTTAATTTTGGTCAGAAGGAAAAGCCATATTTTCCAATACCCGAAGAGTATACTTTTATCCAGAACGTCCCCTTAGAGGATCGAGTTAGAGGACCAAAGGGGCCTGAAGAGAAGAAAGATTGTGAAGTAAGTGATTTTTTTTTTTTTAACTGGCATTTGAATATTGTTTGCCTGGCACAAAATGACATTTAGAAGAGGTAGATGATTAGTCTGTTTACTTTGTGCTGTACATATTTCTCTTAAGTAACTATTGTTTTCCCCTTATGTTGACTGTTACTCTTTCCATAAACACAAATTTTTGTCCCTTAGTATAAGGGCTATGAAGACTTAGATATTTAAATTGGCCTTAAAAGAACAATATTTAAAGAATTATTAGGTGGTGTCTAATGACATTTCATTATTTTCACTAGGTTGTGATGATGATTGGCTTGCCAGGAGCTGGAAAAACTACCTGGGTTACTAAGCATGCAGCGGAAAATCCAGGGAAATACAACATTCTTGGCACAAATACCATTATGGATAAAATGATGGTAAGTAAAACGTTTAGGGCCTGATCTCAGTGTTTAAAATAGACGAGGAGAGGCTGGGCATGGTGGTTCACGCCTGTCATCTCAGCATTTTGGGAGGCTGAGGTGGATGGATCACCTGAGGTCAGGAGTTTGAGACCCACCTGGCCAACATGGCAAAGGCCCATTTCTACTGAAAATACAAAAATTAGCCAAGCGTGGTAGTGGGCACCTGTAATCCCAGCTGCTCGGGAGACTGAGGCAGGGAGAATTACTTGAACCTGGGAGGCAGAGGTTGCAGTGAGTCGAGATCGTGCCATTGTATTCCAGTCTGGGCGACAGAGCAAGACTCTGTCTCAGAAAAAAAAAAAGAAAAATGATAGACTAGGAGGTATTCTAGGTAAACCTTTTGCCTTTGTCTCTATCCATTTTGTTAATATCTTAAGAAGGTGGGAGGAAAGGCAAGATTAAGTTGGTTCTTTAAGCTCTGTGAGGGTAAACTGCCTTCGGGTGGCTAGGCTGCTGTGTTTTTGAGCACAGGAGCTGCTAGTGTTTCTAGAAGCTAAAAAGAATTAAGTGTAGGGTGTAGGGTCTTGTTACATAGTTTAAGTGACCCTGTTTTTGTAACAATAATGGACAAAGGTAATGTAAAATGTTGCCTGCTTTACATATAGATGAGAGTTGAATTTTAAAAAGCATAACTTACTAAAATTCACAAGTTCAAGGGGAAATTTTAACTTTTGAATATAGGTGGCAGGTTTTAAGAAGCAAATGGCAGATACTGGAAAGCTGAACACACTGTTGCAGAGAGCCCCACAGTGTCTTGGGAAATTTATTGAGATTGCTGCCCGAAAGAAGCGAAATTTTATTCTGGATCAGGTATGCTGTAGCTTTGAAGATGAAAAATATTAACTGATAATTTAGATAGATTGGTGTAGAATTAACATTTAGGGTTGTAAACATAAATTTCTTTTTTTAAAGACAAATGTGTCTGCTGCTGCCCAGAGGAGAAAAATGTGCCTGTTCGCAGGCTTCCAGCGAAAAGCTGTTGTAGTGTGCCCAAAAGATGAAGACTATAAGCAAAGAACACAGAAGAAAGCAGAAGTAGAGGGGAAAGACCTACCAGAACATGCGGTCCTCAAAATGAAAGGCATGGAATTTTAATTTAATTCTGTTAAGTGTGTTAAATCGTTTTTTTTTTTTTTTTTTTTTTTTTTTTTTTTTTTTTAGTTTTTTTTTTCATGCATATTCTGCTTGTGTAACTTTGTTATGTCTATTAGGACTTACTCCTCTGAAAAGTTAACATTTTTTCCAGCAATACTGCTTCAGGAATTACAATTGCACTTGTTAAATATGCATATATGTTTGGTCTATTTCTGTTTATTTTTAGGAAAATACATTACTAAACCTTAATAATTTGTTAGCTTTAGGATTGTGGGGATTTGTGGTGGGTTTCTAAGTTAATAATACGACTTTGTTTCCTGCAGGAAACTTTACCCTCCCAGAGGTAGCTGAGTGCTTTGATGAAATAACCTATGTTGAACTTCAGAAGGAAGAAGCCCAAAAACTTTTGGAGCAATATAAGGAAGAAAGCAAAAAGGCTCTTCCACCAGAAAAGAAACAGAACACTGGCTCAAAGAAAAGCAATAAAAATAAGAGTGGCAAGAACCAGTTTAACAGAGGTGGTGGCCATAGAGGACGTGGAGGATTCAATATGCGTGGTGGAAATTTCAGAGGAGGAGGCAAGTTAATTTTGAGTGTTCTGTATTTAGTTCAGAATCGAAACAAATGATAATTTTATAGTTTGGATATAGCTGGTTTCTTCCTCATTAATGGTATGCTGTCACAGTAACTAGTATTCATGTAATTTGACAGTAAATACACCTAGGTTATGTTGTTAATGGTTAGAATTAAACATTACTTTTGTCTTTAAACAATTATTTTTGGAGAAAAAGGAACAATCTAGAGGAATCCTGAGTCTTCTGTATAAGTAGGGTACAATGCAATGAAACTAAAACATCTCTTGTTTTTTAGCCCCTGGGAATCGTGGCGGATATAATAGGAGGGGCAACATGCCACAGAGAGGTGGTGGTGGCGGTGGAAGTGGTGGAATCGGCTATCCATACCCTCGTGCCCCTGTTTTTCCTGGCCGTGGTAGTTATTCAAACAGAGGGAACTACAACAGAGGTGGAATGCCCAACAGAGGGAACTACAACCAGGTAATGATTAAAGATCCCTGGAAGCATGATGATATCTGTATAGCTTAATCTGGAAAGTTGTGAGCTTTATGTTGGGGTGTCTTAGTAGTCCATAAGGAACATGATAGGCATTGACATAAGGAAAATTGAACTAGTAATGGTGAAATGAGTCTACTTACTTTAGAGTTTTTTCAGGTGTACTAATTAACAAGTCAGATGCGTTTCTCATAATGAATAACAAAACTAAGAAACCAGCAGAGGGTATCCAGAATTTGTATATTGCCCCCTAAGATTAGGGGCTAGCAACCTGTCCATTTCTGCTCCTCTCTCCCACCCCCGCAAACCTAACAAGCAATTGGGCCCAGAGCTCTTAGATCTATTTCCTTTTTGTAGAACTTCAGAGGACGAGGAAACAATCGTGGCTACAAAAATCAATCTCAGGGCTACAACCAGTGGCAGCAGGGTGTAAGTAATTTCTTACGTGGTTTATGTACATTAATTGTATTTTGAGTTCCTAAGATTTATCAGTCTTGAAAAAGATCCTGTCCAGGGATTGAAGTGTTTGTAAGTGTTAATAGGGTAAAGTGTGAATCGTGTTGCAGTAGTAGCCATAATCTACCTTTTGAAGGCAAAATAGGTTGAAAATTGCTATAAGTTAAATTTTTTTAATGAAGTAATATTATTTAATATATACAGTTCTTTTTACTGTTAGCTTTAATTGTGTAAACTAACAAATTCATGATGTGTTTCATTTTGTAATGTGTATTGATAATTATGGGATATTAAAACTAAATCTGGTAGAAATCAGAGGTATGACAAGTATAAATTTGTTTCCAGCAAATTACTCTGAATTAGATTCATTGTCATTTCCTAAAAACAGTTTGAGTGGCTTATTGATGTTTTTTCTTTAAAAACAAAATTTTCTCTTACAGCAATTCTGGGGTCAGAAGCCATGGAGTCAGCATTATCACCAAGGATATTATTGAATACCCAAATAAAACGAACTGATACATATTTCTCCAAAACCTTCACAAGAAGTCGACTGTTTTCTTTAGTAGGCTAACTTTTTAAACATTCCACAAGAGGAAGTGCCTGCGGGTTCCTTTTTTAGAAGCTTTGTGGGTTGATTTTTTTTCTTTTCTTTTTTGTACATTTTTAATTGCAGTTTAAAAGTGAATCGTAAGAGAACCTCAGCATTGTGCACGATAAGAGAATGTGTCAGTATTTCAGGGTTCTACATTTTATCTGTAAAATGTGACTTTTTTTTTTTTATCACAACAGAAGTAAAATGTTGCTTTGTACCTGGTGTCTTTTATTAAGAATTTACTCCCCCCATTTCTCACAGAGAATAACAGTCGGGAGTCATTGTCACAATATAATAGAAATGTTAGCAACCAGATTCATGTAAGGACTAAGTGGTCCTCATGAATTGCATTAAGACTCTGTACTGCTCATATTACACTCCATCCTCTCTGTAGTTTGCTGGGTAGTGGAGGGGGTAAGCTAAATCGTAGTTTCTGACAATAACTGGGAAGGATTTTTCTTAAATAACATTGGAATTGGTATAATTGGGATTGAAAACCAAAACTTGGAACTAAGATAGAGAAGATGGAGTGTATGTAGAAGGGCTGTTAAAAATGTAAACCTTGGTTGCATTATTTGTGGAGGCTCAAACTTGTGAAGGTTAAATACCATAATTTTTCCATTTGTTCTGCATTTTGATTCTGAAAAGAAAGCTGGCTTTGCCCATTTCTTATTAAAAAAACTTGTTGTAAATCCAGTTGTCTAATGGGATCTATATGAAGTTAGCCATGTCTGTATGCCCTTCTCCCACAAAATACTGTATAACTAGTGTGCTTGTAGTAGTTAACTCCACCATCTTTGTAAGCTAATGAAATTGTGAGTCACCCATTTATATCTTAATTTTTAATCATGTCAGTTCTTGAATGGGTATCTCCTTAGCCTGCTGATTTCTTTTTCTTTCTAAAGAAAGTGGGTGGAGAAATTAATTTAGACGTTTGTTTGCAATAAAAAGAATTCATTTTACTCTTGTTTTGGGATTCTCGCCATCAAGGTTCAAAATCCCTTTATATAACTCCCAAGAGGAGAAATTTTAAGTGTGTGCTTTCTGGACAGCTTATTTACTCTGCATAGAACATTTAGGTTTTAAAAACTTAAATGTATACTGACAATTGATACATAATTATGAAGTAAAGTTGAATTCTTCCCTTCCCCTCCCCACCAGACAACTTTTAACATATTTAATGAGGGGAAAAGGTACTGGCTGGGAGAAGTTAACACTGAGTTTATCATCTTTACAGAATGCTAATGCTGTCCTCAACTGATTATTTTATATACATATATATGATACATGAAACTCTGGGAACAGATGCTTTTAGAAGCCATCATGCAAGCCAGTCATTGATGTCACTACTACACAACACTGCTAACTTGACTGTAGCTCTGTAATAACATTAGATCCCCTAATTGTAATTATATTGGGTTTGCACAGAACACTTTTAATCTTCCCCTCACCCATGTGAAGTGAGGAATCAGGAGTCAAACTGTAGAACTAAAATTTGACTTCAGTCTAGTGTTTCCTTGGTGTTTTTAGGTTGCTTTTGGTAAGTTTAGGTTTGCTATGTTTCTGATTGCTTAGAATTTTGTTTTAGCCCTTTAAAATCAGATCTTAAATATGAATTCATACTTCTAAGGAATTTTCTTGCTGTAAGCTGGAGTTTTAAGTGATGGTGTAGGTTCAGTTGAGACATTTTTGGAACAAAGGCTAATCCTTAGTTAACATAGGATATTTAACAGTTGAAGATAGTGTCATGGATTTTTACCTTTTCTAGCAAGTAATGCTAAGAACCACTGGCCTGAGTTACTCTTCAGTATACCTTATTACGATTGCATAGGCTTACCTAGAGGAACAGTTTCAGGTTTTGATTCTAATCAGCGTTGTGTCCTAAAGTTGTCCTTTGTGCCTTTAAAAAGTCTTGGATATACCCTGTAGTTTAAAATTGCTTATTAAGGAATTCATTTTATAATTGCAATGGGAAAGTAACGGTCAAGTAACACTAGGTAGACTATCATTCCTGTTTAGCCCAGAGAATTTGGGGAGAGTGTAGTTAAAAATGGTACCCAGAAAAATGTTAAAATTTTTAGTCAAGACTGGAATTAATAGCATTGTCTACACTTGTATGGAAGAAGTAACCTTAAAGTAACCTTAAACACTTTAAGGTTTCAGAGAAGGGAGTGTACCAAATAGCAAGCAACAGGGAGAAAATTAGGTAAGTTAAGAAATAAGATATGAATGAGAAACCCGATTTATTGCTCATCCTTCCCATGCCTCCCTAATGGCAAGCAAAAATCTGAACAACTGAAAAGGATGTAGTTCTGGACAAATCCTAACTACCCAAAAGAAACTCACTGTGAGATTGCTGTTGATTTGAGGGGTGCTTTCACTAAGAGGTTGTATTTGAAAATAGAATAACATGCTGAGTGAAAACTGGCTTTGGATTGGTCAGCTGCAGTAATACAAAAACAGCAGAGAATTTGAGAAAAGAAAACTAAAACTTAGACTGCTGTGAGATAGAAATGATGTAAATAAAATTATATGGAAAGTTTTCCCTCATATACTCACACATCGTTTGAAGGGCTCTGGCTTTGACCAGTTTATGGCCTTGAGCAAGATGAAATCATGAAATTGAGTCAAATCAATTTGACACTGAAATGACAAGAGGAAACTCTTAAATTTATAAAAACAAGCCCTCATTTGCCTAGGACAGATCCTGTCTATAAAAATAAAGGTTGAACCTAGATGTTCTGAGCACTAGCAACAAGGTATTAAAGTTTAAAGGAATTTTCTTTGAAAAAGTTATGAAATTATTCTAGGAAACAACCATAATAGTATTTTAAGGGACTTTCACCTGGGGATTTTATATTCATGAATAGAGTGTATTCTGTATTTAAAACGTCTCATTTGTGGGAATTGAATGACATGTTTTTTGATAAATTTATTCACAATATAAATTGACTTTTTATTCTAGGACCATGTAAATAATGGGTTCCATTGCACAAATAAAAATATTTTAATAGCTTCTTAGGCAGTGGTGTAGACATCTTGGATATAAATAATTGTAGACCTTGTATATTTGGTTTTTAAAAAACTAGCATAAACAGTGAGAGAGGCATAAACATATCTTTTAGAGCCCAAGTGGTAGTGTCTAGCATTGGATATAATAAATGGATGTTTTACAAAGTGTTTCCATAATTCTCTTCCTATACATAAATATAAAATGTCTTGTTTTCAAAAGTGGATGGAACTTGGCTGGGTGTGGTGGCTCACACCTGCAGTCCTAGCACTTTGGGAGGCCAAGGCGGGAGGATCACTTGAACTCAGGAGTTTGAGACCATCTTGGGCAACATAGTGAGACCTGGTCTCTTAAAAAAAAAAAAAAAAAAAAAAAAAGTGGATGGAACTTGTAGCAGAGAATTTTATCTACTTCTCATCCTGCTTGAGAATACTCATTTGAGATGTTCCCTTGGAAAGATGAACAGAATGCTGCATCTGAAGCCATTTCTTCCCACCTAACATTCTTAAAATGATTGGAGTCTAAACTTTGTCATTCATTCCTAATTCTGGAGCTCTGAGGTTGAGGGGTTCAGTTTGGTGAATAATTGGGTTTAAGTTTTAACATTTTAGTAATAGTTAATAAAAGCCAACATACATACGTTAAACGCCTGACAATACGTTGCAATTCCTATGCATTGGGACTCATACCCAGCATAAACCGTGCTTTGAGCAAGAATCGGTCAACTACCTGAGATCTCTAAAACAGTCATTTGAATTACTAATTATATAAACCACAAGTCTCTTCGAATTGTTAATTGCCTAAATTTACCCTAAAATTTAGTTAACGCTGCAGTGCCTTTATTTAAAGCTTTTTTTTTGGTGGGGGAGGGCCACAGCTACTCCGTAACTTTAAATTTTGAAGCATGAAGGTGGTCTAGCTAGTATTAGCGCTTGAGTTGGTAGTTACATAGGCTGCTCTTGAATCATCCTGTTTTCTTTGCCTAGGATTAGCACTACAGGTACATATTTGTAAAATAAGCATTAAAAGTACTTTGTCCAGCTAACTCATGTTGGAGTGACCTTTGTCTTATTAACCTTTGTTACGAAACTTAATTAGAATAAGCCCTTGAGAATTTGGAAGTGAGCTATACTACTAATATATGTATCCCTTTGGAGTAGGTGAAAAACCAGGGGTCACCTAGAGTCTATGTTTTTGAAATTGAACAGAAACAATTCCTCTTAATACTTAGTTTTCATTATGTTTAGCTTAATATGTGTGCTAGTTTATTTGGCGTCACACTTATGTCAATCTCAAGTCATGCAGAAATAGCACAGTCTCAGGGAGGAGGTTAGGTGGGAAATTGATGATACGCTTACATTATTGAGTAGGACTATGCTTTCACATCCTAACCAATTGACTAAAAATACAAATGATTGAAATAATTTTCGTTAGTTGCCCCAGGAATCTTTAATAATAGTTTTAAGGGATAGTAGATTGGAAATAGGCAGATGGGTTATATTCATAATGTTAACCTAGAATTACTCAGAAAATATAACACCTATGTAGTAGAATGTGTTGATTGTAAGCCTAGTGTTAGGCAAACATGTTGAAGATGGGCCAGGACATCAGTAATCACTACTTGGTTAGGCAAGTTATTAGGACAGGGATCGTAACCATGTTGTCAGTTTGTAGTTACCTAGTTATTGATAAGGAATACTTTCTTTTTCATGCCAGGATTCAGCATATACTTGTGTCTTGAGCAGGTGCTTTGCTTTTAAAGCTGAATCCTGGGCATAAAAAGCTATATACTGTAGTTGGAAGTGTGAAGTAAATGTCAGTGTAGGTTAGTCTCTAGAGAAATGTCTTCTATAGAGATTCAGGGTTTTTTTGCACCGTTATGGTCACCATACTGTGCCAATGACATAGTTACTCATGAGCATGTCCAGTCTGTCTATATTATTGAAAGATAATGCAGATATTACAGGCTGGAGAGTTAGCATCTGACAGAAGTGCTGCACCATTGTGGCGTGTTCTTCCTACTAGTTAACAATTCCATTCTGAACCTTACAGGAAGTCAAATGAGTTATGTCTAGTAAAATATATGTTGCAAACACTTAAAGCATTGCTACAAATTGGTGTCGGCCGAGACATTTAAAAAAATTTTAAAACACCAAGAGTAGATGTGGCTGGTATGGACACCAGTTTATAAGTGTGACATTAATGCTGCAAAAGTTAAAGCATATATGGAGTGAGATAACATTAATACCTAAAGAGTTACTGGCTTATTTAAATGTCAACTAACAAAAGGAATTTTTTGAGGCAACTTGTATCCTGTATCTCAGTTGTATGTAGTTAAAAATTGGGAGAATCATGGTCAAGTACAAGAATAAAAGATTCCAACGTAACTTTTTTTTTTTCTTGAAAAGTAAAGCAAACAAATGTGCTGATTTACATTTCATCTCCTTTTCCTTAGTCTGTCCATGTGAATGTGCTGTGTGGAAGAGTTAAAGGGTCCAACTAAATGTTCCAGTGATTCCAATAGGTACTCCAAATTAATTGCTGCTTGTACATTTCATAGTTACATTAGGCTTCCAGAATCACTTTAAATAGGGCTCTATTTTTAAAAGATGGGGGAAGAGAGTAATTGGTAACCAGATGGACAGAGTCTCTACAACAGAAGAAAAAGGGTGTTTTCTCTTGCATATCTGAGGTGAAGTGTGTATTCTGTGTGTTCTTAGCAATTGGCAGTCCTCTTGCTTAGGTTTACAGGTGTATGTGCAAATAGACCTGAGTCCTTTCAAAGTTAGATCATTTTTCTGATGTCATCTATTAAACTTTTGGCAATACATTTGTTTTGATCTCCACCCTACTTGGTAGAGTGTAAGTACTTCCTTACAACGTTCTAATGTCAAACAGTGCATAGGAGACCTTTCTGTCCTTGGTTGCCCAAAATCTTTTTCATTTCTATTAAATTCACAAATACTTATTTTTACTAGCTTATGAAAATTTGGAAAATAGCTTGACATCCTTTTGGATAATGAAGTGATTAGTTCATATATTGAAGTATATAAAATCAACTAGGAAGTAAATTCAAGACTGAAGGAATGGGAGGGCTTGTGTGAGCTTTGGTTGTATCAGTCCAGGACATGTAATTTTCCATTTCCCTGAAAAAGACTTTAGAGGAATTTATTTTCCCCACTATACACTCCAGAATGTCTTTAGGTGAACTAAGAGGGCTTGGGTTCTATTCTGATTCCAGATGTAGCTATCAGAGTTTGCTTAATGAAATATGGGTCTACTCACAAATAAAGCAATTTAATGGTTTCTGAAGAGTAGGCAACTTACGGTTTCATAACCATTTCTGTTCATTTGAGAAAAATCATAAAACTACAGAAAAGGGAAACATTCATTTCAAAAATAAGCTTTGAATTTAGATGGTAAGGCATATGTTTTATTTCACATGACTTCAGGGTATCGGTGAAGAAACATCTTTATGGAAACTTAAACCTTAAGAAGCCAGTATATGCAAAGAATGATTACTTTGATATCCCCTGAGGGCGTGCCATATAATAGGTGACTGATAACATACAGGATTTAATTCTTAGAAGAATTAAGAACAGATACCACCCATTACATTGACCTACCTTTTAAAGTGAACAATAGAAACCTCTCTCAGAATTAGTATTTGCTTATTATCAACATAAAAATACTTAAATGTCCTTATTCTAGAACATGGAAGCATAGGGCAAATGCAATGGTTGAAAGCACTGAAAAATATTTGTAAAACATTTGTAGTGCTCACATTATGAACTTTAATACTTTGAAAAAACTACCTTCATAATTTTTTTGTTCTAACAGCTTCCTTTTTAAGAAAACATTTTAAAACATTTTAAAATGGAACTTAATGTGCAAAATAAGTTGTGTAAAATACCAGTATTTTGGGTGGTAGAGGATATTGGTATATTGACCTGGGTTGATGACGACCGGAGTATTTTAAGATAACTACTTCCAAAAATTATTTTATTCTAGAGGACCACTAAAAGTCAGAATTACAGCAATCATTTTAATTTTTCTACTTTCCTTGTTAAGATCTTCTGCTTACCCAAAGAATAGTGTATATCTTAACATGACTTTTAAAGGGGTGTCTTGATCCCCATCACAGATTTTTATCTAGGAATAGAAGGAGTGAAACCCTATTTGATCCCTAGCTCTTTGCTGAAAAGTGCATAAACAGGAATCCTGAATTTATTATATAGACCTCCTCGCATTATATAATCGAAGCAAAGGGAAACCAGCGATGGAGTAGAGGTACGTAGACTAAAGAGATGCTTGCAAATCAAATGATGGTACCTAGGGATAGTCACATTTTCTTGTTGCCAAACTCAGTCAATATAAATCACAAGTCCAGAGAAGAGCTAGTTAATTTTAAATTCCCTGAGGTCCTTTTACTGAGATGGAAAAGCACAAGCAGTCAAGGAAAACCAAAGAGGGAGGGGCGAGGGAAGGGGAAAGTGCATAAAGCACTTAAAAGATTTTTTAAAAGTAGGTATGATAGATAAGCCACAAGAAGTTTGTAAGACTACTAATAACCATAATTCTATTTTAATCAGCTATTTAGCTGGTACCTACTGCTATATCACCTAGTGTGACATTTCGGAATTAATGGAACAATGAAAGAAGCTGTACGCTGGAGGTTCCAGGTGCTCATGGAAGGTAGGTTACTCTTACAGTTTGAAATTGTGACGTGTGAAAGTCTGGATGAGAGAAGGGGAACCTGGGCTATTTTTATTTTTTTTGAGACCGAGTCTGGCTCTGTCACCTAAGGCTGGAGTGCAGTGACACGATCTCAGCTCACTGCAACCTCCGCCCCTCGGGTTCAAGCAATTCTCCTGCTTCAGCCTCCCGAGTAGCTGGTATTACAGTTGCGCACCACCATGCCAGGCTAATTTTTATATTTCGTTTTTTAGTACAGACGGGGTTTCACCATGGTTGGCCAGGCTGGTCTCGAACTTCTAACCATGTGATCTGCCCGCCTTGGCCTCCCAAAGTGCTGGGATTACAGGTGTGAACCACCGCGCCCGGCCAGGAACCTGGACTATTTTGTCTAGCATTTATTGACTATTTTGTGCCAGATACTTGGATGAGAATGTAAAGATAAAAATGGCCAAGGTTTTTGCCAGTGAGAAACTTAGGCTGTACGTGATGGTACCTGACACTGCTGGTGACCAAGGAAAGCACCAACGATTATAAGACACAAAATAGTGAGAACTTAAAAGGTGATTGTAGTTCCCAGAAGCTAGTGAGCAAAAGAAGGGAAAGTTACAGAGAGGAAGTAAAAAAGCCATTCCAAGTGAAACGAAAAAGTTTGAGTGGCAGCGTGGATACGGTATAAAGGTCATAATGGCCAGGAGCGGTGGCTCACGCCTGTAATCCCAGCACTTTGGGAGGCTGAGGCAGGCAGATCACCTGAGGTCAGTTCAAGACCAGCCTGGCCAACATGGTGAAACCCTGTCTCTACTAAAAATACAAAAATTAGCCAGATGTGGTGGCACACACCGGTACTCCCAGCTACTCGGGAGGCTGAGGCAGGAGAATCGCTTGAACCCGGGAGGTGGAGGTTGCAGTGAGCCAAGATCATGCCACTGCACTCCAGCCTGGGCAACGAGAATGAAACTCCATCTCAAGAGAAAAAAAAGGGTCACAGTGCATTGAAGGTTTAGCAAAAAACTACAGTTTGGACGTGAAGTTGGATGGTAGGGTAGACATTGGTAGGAGAGACTGGAAGTGTCTACCGGTTTCTCCTTATTGAGGGTGGGTGTTACAGACTTTAGTAATTTATTAATACATTTATAAAATCTTAATAGCACAAGAATAAGTTATTATCATGTAAATACATGAAGCATTTAAATAATCCAACCAAATATGTTACAAATTTGTTTTTATCCAGGTTTCCAGTTTATGCAAACTTCTGTGAAAATGAGCTAACCTTGTTATTGGTGAAGACATTGGAAATTTTACCAGCCAAGAGAGAGCTTCTCTCTTACTCAGGGTAAGATGTAATTGCAGTGTGCTAGTGCTGGAAGGGACCTGTTTTACATGTTATGTATGTTACACATCAGCCCTCCATGTCCTCCAGTTCTGCATCCTTGGATTCAACCAACCGTAGGTTGAAAATAATGGAGGTAAAGACAAAAAATAACAATGAAACAACAACAACAGGCCGGGCGCGGTGGCTCAAGCCTGTAATCCCAGCACTTTGGGAGGCCGAGACGGGCAGATCATGAGGTCAGGAGATCGAGACCATCCTGGCTAACAAGGTGAAACCCCATCTCTACTAAAAATACAAAAAATTAGCCGGGCGTGGTGGCAGGCGCCTGTAGTCCCAGCTACTTGGGAGGCTGAGGCAGGAGAATGGCGTGAACCCGGGAGCTGGAGCTTGCAGTGAGCTGAGATCGCGCCACTGCATTCCAGCCTGGGCCACAGAGCCAGACTCGGTCTCAAAAAAAAAAAAAACAAAACAAAACCAAAAAAAACAACAACAAAAAAAGGAAAATAATAACTATATTTACAGGGCATTTATTTTATATTATTAGGCATTGTAAGTAATTAGAGATGACTTAAAGTATATGGGAAAATGTATGTAGATTATATGCAAATATGAGGGCATTTTATTTCAAGGGACTTGGGCCTGTGGATACCAAGGGATAACTAAGCATAAGTGGCCTGTCCACAGTTATCAGATTATTGATTAGTGATCATCAATATTTTCCCACATTCATGCAGTGCTGCCTCTGAAAACATGGTTGAATATCCTATGGATTTTTTTTTTTTTAATTCGAGAGAGTCTGTCACCTAGGCTAGAGTGCAGTGGCGCAATCTCGGCTCACAGCAACCTCCGCCCGCCCCACGTCAGGTTCAAGTGATTCTCCTGCCTCAGCCTCCTGAGTACCTGGGACCAAGGCATGCACCACAATGCCTAATTTTTGTATTTTTAGACGAGACAGGGTTTCACCATGTTGGCCAGGCTGGTCTTGAACTGCTGACCTCAGGTGATCTGCCTGCCTCGGCCTCCCGAAGTGCTGGGATTATAGGTGTGAGCCACTGCGCCCGGCAGAATTTTTTAACAATTATTTGGTTATAACTAATTTGGATAATGTAGACTGCATGCAGCTTTGATTTGTGCCACTAAGAGTGGGCAAACTGTCTTCCTTTTTGTGAATCAGTAAAAATTTTCCCTCAACACGTGTTTGACAGTGTCATTCACTGCTAAGTTAAGGCATTTAGTAAACCACACAGCCTCTGCATCATAACCTTCCTAGCGACAGCCACAAGAAAAGGTGGGCATGGGAGGGAAAATGTTCTTGTGAATTGAACTGGAGCAAGCTCCATTTTTCTTTAGAAAAAGATGTAGATCAAAATATTTTCTTCTTTGCTATTTCTGTGCCTTCCATGGTACATCAAAATAATAAGACCAGAAACGGCCACAATCTTGTTGACTGCTGGTGTCTTCCCCCCAGTATTTCTTTAAGCATTTCTTAAGCATCTAGCTTGTGTTTTCTTATATTTAATAGCTTTTCTTAAAGTAATTGTACAGATTAAAACCAGGAATAACTTCATTTTCCTAGAAAGGGAGAATTTCTCCAGAGAATAAATCCTGAGCATTTAGTTAGATGCTGTGGGTATTCTTGTATTTTAAATAATATTTTAATGGGAGCAGCTGATTGACTTTCAAATGGATTGTTTACATTCATAGTAATACTGCAATTATTTTTCTATTGCATCAGTCTGCCAAACAAGTTCCATGTGCATATTTAAATTCAAAACTAATTATACTTAAAAATTTAAACCCTGCATACTTTCCCAAAAATGTTTAGGGCAGTTAAAAACAACTCTTTTGGAAGATGACTCACATTTTAAGAAATGAGAGAATACTGTCAAATGATGAATGCATTTAAAAAATAATTTGCAAAGTGATAAAATCCCTTCGTTTTAAATCTTTTAAGAAGTCAGTAAGTAGTTGCTGCTTTTTAATGGGATACTAATAAGGTTGAGGTTTTTGTTAAGGGAAGTTCACTTATCATTAAACTCTATATTTACTACTACAAGGAAACTCTTTCCAAGTACATTAAACACTAGGTTTTATAATTCTTTCACATTTTAAGTATGACAAGTCCACTATATGTAACATGTAAGAATGCTATCCTGGCAGTAGACATGGGGCCAGAATAAACTGCAAGTTTTCATTCTATACAAGTGGGGGAAAAAATGACTACAACTTAAACTTTATTTATTTGATTGAGAGCTTATTGCACATGAAATGTTTTGTGTGGTTGATCTTAATTAACTTCGTTCACATCGACTTTTCTGTGCTCAAGATTGTTCAATTGCTGCTGTTGCTGTTGTGTTTTCTTTCAGGATCGAGGTGGGTACCTTCATATAATATCTTCTTTTTAATTTCTTCTCTGGCAATTCTTTCCCGGATTCTTTGCTTTGCATAATTATACCTACAATGAAACCTTGGAAGAAAAGAATATGAGTAAATTGTTAATATTAAGTCCTAGAGAAATTAATTTATAAAATTCTCTATAAATCACACAGAACTTAAATACTTACAGATGACTACCCTGAGACTGAAAAATATGAATGTTCTAATTTATAGTGCTATTTTTGGGCAGTTTTGGTGTCAGAATACTATCAACACATTCTTTTTTATTAGGAAAGAAAAGGATGTCTACATAACAATTTGTAAATGATAAAATCCATTAGTTTTCAGTCTTCTGATAGCATTGTTTATTATAAGAAACTAGTATTTGCTCTCATTAACAGGATAATAATGCTATGTCTACATAAAATTATTTCTATCACCTTAAATAGTTCACTGCAGAAATTCATGTATAAATGGAACCATATAGTATGTACATATCGTACTCTTAGGTCTGGCAAATATCTGAGGCTCATCCATATTTTCACTCATCAGTGGTTATAAACACATTCTTAAAGTAGCATTTTCAGGTATGAATAAGCAGGGATGAAATAAGTATTAGGGTAAGGGAAATGGTTGAGGCTTTCCTAAGTGAAGTGTAAAAACCACAGCTTTCTTTTTAATGGAATATCTAATACGCATTTATGCGTTCAAGCATTTTAAGACAGATTTCCATGAAAATGTCCTTAAAAGTCAAGATTCTTCATTGAGGGTGAGTATCTCACAATGGGGGATTGCTCTGAAAACGTGCTTTTTGAATTAGATAACCTATCGTGAATACTTAGCAAACATACCAGCATCCCAAAGTCACCAAGATAAACCCTCCTACTCCAACATCACATGATCTTTTAATTCTACCTGTCAAAAATAAGCGTAACAGTCAATTAGAATATAGATGCCTGTTATAATTGCCTGTTATATACATTACTCCATCTAGAAAAAAAATCTTTCATCACATAGAGAAATGCTTTTTTTAGTACATAGAGAAATAAACACAGATACTCACTAGTGAACAAAAAATGTCCAAAGCCAGCCACAACAGATCCTAATGAACCATACAATATCGAATCCCGGGCGCAGGGAATATTTTCAACATCTAAAAATCCTAGGAGCTTAAAGGCCTAGAATGAAAAAAAAGAACCTAGATTGAGTAAGAAAGTATTTCATTTTGGGGTGGTTTGGCAAAAATGACAACACCATTTATTTTGTTGTAGTTAAGGGTTTAAACTAGAATATGTGCCATGTGAAAACCTAAATCAGCTTGTATTGTCTTTGTCCAGCTTTGGTGTGCAGTCTGAATCTTTAAATCTGAAAGCCTTAAAAATTGGACCAGAACACCCTTAAGCAATAGGGTAACTTTTATGCCCATCACTGAAATTGAAAGCAGCACAGTTTGCTTCAATAACTCCAATAATTTGGGAAGCAGAAACGGAAAAAGTAATTTGAGTCATGTTTGCTTATGTAGTGCCATTTAAAAACCTTTCATATTTTATTAACTAGGTTAACATCAACTGTGGTTGTAAGAGTAAATGTTTCATGTTAAGATAAACATGGACAATATATTAAACTCTAGTCTCTTTTCTTGCCTGTGAAGTGAGGCTGCACTTGATTATATTTGCTTCTTTGTTCATAATACATGGTAACGATAGCTAGGTGTGGTGAAAAACCCGCGAATCCAAAGAGCGGGATTTTTATCTCAGATCTGCCGCTAACTTTTGTATTCTATAGGCTACTTTTATCTCCATGGTCTCAATCTATAACATGAACGGGTTGGGTTAGATGACTGAAGTTTCTTCAAGTGCTAAAATGACTTCTTTTTCTATGTATTTCTTTTTCCCAATATGTTTAACTGGGATGTCTGTCACTCTAGGGCGGCAAGACAGACATTTGAAAGAACAGTCACACTGCTGAACTGGCATTTCTGTCAACACAAAAGTTTAGAAAAGTCATTGTAATTGTTTTCTAAAACTTGATTCAGTATGTATCAGATTTTCAGTAAGGCTGCTTTTAAAAGGAACCACTGTCCATTTAAAGGTTTCATAGTTATCTTCAATGGGTTAGTATTTGGGGCAGGACATTAAAACTAGAAGAGGATTCTATAGGATGAGGTGATACCTAGAAGGTAATATATTGTAAGGCAAAAGAGGTTAGAAGAAATGGGGAAAGGACAGTAAAAGGCAAGTCAGATTAAAGGTTGAAACATGAAGATATATATTCTCAATTGTATTTCTGCCTGTGTTTGCTTCTTTGGCTCAAGCATCTGTTGGAAGAGACAAAATGTGATTTGGTTCATAATAAAGCAAAAATTATTTACTCTTGAATCATTCTATTCCATTTTTTTCCCTCTCCCTGTCTGGCCCCCTGCTCCCAACTGCATGCCTAACACAGGATTGTTTCAAAGCTTTGCAGTACAGTTCTTCACATTACCAAGAGGTTGGGGGATTTCATTTAGCAAAAAGACTTTTCTCCTATCAGCATGAAAGCTCAGGGGATGTATGATCATGTGGGTAGTGTTATGCAAATGGGGAATGCTGGACTTACCGCTCCAGTCCAGGACTACCCCTTAACTAGCCTATTTCCCCAAGGATGGGATGCTGGGGCCAGAGGGTTAGTACCAGTTTTATCTCTAGTCTTAGGTGCAAAGATGCGAGTGCGAGACCAGCTTCTACCACAGGGCAGAACTAAGTATTTTCTAGTCCCACTCTCAGATTCTGATTTAGATTCATTGGAATCTATTTAGAAAGCTCCAGGTGGTTTTTCTGATGACTATCAGACTGGGGAAACACTGCTTTAGGAAATTTTAATTTTTAACAAAAGTAAATTTGCAAACAATAGGAAAATAGCTCAGCTGGCTTTAAAGGCAAATATCTAAATAGAAGCTACACATCCTATTTAAAATAGTGCCTTCTGAAACAAACCCAATCCCCAACAAAACTCTCTGATCTAAAATAATAGTGGCTGATCTCATAATTAAGAGCTGCTGGTTGTGGGGGTGGGTGGGTAATAGTGCCAGGCTCTCTACATGTTTTGTAATTCTCCAGCCTCTCTGTGAGATTACCTCTGAAACAGGCTCGGGGACTTAGGAGGCTAATAATAAGAGTTGGCAGGAGTGGAGGTAGAAGTCAGTTTCACCCCAAAGCCTATGACATTTCCATTGTGCCAAACCACATCATTAAGAAATAACCAAGGCTGAAGGGTTCCGTGGGCAGCTTTCCAGTTGTCACATGTCTAAGAAGTAATACGATTCAGTACATAAATCCCTGCAATTTCTATCAAAATGGGAAGAATATGCAATGACTTGAGCCTGTATACCTTTACAGTCAAGCACACTGAACTGTAAAATGCTCAGAAATGCAGATGAATAAAGGATCCCGGGCATAACTCCCTTTGAAGTATTGTATTTATATATGGAAATATTCTGTTCATAATATACAGGTGCCTTAAACATTTCTATTCCTTAAGTAGCCTGCAAACTTAAGATTTAACTCTTTGCCACTAACAAATAGGAACCCTTAAAAATAAATTAAGGAAATGTTAGACATTTTTAAAGCTTAAATTTAGAAAAGCAGCTTTACCAGCTCACCCTGATGGATCTAAGGAAAGCTCAAGAGATTTCCAAGCCAGAATGTCAATAAAGTATAGAAACAGATCTGATCAAATTAGAGCCAGTTGATGTTCCACCACTAAATCTGCTTCAGTGCCCGTATTTGTCTTTCCTCTGGTTGCAAAGGATGAATTGCAAAGGAAGACTGTCTAACACTAGTCTTCTCACTTGGGCACTTGATTTCCCTCTCGCGTACTCAAGGGCTTGGCTTCTGTAGCTACCCCTTTCATTTGCACCGTTAGTTTTTTTACTTGCAATAATTTACTATCAACCCTCTTGACCTGGCACAGTGACTCACGCTTGTAATCCCAGCACTTTGGGAGACCAAAGTGGGTAGATCACCTGAGGCCGGAAGTTTGAGACTAGCCTGGCCAACATGGCAAAACCCTGTCTCTACTAAAAGTACAAAAAATTAGCCAGGCATGGTGGCACATGCCTGTAATCCCAGCTATTCGGGAGGCTGGGGCAGAATCGCGTGAGCCCAGGGGGCGGAGGTTGCAGTGAGCCAAGATGGCACCACTGCACTCCAGCCTGGGCAACACAGCAAGACTTCATCTCAAAAAAACCCAAAAATCCTCTGTACACCCCTCTCCCCTCATCAGCCTCCTAAATTACCATCCTTTCGGGGCAAAACTTTCTGAGTTTAAGTGTGATTTTCTACTTAAAACCTCCCATTCTCCCTTTAACTCACTTGAGTGAGGCATCTATCCACTGAACTTGACACCAGTCAAGACCTCCAAAAGACATCCACTGCAGTCTATCTTAGTCTGCATCTCAGCATATGTGGCACAAATTATCATTTGTTTTTGAAACTTTTACTTTTACTTGGCTTCAAATACGTCTCCTGGTTTTCGATTTCATTGACATCTTTGTTGCTGCTATTCCCTCCTGATGTTGAAGTGCCACTCTTACCTCCTTTGAAATCCAGTCTCTTCCTAGGTCTCTCAAGGCTTTCAATTAAATGCCATTATATCATGACTCCAGATTTCTCAATCAAACCCTAATCTCTCCCAAGCTTCAGCCTCATTCATCTGCTGAATGACACTTTTATGTATAAAAAGCACCTTGAACCTAGTATTTGCAAAATACATTTTCACCTCCAAACCGGCCTCTTAATGGCACACTACTCAACCAATTTTCAGACCCAAAACCTAAGAGTCATCCTTGATTCCTTCATCAAATCCACGTTCAATGTATTAACAAGTCTGGAAGGATCTACATTCTAAATACATCCTGAGCCAAACCACTGCCCACCAACTTCATTGCTAATACAGGTTGAGCATCCTAAATCTGAAACTGGTAAGACACTAAAAGAAAATGTTGGGTTTTTTTTTGAAGTGGGAAGCTCAACCTGTCCTATCAAATTACCATCTATCAACAGTACCTTTTCAGATCTTGATTCTACTCACAAAAATGTGTACCAGATGACTATAATAAATCCTCTGTAGCCTTCGATTATGCTCAGAATCCTTACCATTGCTCCAAAGGCCCTGCATGATCCCGTGCTCTTTCATATCCCACTCTCGGCCACTAGTCTAGGCACCGTGGCCTTGCCATTCCTCTAACAAGCTGAGACGGTTGTTACCGAACACATGCCGCCTTTCTCCTGATCTCTGCATCACTGGCTCGGCAGAGGTCTTGCTTATTGATTCCCCGAGTAGAATGTCAGCTCCTTAAAGGGATTTTTCCTGTGTTGATCAGTCTAGTACCTACTTTAGTGCCTAATACTCAGTAGGCACTCTGTGAATATATTTTGAATGGGTGAATTAAGAATTTACCTGAATGTGAATTTACATGTACCAAATTTCACATTTTAAAGTTTCCTGAAGGACAAGAATGTGGCAGAGGACAGATTTTAGGGGCTAGTTCTATCAAGGTATGCCAGCTTGGTAACTCCCATTTTTACTTTAGGTTTGCTAATTCTTAAAATAATCCTTCTCCCTGGGTTGTGCTGTAATGATCACTGACAAATTCTTTTTAAAAAAATACCATAGGCTTCTTTTCTGACAGTACCTTGGGCTGTTAATTCGTCATAGCTTCTATTAATTAGCTTTTTAATGGGCTCTGATAGGTACTACTGTTTCATGAGCGATTTTTTGTTTTTTGGCCTCCCACCTCTGACCATGCTCAGTTTGAGGCTTATAACTATCTTCATTTCAACAACTACAATATTGTTTTGCTACTTACTGATGGGCCAATTAAATAGGTCAATGTTGATCTTTTTTTTTTTTTTTTAATTTCCAATGGATTAAACCACCTTTATGACCTTTATAAAAAGCAGTTGTCTCCTACCAAAAGTCCCATTCAGGATTCCAGTGTTTATCACAAAACTGAATCTAGGATTTACTGTGTGTATGCAAGGATCTTTTTTAAAAAAAAAAAAACAAACCACTAAGCTTATTCCAAATGGGCAGTGTATGGGAGAGTAAAAATAGATAAGGCACCAGTAGTACGTAAACTGACAAAACCTGTTGGCTATTAAGTATGAAAACAATTTATACAATATGTGTTAATATTAACCGTATGATCTGATGTCTTGGCAAAATTTAGATGGAAGCCCACCAGAGAAGCAAGCAAGAGCAAGAAGTGAGCACAATTTCCAAGCTGAGAGAATATCTTAAAAGTATATATTAGGAGCCGTTTAGCACACAGTGGGTCTTCTATAAATACTTGCTCATGATTAGCCAATGTTACGATCTCCACAGTTTATATTAAAACTTTTTTCCTCTTCCATTATCCTTTTCTGAATACCTGTTCTGCCCTGAAAATAGAAATTGGGTTCCCTGCTCTTAATAAGGAGCCCACGCAAGATCATTTATTGCCTTCCAATATGATAAGTGTAACGACGTACAGGATGCCTGGGAAGATGGGGAAAGTACCTAAGTCGGCTTTGGTGAAACACAGGAGCCCTTCCAGGGAGAGCGCTTGGTTTAGCTTTACTATACCAAGAATTTGGGTTTTATTCTTAAAGAGATGGGATGGGCTGCTACGACCGGATGTGAGGCAGAGGGATGAAAACTGTCGAGTTTGCAGACTGGAAGGGGCCAGCGGATAACAGTGGAAGGTGGATTCAGGAGACAGTACAGGGACACCAGCTAGGGAGGCTACTGGTGATGGAGAAGAAAACCCTTCATCTCATCGTAGTACAATCAAGTCATCCCTCATTCATTACTTACTCCTGTGTTAAAAGTGATGAACACAACGTGTTAAAGACAAGGCACCTGTCCTCAAGGGAGCTTTCATCTCTACTATTAGCCTTTACTAGCAAATTACAGTGCAGTGCCCTTAGCAGCAAAATTTTCTCGCCAAAAGATTCAGTATTGTTAGTTTATTTCATAATGACCTGTAGTAAGTCATTAGTACTACTGGTCCCCTCCTCCCCCTAGTTTTGGTCCATTTTGTCCCGGCAACTTAGATTAAAATGTTGGGGGCTGGGGATAAGGACTAGGAACAGTTAAGTTTCAAGCCCATGGGTGGCAGAGAAGCCAGTGGCACGTGCTCCGGGCCTTGGAGCTCCGCGGAGACCGTCCTTACCGCCCACCCGCGGCGCGCGCCCCGCCG
>NW_012102255.1:2154288-2155828 GCF_000951045.1 Mandrillus leucophaeus | reverse complement strand
AGTGTCCTTTGTCCTTCCGGCCACGGGACGAGCCTTTGGTGCCGGGGCAGCCCCACTCCGCACCAGCAGCCATTTAGTCCCCAGCGCCTGCCTCGCGCAAACGGGGCTCCCACGGCCACCCCACTTCCTCCCTTTTATAGTTTCATTACTAAGTGGCTTTAAAATAGCACGGCGCAGTTCGTGTAAAGGAGACTGGGGACAAAATGGAGGGAGCGGCTTGCTAATGAACTTGCGTCAGGACGTTGGTGTCCGCGGGGAGGGCGCGCGTGGGGCGAAGTCTTCCTGCGTCCCCGAGGAAAAATGCCTCTGCAACGTGCATTTTTGATGTGAAGTCGTGTTGCACGTTTCACTCTTCCCTACGACTGCGCCATAACGTGAAACAAAATACTGCATATTGGCGAGCTCAAATCGAGAACGCGTGCGTGCAGGGTCGAGCCCATCTTTCAGCCATCCAAATAATACAAAGCAATTTTTTCTAGTATTTATAATTTTTCCCCTTTAACTTTATGCCTCCTTTATGTACTTTTACATTTCACGTTCAGGTTATATGTATTTCAAAGGGCACTCTTGGGAGACTGGACTTGTAGAGTGTGTCATTGTGCAAAGTCATGCTGCTTCGAACTCTGCTGCTCGCAGGCAGACAGCAAGCGCTCACTGTTAACGATGTCGAATTCATGAGCACTGTTCAGTGGGCGTATTCTTATTCCGTAACGACCTTACTTGCATGCCCTTTTAATACCTTTCTAGATCCCAGTAAAATACACGGTGTAGGATGTGTATGTGTCACAAGTTAATTTTTTTAAAGTGAGGTTTTTGTGTGTGTGGGGGGGGGTTGGGGTTGTTTTTTGTTTTTGTTTTTGTTTCTGAAACTGTAGTTAGAAACTACATACTGTGCCGGAACGCGGAGGCTCACGCCTGTAATCCCAGCACTTTGGGAGGCCGAGGCGGGAGGATCACGAGGTCAGGAGTTCGGGGTCAGCCTGATCAACATGGTGAAACCTCGTCTCTGCTAAAAATACAAAAATTAGCCTGGCGTGGTGGGGGGCGCCAGTAATCCCAGCAACTCGGGAGCTTGAGGCAGTAGAATGGCTTGAAAACGGAAGGCGGAGGTTGCAGTGAGCCGAGATCGCGCCACTGCAGTCCAGCCTGGGAGAAAGATCGAAGGTCCGTCTGGGCGCGGGGAGAAACTACATCCTGTTCTACTGTTTGCTAGGGAAAAAGAAGAGAGTCACCCTGCTGGTGATATCCTGCCAATTCTGGGTTCTCCGCTGAAATTCGAATGCTAACTATGCTTTGAACTCCAGATCTGAAAAGCAGTGTTGAAGGTAGTAATATTCCGTGAAGGAGCGGGGAATTCTTTCGAAGTGGTGGTTGATTACGTTGTAAAAGGAAAACTGGAAAAGCACCAAGTAAAACACCACTGAGTCATCCTATTTTATTTTTATTGTGACTTTGAAAATTTGCTAGAGTAGACATTGTTGGGGTCCGTTTTATTTGCCTTTGAAAAGTATTTTCACATGGACGATTTAATTTTTTTAAA
>NW_012102255.1:2150901-2153298 GCF_000951045.1 Mandrillus leucophaeus | reverse complement strand
CAAAAATTAGCCGGAAGTGGTGGCACACGCCTGTAATCCCAGCTGCTTGGGAGGCTGTGGCAGGAGAATCGCTTGAACCCGGGAGTCAGAGGTTGTGGTGAGCCAAGATCGCGCTATTGCACTCCAGCCTAGGCAACAAGAGCGAAACTTCGTCTCAAAATAAAAAAAAGAAAAAAAAATTATCACACGAATACCTGTATTTTGTCTTCATTAAAACAACACTGGAATATATTGGGTAAATAACGAAAGGCTGTATGTCACACTTGCCTCCATGCCTGTGTATACATATATCTGTATGTGATACATGCTGAAATGACACGGTACCACATCATTTGCGTTCAGTGACTTACTTTTTGCTATGTATCTGGGAATTTGTTTTATGTATGTACTACAGATTTACCCATTCATTTTAATGACTGCTTAGTAATCCTTTATTTTCTTTCTGATTGACATTTCTGAAAGTTTCCATTTTTTACTAATCCCCCAAAAATGCTTCAATCAGCATCCATATGCATGCATATATGTGCATATGTTCAAGTATTTCTGTAGGGTAAATATCTGGAAATGCAATAACTGATTTAAAGGAGTATACACGATTTAAAATGTAATATATACTGCTAATTTGTCCTCCAGAAATACTGTCAATCTACATTCCCCATCAACTGTGTGGGAGAGTTACCTGTTTCCTCACCTTTTCAACACTGCATATGTTCACATTTTTTAATTTGGGGGAGGGTGGGCCTGATGGCTCAGGCCTATAATCCCCTTGCAATTTGAGAGGCCAAGGCAAGAGGATCTCTTCAGGTCAGGAGTTCGAGACCAGCCTAGGCAACAAAGCAAGACTCCTCCCAACACCAATCTCTGTCAAAACAAAAACAGAAACAAAAAATTAGCTGGGCTCAGTGGCATGTGCCTGTAATCCCAGCTTTTGGGGGGGTTTGGGGGTAGCTGATGCAGGAGGAAGCATTGCTTGAGTCCAGGAGCTTGAGGATGCAATGAGCTATGACTGTGCCACTGCACTCCAGCTTGGGCGACAGAGCAAGAGCCTGCCTCTGAGCTGAATCTGATGGGGGAAAATGGTATCTTACTGCTTTAAACTTTTCCTGGTTGTTACTGTGGTTGAGCATTCTTCCAAATGTTTATTGACTATTCTTTCTCTGAGAATTAACTTTCTATAGCTTTTGTGTGTTTAAAAATTCGGGGACAGCACTTTGGGAGGCCAAGGTGGGAAGATCACATGAGGTTAGGAGTTTGAGACCAGCCTGGCCAACATGGCGAAACCCTGTCTCTACTAAAAATATAAAAATCAACCAGGTGTGGTAGTGTGCGCCTGCAGCCCCAGCTACTCGGGAGGGTGAGACAGGAGAATTGCTTGAACCCGGGAGGCGGAGGTTGCGGTGAGCTGAGATGGTGCCATTGCACTCCAGCTTGGGTGACGGAATGAGACTCTGTCTCAAAAGAAAGAAAGAAAGAAAATTGGTTGTGTATGTGATTTCCCTGTTAAAGCAGCTCTTTACAAGTATAGTTTTTAGTCCTGATATATGTAATGAATCTTTTCTGCATGGTCACTTCTTTGTTGTTTTTGTTTATGGGTCTTTTATTTCTCAAACATTTTAACTCTTTTTTTCTTGCAGGATCAAATCTGTCCATGTTTCCTTTTATGGTGCTGAATCTTGTGTCTTGCTTAAGTAGGCATTCTTGACTCATAATGAAAACATACTTTCATGATTTTGAAAATAATCATCCTATACTCCCTTTCTCATTCATAATTTTGAATATTTTTTTCTTCTAAAAAGACCAACTTTTGGTTTTACTGTCTGTTTTTTAATTTCGCTTTCTATTTTACATTTTAAAAATTTACCTGATATATTCTATTGTCTTTTTTTAGCTTTTTGAATTGACTTCTTCATTCACTTATTCTCCGTCTTTTTTGGTTTCTAATGAATGTCGTTATGACTATAAAATTCCCTCTGAGAATCATTTTATCATTCGTTATATCAGATTATCATAGAGGTAATGTTCCCATTAATCTTTCCTAAATTTTGTGTAATTTCAGCTTTTATTTCACATGTGAGTATGGTTGGATATGCTTTTGTTGTTCATTTCTATTTTTTGTTTTATTTTGTCTTATACTGTGGCCTGTTTGTTTCTCCTTTTGGGGGTTTATTGATTGTATGTGGTGGGGGGTGTGGTCTTACCTAAGAGATATCACTTCTGGCCTGGTATGTGGCTCATGTCTGTAATTCCAGCACTTTGGGAGGCCAAGGCAGGTGGATCACTTGAGGTCATGAGTTCGAAACCAGCCTGGCCAACATGGTGAAACCCCGTCTCTACTAAAAATACAAAAAAATTAGCCAGGCATGGTGGTGCGTGTCTGTAGTCCCAGCTACTTGGGAG
>NW_012102255.1:2148228-2149551 GCF_000951045.1 Mandrillus leucophaeus | reverse complement strand
GTGTCAGGAATCGCATCCCAGAGGTGTGATTATCTGCAGGCTACAGGATGGGCTGAAGGGAAATAGGGATGTCGCTTTAGGGGTTTGGAATGGGGGCTCTGCTGGCAAAACTTAACTTTTTGAGGTTCTCTCTTTGGCTTGTGGGGAGTTGTTTTTAATATGTTGGGATTAGAAATCAATGTGATTCCAAGTGTCTTGTACTCAGAAAATTTTAACTGTCTTGGTTTGCTGCTGCTGCATTCCCCTGGCTTCCTAGCAGTTATCAGCTTATTTACATATATAAATTTATATACATAATAAATAATTATATACATATATACATTTACATATAATACATATATACATTTATATATATATATATCCTTTTTCTTTTTGGGACAGATCTTGCTCTGTTGCCCAGGATGGAGTGCAGTGGTGCGATCTCGGCTCGCTGCAACCTTTGCCTCCCGGGCTCAGGTGATCCTCCCACCTCAGCCTCCTGAGTAGCTGGGACTACAGGCACATGCCACCATGCCCAGCCTAGAGAAGGATTTTGCCATGTTGCCCAGGCTGGTCTCGAACTGCTGAGCTCAAGTGATCCACATGCCTCGCCCTCCCAAAGTGCTGGGGTTACAAGTGTCAGCCACCGTGCCAGGCCTTTTATATTCATTTTGTCATTTCAATAGGTTTTGGAGGAAATTGTGATAATAGTTTGTGTTCAGTCTTCTGTAACCAGAAGTCTGCCTAAGTAGTATTTGTGTATGTGAGTACTCGCATGAGCGTGTGCATGTGTGTAAGTCTAATAGTACTGCAGGGCTTATAAAGAAAACCAGCTGACCGGGCGCAGTGGCTCACGCCTGTAACCCCAGCACTTTGGGAGGCCAAGGAGGGTGGATCACTTGAGGCCAGGAGTGCGAGACCAGCTTTGCCAACATGGTGAAACCCTGTTTTTACTAAAAATACGAAAATTAGCCAGACGTGGTGGCAGGCACCTGTAGTACCAGCTACTCAGGAGGCTGAGGCAGGAGAATCACTTGAACCTGGGAGGTGGAGGTTGCAGTGAGCCGAGATTGCACCACTGCACTCACTTTAGCCTGGGTGACAGAACGAGACTCCGTCTCAAAAAAAAAAAAAAAAAGCCAGCTGTTTTCTGTCTGCGTGCTTCTCTCTACGCTGGAGTCCTGCACCCTGCAGGTAACAACTTTGGTCTCTTTTGGCTCTTCCTTCTGCCAGTTTACCTTCATATTTCTAAATAAAGTGTTCATTCTGCTATTTCTTGATGTTTTTCATTTGAGGCATTATCTATTGATAATGAATATTTGGCTCCATTTTCTGTCCCCTTCT
>NW_012102255.1:2141177-2143298 GCF_000951045.1 Mandrillus leucophaeus | reverse complement strand
GGCTGCTTTCTAAGACTGATTCCCACTTGTTGTCCTGGAGGTTCTTGTAACCTCAAGCTGAACCACCTGCTCCTTCATTCCACATCTTTCTCTTTCTTGGCTTACTCCTTCATTTTGGAGAAGAGTATCCTTCAGTAATTTCCTGCAGAGAAAGTAAATATTTTAAGATTTCGTATGCCCCAAAATATTTTTGCTCCTTGCAACTTCGATACCTAGGTAAAATTGCATTTCTACAATCATTCTCCACCAGAATGATTATCCCTCCTAGATATAAAGCAATCTCCTACATAACCATAATACTGTTATCACAGCTAAGAAAACTAGTAATAATTCCAGAATACCATCTAGAATGTAGTACATATTCAGAGTTCCCCAGTTGTTCAAAGAAATTTCCCCAATTGTCCAAGCTTTTATTGTTTTCAAACATGGATCTACTGCTGCCTGTGGTTGCTATATGGTTTCCTTAGTCCAGGACAATCTCCCATCTTATTTTTTTTTTTTTTTTTTTTATGACATTGAATTTTTAGAAAGTCTAACGCAATTGTTTTATAGAATGTCCCCACATTCTGGATTGTCTCTTGGTGTCATTTAACTTGTCCATCTACTCTCCCTTTCTCTCCTCTAACCTAGAAGTTCAGTCTAGGGCTGCCTAATCCAATATCATAGCCTCAAGCCTCATGTGGCTCTGGAGCCCTTGCAATGTGGTGAATAAAGCTGAGAAACTGAATTTAAATTTCATTTCATCTTAGTTAGTCTGAATTTAAACTGAAAAGCTGATACTCTTTTCAGTGATAGGAAAAATGTAAGTATGTGTGGAATAATTTGGAGCTACTTTTTCAATTGCAAATTTTATGAAATATAAATACAGATCAAGTAGTTCCAATGAAGATTTAGCATCTGAATTGAAATGTGCTTAAAGTGTAAAAATACATGCTGAAAATACATGACTCAGTACAAAAAAGAATATAAAATATTAATTTAAAAATATGGATTACATGTTGAAATACTAATATTTTGGATATACTGGCTTAGCTAAAGTATGTTTTTAAATTAATTTCACCCCAGGCTTTTTTGTTTTGTTTTTACTTTCCAAATGCAGTTACCAGAACATTTTGAATGACGTAAGTGGCTTACGTATATTTGTATTGACATGTGCTGGTCTAGAAGCCTGATTCAATTTGGGTTAAACATTTTGGGCAAAAATACTTCTAGATGATGTGGATTTCAAACTGCATCACACTGGAAGGCACATGTGTCAGACTGTGCTACCGTGAGCGGCGCTAGCTTTGATCACTGGGTTAAGATAGAGACTGCCAGACCTCGTCATTGTAAAGATACACTTCTCCCTTGCCATTAAAAATCCATGCAAGTATCCTGTTCTCAAAATTCTGTTCACCTAATGGTTTTAGCATTTTTTGAAGATCCTTGCCGGGATCAGCGATTACACTGGAGTTAGCAAATGGCAACCTTATTCTGTCAATCCATTTATTAGCTAGCCTTCGTCTATGAAGCACTCCCACCTCCCTTTTCATGTACATATATCTTTATATGAAATATTTATATAATGGGTTTCCATTAATTGTGGTTATTCTTTTTGATGCCCAAAGCCTTTCCTTGAATGTTCCCTCGCCATTTCTTCAAGGAACTCTTGTTTCTTTCAGTGGGGATTAGGTTGCTTCTTAGAACCACTTGAGATGAATTTTTTTTTAAGTATGAGAAAAATACGGAGGCCGGGCATGGTGGCTCACGCCTGTAATCCCAGCACTTTGGAAGACTGAGGCAGGTGGATCACTTGAGGTCAGGAGTTCAAGACCAGCCTGGCCAACATGGTAAAACCCTGTTTCCACTAAAAATACAAAATTTAGCCAGGCCTGGTGACCGGCACCTGTAATCCCAGCTACTTGGGAGCCTGAGGCAGAATTGCTTGAACCTGAGAGGTGGAGGCTGTGATAAGCCAAGATCATGCCACTGCATTCCAGCCTGGGCAACAGAGCAAGACTCCGTCTCAAAAACAAACAAAACCAATGAAAAAAACATTGATACAAGGTTATTAAAGATAGTCACTAATGCTTTGTATATATGTGTCAGTTCCATCTACATTGCTCATCATAGAATCAAAGC
>NW_012102255.1:2138390-2140192 GCF_000951045.1 Mandrillus leucophaeus | reverse complement strand
TGGCCTCCAACGTGCTGGGATTACAGGCTGAGACACCTCACGCAGCCCAGAATACTTACTAACTTTTTAATATATTAATATTTAAGGACTTTGACATAACTCCTTTTGCAAATTTTAAAATTATTTTTTACTACCTAAACCAATATATACATTTACATTTGGTTTATATGTGCATATAAAAACATGCACATTTTGTCTGGGTGTGCTGATGCATGCCTGTAATCCCAGCTATTCAGAAGCCTGAGGTGGGAGAATCACTTGAGCCTGGGAAGTGGAGGTTGCAGTGAGCCGAGACAGCACCACTGCACTCCAGCCTGGGTGAGAAAGCCAGACTCTTTCTCAAATGAAAACAAACAAACAAAACACAGTCTGATATCCATACTAATTGCATGATTGCATAACCTGGAAGCAAATCTCTTAACATCTCTGACTCAACGTCACACTGTGAGGGAGAGACACTAATACCTCCTTTTACAGAGGAGGAAACTGAGGCCCAGTGAGGCTCAAGGTGACAGAGCTGGAGAAAGGTGAGGTGCAACTGTGGGTTCAAGGTGCTGGCAAGAGGTCCCCCAGCTCCCAGCGCCCCCATGGCCCTCACTACCTGCCGTCTCAAACAGTGATATAAACCCCAGTGCTAATACAATGTAAGGTCCTATTTCTTTTTTGTGAGACAGAGTCTTGCTCTGTCGCCCAGGCTGGAGTGCAATGGCGTAATCTTGGCTCACTGTAACCTCAAGCAATTCTGCCTCAGCCTCCCAAGTAGCTGGGATTACAGGTGCCCGCCACCATGCCCAGCTAATTTTTGTATTTTTAGTAGAGACGAGGTTTCTCCATGTTAGTCAGGCTGGTCTTGAACTCCTGACCTCGTAATCCACTCGCCGTGGCCTCCCAAAGTGCTAGGATTACAGGTGTGAACCACCGTGCCTGGCTGGGTTAACATTTTTAATGTTATTATTTCAAAATGGAGTTTTCCTTTAAAATATGTGGTTTTCAAAAAGTTTGTTGAAATCATCAAGAATGCTTTTATTCATTTAGGGACTTTTTTTTTTGGTCAAAACTCATATCTAATCTTAAATTGAAAGTGAATTGAAAAAGAGGATTTTAAGTGGATTTTCTTTCTTTTTCTTTTTTTTTTTGAGAGGAAGTTTCGCTGCTGTAGGCCAGGCTGGAGTGCAATGGCGCCATCTTGGTTCACTGCAACTTCCGTTTCCTGGGTTCAAGCGATTCTCCTGCCTCAGCTTCTCAAGTAGCTGGGATTACAGGCACCCACCGCCACGCCTGGCTAATTTTTGTATATTTAGTAGAGACGGGGTTTCACCATGTTGACCAGGCTTGTCTTGAACTTCTGACCTCAGGTGATCTGCCCACCTCCGCCTCCCAAAGTGCTGGGATTACCGGTGTGAGCCACCGCGCCCTGCCCTAAGTGAACATTTTCTTTACAGCAATTCTTTGCGGAACTTCTGTTTTGCATTATAGAATGGGAAAATTGTGTTTGTATTTGAAGGCGAATTTTCAAAGGCACAAGGTGTTAAGTCCTAACCCTGAGAACTGTTTCACGGGAAGCAATATCAGCCAATTAAATTTGAAAAAAGGGAAGACAAAAGGAGAAAAAAGTTAAGAAATAACAGCATACAGTTGGGGAGTCATTGAACTTCTGTGCAAATTTATTTGTATTTTTTGTTTGTTTGTTTGTTTTGAGATGGAGTCTCACTCTGTCACCAGGCTGGAGTGCAGTGGCATGATCTTGGCTCACTGCAACCTCTGCCTCATGAGTTCAAGCTATTCTCCTGCCTCAGCCTCCC
>NW_012102255.1:2135546-2137855 GCF_000951045.1 Mandrillus leucophaeus | reverse complement strand
GGCTCACTGCAACCTCTGCCTCCTGGGTTCAAGAGATTCACCCACTGTTACTGGAAAAGGGGTCCCAGTCCAGACCCCAAGAAAGGGTTCTTGGATCTTGGGCAAGAAATAATTCAGGGCGAGTCCATAGAGTAAAGTGAAAGCAAGTTTATTAGGAAAGTAAAGGAACAAAAGAATGGCTACTCCATAGACAGAGCCGCCCGAGGGCTGCTGGTTGCCCATTTTTATGGTTTTTTCATGATGATATGCTAAACAAGGGGTGGATTATTCATGCATCCCCTTTTTAGACTATATAGGGTAACTTCCTGATGTTGCCATGGCATTCGTAGGCTGTCATGGTGCTAGTAGCAGTGAGTACGACCAGAGGTCACTCTCGTCGCCATCTTGGTTTTGGTGGACTTTGGCCGGCTTCATTACTGCAAACTGTTTTATCAGCAAGGTCTTTATGACCTGTATCTTGTGCCAACCTCCTGTCTCATCCTGTGACTTAGGATGCCTAACTACCTGGGAATGTAGCCCAGTACATTTCAGTCTTACTTTACCCAGCCCCTACTCAAGATGGAATTGCCCTGATTCAAATGCCTCTGACATTTCCCCCCTCCCTTTTATAAGAGAATCCTTAATCCTAAGAGTTGCAGAGGGACAAAGATCCATCTTCTGCAGCTTCTTCAGGCTAAATAGGGGTGATGATGCCTAACTACTGGGTCTTTTGTATTCAGGGTAGAGGGGAGCTCAGTCAGAAAGCACCCGTGTGGTGAGGGCCATTCATAACTCTTGAATTCCGACAAAAGGTGATATCGTAAGTGTTAAATTTAAGAAAACATTGAGTAAACTTATCCTCATTTTTACACAAAGAGTACAATAACAATGTATTCCACAAGAGTAAAGCAAAATAAGTAAAATTATTACAAGTAAACTAAATTAGAAGGCTTCCCGTCAACTGGGCAACTGTTGGAACTAAGCTGATGTGGGATTGTTAGCAATTCCAATGCATGCCCAGAATTAGAATACTGATCCAGATTTTTACATTACCCATCCCTGTTTTTCCTTTTTTTGAGCTGCAGCCAGTGATCACTGGTTGGTTCACAGGAATAAGCAGGGTTAGCCTAAATTGCGGAAACAAACTTAAAGACAATGGATGAAACTAGAATCTAATAACAGGTGTATTATAGTTCTTGAAATATAATTTTCCTCTCTCCAGTTTCCCATTTTTACTAAATATAAATCATGGTAAGACTGATTTGCTTTCTTATACTTGGTCTGATTATTTGTATAAAATACAGCAAGAATAATTATTTTTCACAAAAGGTGTTTTTAAACTGGCTTTTATGGAACTTTGTTCCACAGAAGGAATCTTAGATAAGACTTTTTCAGAGCCAAGCCCTGCCACGGGTTTGTATCCTCAAATACCTATGAGATGAGTACATTCCTCTCCTGTTGGGGTTGCAAGATAACTTGGGGCTCCTGGGCCTGTTGGAAAGTGACATTATTTACTTACCACAGGTCAGAAACGCTGTACAGAAACCCTGTACAGGGACTGTGCAGGCAAGGTATGAGGCCAGTTCTACCAAGGGACTTTTATTGGCTCTACAAGTCAAGTTTAATTCCTTAAAGGAAAACACACCATTCTAGTTAAAGCCTTGGTAAAATAACCAGCTTTTCCAATTGTGTCCTGTTATAAAAAAAATTCTTATTGCAATTAGGCAAATAAATATATTGCCAGTTAAGTTAAGAATACTCACAAATAGTTAGCAAATTTTGGAGAAATCAGGTACAGAGAAACAAATGTGCTCCAAAGTTTGTTCATAGGAGTATATTTTACTCAATTGTTAAAAAATGCAAATAGCTCAAAAGAAAAGTTTCCTTGACTCTGAAAAGCAAAACAAAGAATCGATAATGTTTTAAGCAAAGTCAAAAAGATTACTTCAGAATTCTTTAGTTTAGTTTATGCAGTTAACTCCTGTTCTATTTGATATTCATGAACATTCCAGTTCTCCGTGAGAGTTCTGAAAGTTTTTTCCCCTATTTTAATATCACAATTTCCAAAGTTATCAGAAATCTGCATTTAAGAATACCTGTTAGAGTTCTATAGTTGATTATAAACTACCTTTTGAAGAGTATTAAGACAACAATTGTCTGTGGATGGCAAAATGTCTTAGGACAGCCACAGTCAAAAACATGATTGACAAATGATGTTTTTCTTTGGCCTGATTATTTGTATAAAATGCAGCAAGAATAACTATTTTTCACATAACCTTTTTTTTTTTTTTCTTTGAGATGGAGTCTCGCTCTGTCGCCCAGGCTGGAGT
>NW_012102255.1:2129074-2130787 GCF_000951045.1 Mandrillus leucophaeus | reverse complement strand
TTTTTTTGAGACAGAGCCTCACTCTGTGGCCCAGGCTGGAGTACCGTGGTGCGATCTCGGCTCACTGCAACCTCCACCTCCCCGGTTCAAGCGATTCTCCTGCCTCAGCCTCCTGAGTAGCTGGGACTACAGGCGCTTGCCACCACACCCAGCTAATTTTTGTATTTTTAGTAGAGACAGGGTTTCACCGTGTTGGTCAGGCTGGTCTCGAACTCCTGACCTTGTGATTTGCCTGCCCCAGCCTCCCAAAGTGCTGGGATTACAGGTGTGAGCCACCACGCCCGGGCAAAGTTTTTAACTGACCCGTCCCTGAACAGCGGGCTTACAGGTGTCCTAGGCCCTCATTCTGTCCTAAGATACTCCTCTCCATCACAGAACACAGAAAGACACGCAAAGCACACCAGATTCACTACAGTTTAAGATTAGCCTCGCAAATCCTTTCTTCCATTTATCAAAACTTCATAGAGGAGATTTTTACCATTTAATCTGTTTGTACAGAGAGAGGAAAGCATTGCCTGAGGCAGGGTGGGGAAGGTGAGGCGCTCAGAGAGCCAGAGAAAGACCCACCCATTGCAGTGACCCTGAAAAGTTCAGGCGGCTGCTTGTCTGTAGTGAAGGGATCTGTTCCAGAAGTCCCATCAGCTCTCAAGTTTCTCCTTTTAGGGAGAAAAAAGCTCCCCATGTCCCATGATCCTGTACACGCTCAATCATGTCACCCACAGCCATCAGCAAAGAGTGCAAGGCAGATTAATGTAAAGACAACAGCAGTTAACATCCCATAGTGCCAAACCCGTTCTTAGCTGAAAGGGGCTTTACTGAGAAGGGCCTGTGACCCCCTAAATCTAAGAAAGGACTCTAACCCTCCTAAGTTGGGCTTCTAACCCAAGGTCGGTCAAGCGTCCTTGCCTTTATTTTTTGAGACCGTGTTTTGCTCTTGTTGCTCAGGCTGGAGTGCAGTGGCATGATCTCAGCTCACTGCAACTTCCGCCTCCTGGGTTCAGGCGATTCTCCTGCCTCGGCCTCCCAAGTAGCTGGGATTACAGGCACCTGCCACCATGGCTGGCTACTGTTTTGTATTTTTAGTAGAGACGGGGTTTCACCACGTCCTTGCCTTTTATTAAGGGGGGCCTCTATCCCACTCTGTCTTAGGAGAGACTCTAATTCCCCTAAGTCGGGCCTCTAATTCAATCCCATCCTTTACCAGAGTACCCCACCACTTACCCAGAGTCGGCCGGTCTATTTCCTTCCTCTATTTCCTTCGGGTCAGGGGGTTTCTTCAGTATCGTCCCTTCCATGGTTTGCCAGAAAATTGTTACTGAACCCCATCACTTACCCAAAGTTCGCCTTTGTGTTTTGTTGTTGTTGTTGTTGTTTGTTTGTTTGTTTGAGACAGTCTTGCTCTGTCGCTCAGGCTGGAGTGCAGTGGTGCGATCTCAGCTCACTGCAACCTCTGTCACTGGGATTCAAGTGATTCTGCTGCCTCAGCCTCCTGACTAGTTGGGATTACAGGTGCGTGCCACCACCCCAGCTCAAAGTTAGCCTTTGGGTCAGGGTTTCCACACTATAGTCTCTTCTGTGATCACCAGAAAGATGTTACCAAAAAGGGGTACTGACCCAGACCCCAAGAGAGGGTTGTTGGATCTCGCACAAGAAATAATTCAGGGCAAGTCCGTAAAGTGAAAGCAAGTTTATTAGGAAAGTAAAGGAATAAAA
>NW_012102255.1:2127123-2128492 GCF_000951045.1 Mandrillus leucophaeus | reverse complement strand
GTGCACCACCATGCCTGGCTAATTTTTTGTGTTTTAAAAGAGATGGGGTTTCACCATGTTGGTCAGGCTGGTCTTGAACTCCCAACCTCAGGTGATCTGCCTGCCTTGGCCTCCCAAAGTGCTGGGATTACAGGGCGAGCCACTGCGCCTGGCTAACATATGACTTGTATCTTTTGCCAACTCCTACCTCATCCTGTGACTTAGAATGCCTGACAGGCTGGGGATGCAGCTCAGTAGATCTAGCCTTGTTTTATGGGTAAAACTATTCAAGATGGAGTTGCTCTGGTTCAAACAACTCTGACACCACCTCCGCCTCCCGGGGTAGCTGGAACCACAGGCGTGCCACCACGCCTGGCTAATTTTTGTATTTTTAGTAGAGACAGGATTTCCCCATGTTGTCCGGGCTGGTCTCGAACTCCTGGCCTCAAGTGAAATGCCTGTCTCGGCCTCACAAAGTGCCAGGAATACAGATGTGAGCCACTGCACTTGGCCAGCTACAAAAATGTATAATCCAGCCCATGGAAGCTCTTCCCCCACCTCAAAAAGCAGGTTTTTCACTGAGTGTAACTACAGTTTTCTCCGGTGGGTTTCACTCACTCATTAACTCTTTCATTCATTTACTTCAAGATATATTTTAGAGCTGGGCGCAGTGGCTCATGCCTGCGTGAAGGGAAAATAAATCTCGGGGCCCCAAAATGACCAAGCAGGGAACTGCTCAGGGCAAACCTGCCCCCTTTTCTATTCAAAGTCACCCCTCTGCTCACTGAGATAGATGCATATCTGATTGCCTCCTTTGAAGAGGCTCATCAGAAACTCACAAGAATGCAACTCTTTGTCTCTTATCTACCTATGACTTGGAGGCGCCCTCCTGGATTGGAGTTGTCCCGCTTTGTCCAGTCTTTCCAGACTGAACCCATGTACATCTTACACGTATTGATTGAGGTCTCACGTCTCCTAAACTGTATGAAACCGAACTGCCCCTACCATCTTGCGCACGTGTTGTCAGGACCTCCCAAGGTTCAGTTTAAGAGGCTGTGTCACAAGTGTGTGTCCTCAGCCTTGGTAAAATAAACTTTCTAAGTTAACTGGAACCTGTCTCGGATTTTCAGGGTTCACACCTGTAATCCCAGCTACTAAGGAGGCTGAGGTGGGAGGAATGCTTGAGCCCAGGAGTTTGAGGCTGTAGTGAGCTATAATCATGCCTCTGCACTCCAGCCTGGGCAACAGAGTGAGACCATCTCAAAAAAAAAAAAAAAAAGGCCAGGCCCAGTGGCTCACACCTGTAATCCCAACACTTTGGGAGGCCGAGGCGGGTGGATCAGAAGGTCAGGAGTTCGAGACCAGCCTGGCCAACATGGTGAAACCCCAT
>NW_012102255.1:2124048-2124837 GCF_000951045.1 Mandrillus leucophaeus | reverse complement strand
GAGGTCAGGAGTTCAAGACCAGCCTGGCCAATATAGTGAAACTCCATCTCTACTAAAAATACAAAAATTGACTGGGCATGGTGGCAGGTGCCTGTAATCTCCCGAGGCAGGAGAATCTCTTGAACCCAGGAGGCAGAGGTTGCAGTGTGCCTGGGTGACAGAGCAAGACTCCATCTAAAAAATAAAAAATAAAAAAAATTTGTAGAGACAGTCTGATCATGTTGCTCAGGCTGGTCGCAAACTCCTGGGCTCAAGTGATCCTCTCATGTTGGCCTCCTGAGTCGCCGGGATTACAGACCTGTGCCACCACGCCTTGCTCCACTATTTCTGGCCTCAAGCTTCTTTGCCTCCACTCCCCACCCCCCCCTTTTTTTTTGTGATAGAGTCTCGCTCCATCATCCAGGCTGGAGTGCAGTGGTGTGATCTCGGCTCACTGCAACCTCCACCTTATGGGTCCCAGTGATTCTTGTGCCTCAGCCTCCCAAGTAGCTGGGATTACAAGCGTGCGCCACCACACCCAGCTAATTTTTGTATTTTCAGTAGAGATGGGGTTTCATCATGCTGGCCAGGCTGATCTTGAACTCTTGACCTCAAGTGATTCGTCTGCCTCGGCCTCCCAAAGTGCTGGCATTACAGGCATGAGCCACCGCACCCGGCCTCACTCCCACTGTTAGTGAATGTCCTCACCATCCAGTCAAGAGGGAAGAGAAAAGCTACCTGCCAGGAGTATGCCCCATCACTCACCTTTGACCACCTGTGCCCTCACTCACCTTCCTTTCTTTCCTTTCC
>NW_012102255.1:2121617-2123039 GCF_000951045.1 Mandrillus leucophaeus | reverse complement strand
GTTTACGCCATTCTCCTGCCTCAGCCTCCCGAGTAGCTGGGACTACGGGCGCCCGCCACGTCACCCGGTTAGTTTTTTGTATTTTTTTTAGTAGAGATGGGGTTTCAACGTGTTCGCCAGGGTGTTCTCGATCTCCTGACCTCGTGATCCGCCCATCTCGGCCTCCCAAAGTGCTGGGATTACAGGCTTGAGCCACCGCGCCCGGCCCAAGGCCCATTTTCAAGTCTTTATTTTGACCAACCCTCTCTGACACTGTGGTTTATTTCTTTCTTGAAACACTCACATCCCTAAACTTCGATGACACTATTTTTGGTGCTCATCTTGGTTGCTCTCCAGCCTCTAGTTGACTTTTTTTTTTTTTAATTTTTTTGAGACGGAGTCTCGCTCTGTCGTCCAGGCTGAAGTGGAGTGGCGTGATCTCAGCTCACTGCAACCTCTGCCTCCTGGGTTCAAGCGATTCTCCTGCCTCAGTCTCCCAAGTAGCTGGGATTACAGGCGTCCACCATCACGCCTGGCTAATTTTTGTATTTTTAGTAGAGATGGGGTTTCACCATTTTGGGCAGGCTGGTCTCAAACTCCTGACCTCAGGTGATCCACCAGCCTTGGCCTCCCAAAGGGCTGGGATTACAGGCGTGAGCCACCATGCCCAGCCCTTAGTTGAGCTTTTCTTTGTCAGCTTTTCCTCCTTGGGGCTTTGCCAGGGCCCTGACCTTCCTTCTTACACTGCCCACCCTTCCCAAAACTGCAGCCACCATCCACAGGCGCGTGGCTTCCGGTGTCAGCCTGTGGCCTCATCCCCTTTTCTAACGCCAGACGCTGCTGCCCAGCTCCCTGCCCGGCGACTGTCCCTGCATCTCTCACAGGCACTTCAACTTGACATCTTTCAGACTCAGCTCCTCCGCTGTCTCTTCCACCCAGCCTCCCTCTCTGCTGTGTTCCTCCTACTCTGGCCTTCATTTCCATTCGTCAAAATTCATGAGATTTTAATGTAGTTTACACCAATCACATACGTTTAAATGTGGGATAAAATTTAATTTTTTTTTATTTTGGAAAATTTCAAAAATGCCCCCAATAAAGGAAATAACATAGTGAGTACTCAAACATTCTTGAGCCAGCCTCAACACCCAACGTTTGGCTCACCTTATTTCTTCTGTTTCCCTCCGCTCTTTTTGCTAGAATATTTTAAAGCAAATAATATTCATCGTATGACTTTACCATAAATGCTTTAGTAGCGATCTCTGAGACATACGGGCATTAAAAACAACAACTTAAGGCTGGCACCATTGCTCCTGCCTATAATCCCAAATCTGCACTTTGCGAGGCTGAGGAGGGAGGATGTCCTGAGTTTGAGACTGGCCTGGACAACATAGAGAGAGCCTGTCTCTACAAAAGTATATTTTAAAAAGAGAGAGAGAGGCCAGG
>NW_012102255.1:2111654-2115817 GCF_000951045.1 Mandrillus leucophaeus | reverse complement strand
TTTTTTTTTTTTTTTTGAGATGGAGTCTCGCCCTGTCACCCAGGCTGTAGTGTCATCTTGGCTCACTGCAACCTCCGCCTCCTGGGTTCAAGCGATTCTCCTGCCTCAGTGTCCCAAGTAGCTGGGATTACAGGCACGTGCCACCATGCCTCACTAAGTTTTTGTATCTTTAGAAGAGACGGGGTTTCACCATGTCGGCCAGGTTGGTCTCGAACTCCTGACTTCATGATCTGCCCACCCCAGCCTCCCAAAGTGTTGGGATTACAGGCGTGAGCCAGTGCACCCAGCCTCTCCTGGTGGATATAGTATTTGGAACCCAAGAACCGGGCCCCAGGAGAGCTCAGTGCTACTGAGAACCATTTCGTCTAGGCTCTTTCAGTGGGCAGAAGTAGAAAAAAAGTTTCAAAACTCATGAATTCATGTTAATATTCAAATTAGGACATTTACAATCTAGGCACTAAGAATAGTCATTGCTAGTCGGTGTCATTGCTTTTTTTTTTTTTCCTTGAGATGGAGTCTCATTCTGTCACCCAGGCTGGAGTGCTGCAGCACAACCTTGGCTCACTGCAACCACCTGGCCTCCCAGGTTCAAGCGATTCTCCTGCCTCAGCCTCCTGAGTAGCTGGGATTACAGGTGCCCTCCACCACTCCCAACTAATTTTTGTAGTTTTTGGTAGAGATGGAGTTTCACCATGTTGGCCAGGCTGGTCTTGAACTCTTGACCTCAAGTGATCTGCCCGCAGCCTCCAAAAGTGCTGGGATTACAGGTGTGAGCCACTGCGTCCGGCCAGGTGTCATTGCTTCTTGTCCTTTGTCAGTAGAGTTACTGTCATTAAATGAAACACATATTAATGGGTTGCAGGGGTTTTGCTTTCATGTTCTTTTCCATTCTGCCATGTTATTTGTCAGTAATAACTCTACAACATGTATACTATTTAAGTCTAGAACTTAATGGGACAACCTTGGTGAATCTCAGAAATAGAAGGTTGAACGAAAAGAAAGCAGACAGAAAAATGTGTACACTGTAGGTTACCATTTATCCAAAGTTAAAAAACAGGCCGGGCGAGGTGGCTCACACCTGTAGTCCCAGCACTTTGGGAGGTTGCGGCAGGCAGATCCCTTGAGGTCAGGAGTTGGAGACCAGACTGGCCAACATAGTGAAACCCCAACTCTACTAAAAACACAAAAATTAGCCAGGCATGGTGGTGGATGCCTGTAATCTCAGCTACTCAGGAGGCTGAGGCAGGAGAATCGCTTGAATCTGGGAGGCAGAGGTTGCAGTGAGCCAAGATTGCGCCATTGCGCTCCAGCCCGGGCGACAGAATGAGACTCTGTCTCAAGAAAAAACAACAAACAAACAAACAAACAAAAAAACCCTCAAAAAACAAAACCAAAAAATCCATAGTTCAAAAACAAAAATCTATGCCCTAGAAGTTGGAAGGCGGGTCAGTGAGTGGGAGGGCAGCAGTGCTGGGCGCTGGCAATGTTCTTGTGGGTGTTGATCACAGATGCGTGCTCACACTGTAAAAGGTTGTTTAGCTGGTCACTTATGATTTGGGCACTTTTCTGTGTGTATACTTTATTAAAGATTTACTCTAGGAAGATTGAACCTGTGTTGCATCCCAGTCCCTAGTCTAAGCATAGTCTCTTCATAATTTTGTTTTGTTTTGTTTTGGAGATGGAGTCTCGCCCTGTCACCCAGGCTGGAGTGTAGTGGCATGATCTTGTATCACTGCAACCTCCGCCTCCCAGGTTCAAGCAATTCTCCTGCTTCAGCCTCCCGAGTAACTGGGATTACAGGCATGTGCCAACCACGCCCGGCTAATTTTTATATTTTTAGTAGAGACAGGGTTTTGCTGTGTTGACCAGATTGGTCTTGAACTCCTGACCTCAAGTGATCTGCCCACCTTGGCCTCCCGAAGTGCTGGGATTACAGGCATGAGCCACCATGTCCGGCCTCATAATCTATTTTTTTGGGGTCATCTTTTCACTTTTTTTTGATTCAAAGAGTTATACATGCCACATGTATATATATATTTTTTTTTCTTGAGACAGAGTCTCATTCTGTCACCCAGGCTGGAGCGCGATGGCGCAATCTTGGCTCACTGCAACCTCTGCCTCCCAGGTTCAAGCGATTCTCCTGCCTCAGCCTCCCGAGTAGCTGAGATTACAGGCGTCCACCACCATGCCTGGCTAATTTTTGTGTTTTTAGTAGAGTTGGGGTTTCACCATGTTGGCCGGTTACATGCCACATAACAATGTTTCTGTCAAGGATGGACCAAATGTACAAGATTATATTATGGTAAGATTATAATCTTAGAATCCCATAAGATTATAATACTGTATTTTTACTGTACCTTCTCTATGCTCAGATATATTTAGATACACAGATACTTCCCATTGTGTTATGACTGCCTGCACTATTCGGTATAGTAACATGCTGCATAGGTTTGTAACCTAGGAGCAATTGGCTGTACCATATAGTCTAGGTGTGTGGTAGGAGGCTGTATCATCTAGGTGTGTGTAAGTACACTCTGTGATGTTCACACAATTACGAAATCACAGCATGATGCATTTTTTCAGAATGTGTCTCCATTCGTAAGTGACACATGACTGTACACTTCGGGAGGCCAAGGCAGGAGGATTGCTTGAGCGCAAGAGTTGGAGGCCAGCCTGGGCAACATGGCAGAACCCCATCTTTTAAAAACAATAGAAAAATTAGCTGAGCGTGGTGGCATGCACCTGTAGTCTCAGCTGCTCAGGAGGCCGGTGTGGGAAGATCACCGGAGCCCAGGGAGATTGAGGGTGCAGTGAGCCGTGACCACACCACTGCACTCCAACCTGGGCAATGAGTGAGACTCTGTCTTAAAGAAAAAAATAAAAAGAATTAAATCATGGTTTCTATCTTCTAGGAGCTTAGAATCAATGTTTGCCATAATCTTCATCATTGGGAAGTGATCACTACATTCTCTCATCCATCCATTCATCTATTAGCATTTATTAAGAATCTACTACATCTCTGAGACTTTCTTCACAGCTATACAGCAGTCTCTCCTACAGTGCCCCTTAGCATGTTGAAAGGAACTGCGTTTCTAAAACCTGGCGTAAAGGTGAGAGCTACATTGTACTTACCATTTATAAGCCAGGAATGACAGTAAGTTTTATATATTTATATATATATATATTTTTATATATTTTTTTTTTTTTGAGACGGAGTTTCGCTCTTGTTGCCCAGGCTGCAGTGCAATAGTGCAATGGGATTACAGGCATGCACCACCATGCCCGGCTAATTTTGTGTTTTTATTTTATTTTAGGGATTTCACCATGGTTGGGCTGGTCTCGAACTCCCGACCTCCGGTGATCTGCCCGCCTCAGCCTCCCAAAGTATTGGGATTACGGGCATGAACCACCATACCCCGCCTAAGTTTTATATATCTTTTCTCATTTAACTCTCACAACAACCTTATGAGGTCAATATTATTATCCTTATCATCCATATTTAATGGAAGAGAGAACAGAAGCTTAGGGAGGTTCAATAGTTTGGCCACAGTCACATGAGAGTGGCTGAACTAGGAGGCTGCCTCGGTTCTGTAGAGGCCAGGGCCCCTTTACTTACCTGCTGCATAAGCACTGGGAGAGGATGTGGTGGAGAAGGCGTCCTAGACGCAGGAGTGGGCCTCTGGGACCTGAGGCTGGCAGAGGCAAGACGCAGCCTGGCGTTTCAGGACCCTATGGGGGTACTTAACAGACCCAGAACGAAATATGTTCCCAGAGCTCTGGTGGGTGTCCCTGAATGAGAAAGGCTGGGTTTTGGCTCTGGAGATGAGGCATGGGGTCCGTAGAGAGAACCAGGGCTTAGCACAAAGCCATGGTGTCCATCGAGTGAGGATTCTTTCACTGCAGCTCTCCAATGTGGTCCTGGCGGTCCCTCCTGTCCTCTTTTCTTTCTTCACAGTCAAGCAGCAGTCCACCTCGGGGCCATCAAGACGCCATCACCGCAGCAGGAAGGATCTGTGATTCCAGGCCACCGCTAATGAACTCATACGTGAAATCTCACAAAATAGTCATATATATACACACATAAACACATACATACACACATACACACACACACACATACACACACATGTACACATACACATACAGACACACACACACATATA
>NW_012102255.1:2110434-2111464 GCF_000951045.1 Mandrillus leucophaeus | reverse complement strand
ACACACACACGTACACAAACACATACACACACATACACACATATATACACACACATACACACATATATACACACATACACACACATATACACACATACACACACACATACACATATACACACATACACACATACACATACACACATACACACATATACACACATACTGTGTGTATCACAGCACCACACTTTTGGGCCGGCTGGAAAGGCATCAAAGTGAAATAAGAGCAATCAGAGCTAAAGGTTAGGATTTACTGCTGTATTATTTATTGCAGCCTTGTGGAAAAAACAAAACCTCAAAGCTTCGTATTTCTCAGCGTGTGAACAATTCATAAACTTTTTGTTTCCTCAGCAATACAAAGCCTCTGAGGTCTGCGATTTACGAACAGGAAGAAGCTGTATCACCTGTTCTTCCCCTGTGAGAAAGATGATGACAGGACAGCTGCTTTCTCAGCGGAGGGGCAGGGCTGCCGAGCTTCGCCAAGGCTCATACCAGTAAGATTCTGCGACCGGCAGCCCTTTCCACACCGCGGGGAGGAAAGCCGGCTCTTAGATGACTAGTGGTGACTGGCCTCGCCGCCGCTCGCAAGCCGGGGCCCTGCAGGGCCATCTCTCACTCCGTGTTGGCCCTCGAAGCCTGGCCCGTCGCGGTGTGGTTCTCGGTCCATCCACAGCAAAGTGACACCTTTCGGGGAGGCTCCAAATAGCTCTCACGCGTTTCTCTTCCTCCACCAGTGGGCTGTGGTCTCATTAGAAGGCCACCATGGGCCGGGCGCCGCGGCTCACGCCTGTCATCCCAGCACTCTGGGAGGCCGAGGCGGGCGGATCACGAGGTCAGGGGATCGAGACCAGCCTGGCTAACAGGGTGAAACCCCGTCTCTACTGAAAATACAAAACAAACAAACAAACAAACAAAAAACAATTAGCCGGGCGCAGTGGCGGCGCCTGCAGTCCCAGCTACTCGGGAGGCTGAGGCAGGAGAATGGCGGGAACCCGGGAGGCGGAGCTTGCAGTGAGCTGAGATCGCGCCA
>NW_012102255.1:2107484-2110204 GCF_000951045.1 Mandrillus leucophaeus | reverse complement strand
AAGAAGAAGACCACCACGAAAACTTTTCACCTTCCATTCTCCACACACTAAGTCTTCGGGGTTTTGGGCTGAGCACGGTGGCTCACGCCTGTAATCCTGGCACTTTAGGAGGCCAAGGCAGGTGGATCACTTGAAGTCAGGGGTTCGGGACCAGCCTGACCAACATGGTGAAACCCCCGTCTCCACTAAAAATACAAAAATTAGCTGGGCGTGGTGGAGGGCACCTGTAATCCCAGCTACTCTGGAGGCTGAGGCAGGAGAATCGCTTGAACCCGGGAGGCAGAGGCTGCAGTGAGCCAAAATTGTGCCACTGCACTCCAGCCTGGGCGACAGAGGGAGACTTCCTCTTAAAAAAAAAAAAGTTTTGAGGTTCCTTTTTTACCATGGTTTATGAAGTTTTGTTCTAATAACTCAAATAAATTGAAGCTTATCTTAAAAGAGGATAAAGCTACAGTATTTTCAGTGTGTACCCTGTATGTGCATGTTACATGTTGGACCTGACTTTCCAAACACGACTCACCAGCATTGGCACTCAGGTATGTAGCTCATGCTCAAAGGGCAATGAGTAATCTTGCTTAATCCTGAGACTCGGGTGGCATTACTGGGGCATTTAGCATCCCCCCTTCATCAGTGCCAGCGCCGCAGACGCTGCGGGCAACAAATTGTGCACCCTAGTGGCCCACACGAGTATTTCTCATTACAGTATTAATTGTAAAGTGTAAACACCAAGTTACAAAAACCCCCCACGTTTTTATGTTGCTGGGGGAAGGTTCCACAAATTTCTGCCATCTACTTTCTTTTTACTCTTTTAAGGCTTTTTTTTGGGGGGGAAAATAAAACATAAATACAGAAAATCATACAAAAATGATTGCATAGTGTAATGAAGGCAAACACCCTTGTAACTACCATCCAGGTCAAGGAATAGAATTGTGCAAGCCACTGAGAGGACCATCCATGGGCCCCACCCCTGTCATGTCCCAACCACCACCACCGCCAAGAAACCATGAAGACAATCACTTGGTTGTATTTATTTATAGTGAACACCTGGGACTCTATGGGTGTCCACTTAAAAAAATCGTGGCTGGGCATGGTGGCTCATGCCTGTAATCTCAACACTTTGGGAGGCTGAGGCAGAGGTTGGAGACCAGCCTGGGCGCCATAACAAGACCCCATCGCTATTTTTTGAAAATCAGTTATGATTTTAAGTCTCTGAAGCTATAAGTTTCCCCTCTCTTTCTTATCCTGACAATGTATCTGTTGAAAAACCTGAATCCTTTGACCTGTGAAATTTCCCACAATCTGGATGTTACTGATGAAGTATTCCCGGTGGAGTTCAACGTGTTCTGGACTTCCTGCGATGTAGCAGCTGGATCCCAAGGTCTGATGAAACTTAGGTTCAGACTCTATGGCAAGACTCAGTCACGATTGGATCTTGAATCAGAAAGCACAAAACATTGGTAAACTCTCTTGCTATATTAATAGTCACTGATGCCCAATGCCTAAAGCCATTAATCCATTGGCAATTACAAAATTGTAATACTCTAATTCCACCACTTTTTTTTCATTTGTTAGTTGCAATACTTTTTTTTTTTTTTTGAGATGGAGTCTCGCTCTGTTGCTAGGCTGGAGTGCAGTGGCATAATCTCGGCTCACTGCAACCTCCGACTCCCAGGTTCAATCAATTCTCCCACCTCAGCCTCCCGAGTAGCTGGGACTACAGGCGCGTGCCACCAAACCTGGCTAATTTTTGTATTTTTGGTAGAAATGGGGTTTCACCATGTTGGGTAGGATGGTCTTGATCTCCTGACCTCGTGATCCACCCACCTCGGCCTCCCAAAGTGCTGGGATTACAGGTGTGAGCCACCGCGCTCGCCTGTCTATTAGTTGCATTACTTTCATAAAGGGATGGCTCCTCTCATCTGCCATTAGGTTACCCAGTGGCACAATCCATGTAGGAAAGTTGGGAAAAGTACTGGATTCTTTTCTCTTGTAAGTTTTCTAAGATGAGGAATGAGTCCCCCACCCTCCTCTCCCCAAAAAAGAATTGGTTCCCTAACATCCTCCAAATGTGATGATTAAAAAATTTTGAAGAATTTTTAATATAATTAAGAACTTATGGATTTAAATATGTTTGATCATTTTCTGTCCCTTGGAATTACTGAAGCGTAAATTGTCTCATCTTTAGTAGGTGGATGCCTTTTCCAATTGGCTCCTGAATCCGTTTTACATGGCCCTAGTGGTCTTCGTAGTTTTGTTCCTATCTGACAGGACTAGATGATATGACAAAGGTCAAAATGTGTATTTTCTGCCCCAAACCGGGAGTCAGTCATTTCTTCATGAAGCATTTGTTTCTTTTAGTGGGAAATGGTATTTGAAGACAATAATCTGGGCATAAAGATGCTGATTGCTACTGTGCTGGTCGTTGCTTTGTTTCTGGGCCTTTTCAGTGAAGATTTTGCATATATACACACATGAAGAGAATAGAAAATACCTCATGCATTCGCACTGATACTTTACATTCAGATTCAGAACAACAGGGAATTTTACTTAACCTCTACTATCTTGAGAATCCTGTACACACATTCTTCCACATTGAAAATATGATTCTCAAAACCAGAATCTAGAATGGAATCAGAATACCTCATCCTTGCTCATTTGATTTGTCTACATTACTCATAACAGTGTCGGAGCTGCAGTACTAATATTACCATCACTAATAT
>NW_012102255.1:2105204-2106614 GCF_000951045.1 Mandrillus leucophaeus | reverse complement strand
CTATACACTATCAGAGCATGTGGTCATTACAAAGTACACTCACTCCCTTTTAACTCCTAGTCTTAATTCCACAAGTAACTACACACTTAATAGTTACCACTAGTCTTAATTCCACAAGTAACTACACACTTAATAGTTACCACTAGTTTCTATTTTGATGTCTGAATAGAGCAAAAGTTCTCTTCGGGTCAGGTTCATTTTCTTGTAAAAAGAGGAGGGAAAAACAAGGCCAGTTGTGCCCATGTTGAGACGGTTTACACGTAGTAAATAATGATGGCATTTTACGATGCCTCCTTAATACACTTCCTGAGCTCTTTTGCACATGTATGTTGGAGAATTTCACATTTACGACCCACCGTCCCTTCTTTGTGGTTGCTGTTACTGGTGGTCAGGATGGTAGGGAAAAAGGTCTACTTTCTCCCTTCTGTTACGCTAGACCAGTTTCTCAACCTCAGCGCTTTTGGCATGTGGGACCGGATAATTCTTTGTGCTGGGGGTGCTGTCTGTGCCTTGTAGGATGTGTAGCCCGTCCCTGGACTCTGCCCACTAGATACCAGTAGCACTCTTCCCCCTAGTCGTGACAACCAAAAATGTCTCCAGACATTTCTAAATGTCCCCTGGAGACAAAATTGCCCCTGGCTGTGAACCCTGCCCCTCGTTGCTGTTTTGACCCGCATAGATTGGACACATTGCAGTTTTAAGCAGTTATCCTTGAGTAAAAGGGACTATTACAAGGTTCAAAATCCAGACTAATGCTGTCTCATCTGCAAGCAATATTAACATTCCTTGATAGGAAATTTGTAGCAGAGAACTAACTTTGTAACAATTATCTTTTTTTTTTTTTTTTTGAGACGGAGTCTTGCTCTGTCATCCAGGCTGGAGTGCAGTGGCATGATCTCGGCTCACTGCAACCTCCGCCTCCCGGGTTCAAATAATTCTCCTGCCTCAGCCTCCGAGTAGCTGGGATTACAGGCTCACACCACCACGCCTGGCTGATTTTTGTATTTTTAGTAGAGACAGGGTTTCATCATGTTGGCCAGACTGGTCTCAAACTCTTGACCTCAACTGATCCAGCTGCCTTGGCCTCCCAAAGTGCCGGTATTACAGGCATGAGCCACTGTGTCCTGCCAACAATGATCTTTATTATAATAATAGCTAATGGTGTAATAATTAACATAGTATACCATATTCGCACAATTCTCAAAACACTTTTCACTTATACTATTTATTGAACTAAGTGAGGATTCTTAAATCTTCCTATTCTAAAAATGAGGAAGCCAAAGCCCAAAGCAGTTAAGTGTCTCGCACGAGGTCAGAATAACAGTAAGCAGCAGAGTGAACGCCAGGTTCTTGATCAGGCTCTCATCTTCATTAACTGTGTCTTGGGTCATTGTCCTTAATGCGCAAGTA
>NW_012102255.1:2097217-2101714 GCF_000951045.1 Mandrillus leucophaeus | reverse complement strand
TCAAACTCTTGACCTCAACTGATCCAGCTGCCTTGGCCTCCCAAAGTGCCGGTATTACAGGCATGAGCCACTGTGTCCTGCCAACAATGATCTTTATTATAATAATAGCTAATGGTGTAATAATTAACATAGTATACCATATTCGCACAATTCTCAAAACACTTTTCACTTATACTATTTATTGAACTAAGTGAGGATTCTTAAATCTTCCTATTCTAAAAATGAGGAAGCCAAAGCCCAAAGCAGTTAAGTGTCTCGCACGAGGTCAGAATAACAGTAAGCAGCAGAGTGAACGCCAGGTTCTTGATCAGGCTCTCATCTTCATTAACTGTGTCTTGGGTCATTGTCCTTAATGCGCAAGTACAGACACACACACGTGCATGTTCATGCAGACAACCTTTTTCTTGTTGTTAACTTTTTAGAATGGCTCTTACAATTTCCATGTAATTACATTTTATTCCAACAGTAAGCTAGGAATCCACCATTAAGGGAGATTCACGATGTTATTGCATATCCTACCACCAGGTGTCGCCATCGTATACTCACACGTGTTTCTTCCATTGGTGAATTCCTAATTTACTAAATGCTCCAAGGAGTGATCAGCTAATTTATTTATTTTTGGAGACACGCCCATGCTGGCGTGCAGTGAGTATTCACAGGTGTGACCACAGCACACTACAGCCTTGAACTCCTGAGCTCAAGTGATCCTCCTGCCTCGGCCATCCTGGTAGCTGGGTCTACAGGTGTGCACCACTGTGGCCAACCAGCTGGTTTTAAGTAAGTGTATCCAGCAGTGGAAACAGTCCAAAGAAAAGAATGATCAAAAGGTGAAGAGGACCAGGTGCAGTGACTCATGCCTGTAATCCCCGCACTTTGGGAGGCCAAGGCAGGTGGGTCACATGAGGCCAGGAGTTCAAGAGCAGCTTGTCCAACATGGTGAAACCTCATGTCTACAGTCTACGAGCAGTGTCTAGGCCAGTACAGGCTCACGCCTGTAATCCCAGAACTTTGGGAGGCCGAGGTGGGCAGATCACGAGGTTAAGAGATTGAGACTATGCTGGCCAACATGGTGAAACCCCATCTCTACTAAAAATACAAAAATTAGCTGAGCGTGGTGGCACACGCCTGTAGTCCCAGCTACTTGGGAGGCTGAGGCAGGAGAATCACTTGAATACGGGAGGGGGAGGTTGCAGTGAGCTGAGATGGTGCCACTGCACTCCAGCCTGGTGACAGAGCAGGACTCTGTCTCAAAACAAAACAAAACAAGCAGTGTCTAACCCTTTAAATGTGATGACTTTTTTGCTTCTCTATGGTGGTGGATATCAGGAGAATTATAATTATGCATGGACCTTTCGTTTTTTTTGGAGACAGAGTCTCACTGTGTCGCCCAGTCTGGAGTGGAGTGGTGTGATCTCGGTTCACTGTAGTCTCCACCTCCCGGGTTCCAGCAATCTTCCCACCTCAGCCTCCTGAGTAGCTGGGACTACAGGCGTGCACTACCATGCCCAGCTAATTTTCTTATTTATTTCTTAGTAAAGATGGGGTTTCACCATGTTGGCCAGGCTGTTCTCAAACTCCTGACCTCAGGTGATCCACCTGCCTGGGCCTCCCAAAATGCTGGGATTATGCATGAGCCACTGTGCCCAGCAGTGTTAGTGTATTTTATGTGTGGCCCAAGACAATTCTTCTTCTTCCAATGTGGCCCAGGGAAGCCAAAAGGCTGGGCGCCTGTGGAAGGCATCTTAGCATCAAGGCCAAATGACTTTTCAGATAGTAAGGGCTGTGCTGCAGGCTCTGAGATGGAGTTTGATGGGCAGGATGTTTATTAAGGAGTGCCCTTGTGATCCGCACCTATAGAAGAGAGAAGGCAGAAACAGGAGAGGGCAGAGGGAGAAGCTAAGCTGTGATGTTGGCCAACGACAGCCTCGGCCAACCGCCGAGGAGCTCTGCCACAAATATGGCCCTTCAGAGTCTTCTTGAGTTGGGCTGGGAGGGCTAGACCTTTATACTCCTGCATTTATGGGCAGTGGCTGTAGGCCACCCTAGGCGAGGTGTGAATATTTGAAAGTGAATATTGAGGGCCGGGTACAGTGGCTCGTGGGGATCACGTAGCACATGTCTGTAATCCCAGCGCTTTGAGAGGCCAAGGTGAGAGGATCGCTTGAGGCCGGGAGTTCGAGACCAGCCTGGGGAACATAGCAAGACACTGTCTTTACAAAAAAATTTACAAATTAGCCAGGTGTGACAGCAGGTGCCTGTAGTCCCAGCTACTTGGGAGGCTGAGGCAGAGGAATCCCTTAAGCTAAGGAAGCTGAGGTTGCAGTGAGCTATGATGGCTTCATTGCACTCCAGTCTGGGCAACAGAGTGAGACCCTGTCTCAAAAAAAGAAAAAAAAGGAAGTGAATATTGAAATATTAATACTAAATCAAAATGGCATGCTTTGAGTATTACTGACTTTTATTTTTGTTTTTTATTTTTTTTGAGACGGAGTGCAGTGGTGCGATCTCGGCTCACTGCAACCTCTGCCTCCCAGGTTCAAGCAATTCTCCTGTCTCAGCCTCCTGAGAAGCTGGGATTATAGGGTTGTGCCATCACACCCAGCTAACATTTGTGTTTTTAGTAGAGATGGGGTTTCACCAAGTTGGTCAGGCTGATCTTTAACTCCTGACCTCGGGTGATCCACCTGCCTCGGCCTCCCAAAGTGCTGGGATTACAGGCATGAGCCACTGTGCCCGGCCAACATTTTTATGCTAGTAAGAGAGAAGAGCGATCACAGAACCACTGATCAGCCACAGTTCATGGAGGCCATAAACATAAATGACATGGAAGTAGGCTCTTTAGCCTTCCAAAGGTCAAGACTAAACCAAACCCAGTTAGCAGACTGGGGCCAAATGCTGAAACCAAAGTCCGATTTCCATGCATATCTAACCATTTGACCGGAAATCCCACCTCTAGGAATTGGTTCTAACTGGTGGACGTATGTGACCGTGTCCATCATCCATCCTTCCCTTGGGGAATTTTCACCTTGGGCTGGCAGAACCCAGAGTTCCATGGTTCTCAAGCAGCTGGGATGATAAATCCTCCTTTGAAGGGTGGTTGGGTGGGGGCATCGCAGCGTCGCCCATTGGATACAAGAAGTTGTCATCTTCGCGGGGAGGAAGCTATGTGGGTGGGTTGGAGTGACAGCAACCAAGGGTGGTGGGCCCAGAGGGCCGGGGAAAAGAAGGGACACCACAGGGGAAGGGGTTGGGTGTGGAGGGATGGGAGGCAGGCGAGGGCAGGGTGTGTGAGAGGACGCTACAGAAGAGCAACAGTCATATTCTCGTTCTGGCTCCCTCCTGTCTTGCTCATTCATGTGGAGGGCGGGGGGTGAACTGAGCTGGGAAGGAGGGAAGAAGGGGAAATTGTCACACAGTTTGTCTCCAGGGCCATCATGTGCTCAATGGCTCCGGCTGTTGCTACCCCTCGATGAAATCTGACTTTGTAACGGGCTGGTCACCAGAAACCAGACCTCCAAGTGGCTCCCTGGCTTCTCCCTCGCTTCGCCAGGTCCCTTCTCTTGCTGCTGAACACCAGGAGTAAATGCTGCCGTGATTTGCTGCGTCTTCCCCACTTGCGTTGATTGTATTGAATCGGTCATGTCTTGGAGCTCGTACTGATCTCAGAAGTAGCCATGGTTTCTGCTGTGTTATTTTAGGTTGTATATAGTCATATATAACCCTCTTGGGGTTCAAAGATAAATGTACACGTTGGAGAAGGTGAAAATGAACTGTAAACATTTATTGCTGTTTTGAAAAGAAACTTGTTTGTTTTAAAATTCGTTGTAAAGATAATATAGGCTGGGCGCAGTGGCTCATGCCTGTAATCCTGGCACTTGGGAAGGCTGAGGTGGCGGGGGGGAATCACCTGAGATCAGGAGTTCAAGACCAGCCTGGCCAACATGGTGAAACCCCATCTCTACTTAAAAAAAAAACCAATAACAAAAATTAGCTGGGCGTGGTGGCAGGCACCTGTAATCCCAGCTACCAGGGAGGCTGAGGCAGGATAATCCCTTGAACCTGGGAGGCAGAGGTTGCAGTGAGCTGAGATCGCACCACTGCACTGCAGCCTGGATGACAGAGTGAGACTCCATCTCAAAACCAAACAAACAAACAAAAACCATTTATATCTGTCTATCTAAATTATATTTAAAATTATTACCAGACAGAAAAGTATGAAGAATAAAATGAGGCCAGACGTGGTGGGATTACAGGCATTACAAAATGCCTGTAATCCCACCATTTTGGGAGGGTGAGGCAGGAGGACCGTTTGAGGCTGGGAGTTGAGCGTGGGCAACAAAGTGAGACCCTGTCTCTACAAAAAAATTTTAAAATGGGCCGGGTGCAGTGGCTCTTGCCTGTAATCCCAGCACTTTGGGAGACGGAGGTGGGTGGATCACCTGAGGTCAGGAGTTTGAGACCAGCCTGACCAACAAGGTGAAACCCCGTCTGTACTAA
>NW_012102255.1:2095103-2097167 GCF_000951045.1 Mandrillus leucophaeus | reverse complement strand
CCCAGCATTTTGGGAGGCTGAGGCAGGAGGACCGTTTGAGGCTGGGAGTTGAGCGTGGGCAACAAAGTGAGACCCTGTCTCTACAAAAAAATTTTAAAATGGGCCGGGTGCAGTGGCTCTTGCCTGTAATCCCAGCACTTTGGGAGACGGAGGTGGGTGGATCACCTGAGGTCAGGAGTTTGAGACCAGCCTGACCAACAAGGTGAAACCCCGTCTGTACTAAAAATACAAAATTAGCCAGGCATGGTGGTATGCACCTGTAATCCTAGCTACTTGGGAGGCTGAGGCAGGAGAAGTGCTTGAACCCGGGAGGTAGAGGTTGCAGTGAGCCAAGATTGCACCATTGCACTCCAGCCTGGGCAACAGAGTGAGACTCCATCTCAAAAAAAATAAAAATAAAATAAAAATTTAAAACATGAGCCGGGCATGGTGTGCACCTGTCATCCCAGCTACTTGGGAGGCTGAGGTGGGAGGATGGCCTGAGCCCGGGAGTTGAGGCTGCAGTGAGCCATGTTTGCACTGCTGCACTCCAGCCTGGGTGATACAGTGAAACCCTGTCTCAAAAAACAAAAAACAAAAACAAAAAAAAAAGAATAAAATGAAAATCATCAAAAATATTCCACTTTTATATATGTGTTCATATCCATACATTTAAGTTAGAATCATAATGTATTTGTTTTAGTTTGTACCTTGTTTTTTTACTTCACAGTCTATCAGAAGCATTCCCATGTCATTGAATATTTTTAAAACATAGTTGCAAATATTATGTAATATTCCATCGGTGGATACACTATTATTTACCTGTCCCCTTATGAGATACTTAGTCCACACAGGTAACATTCTTGGCGTAGCTGGAAGTGAAACTCCTTATGCACTTGGCATTGGGATTCTATCCGTGAATGAAGTACGCTGGAGCACAGAATCTTGTCTCCAGCCACGGCTGTGAGCCTGGGAGAGAGGAGAGGAAGGGAGAGTCTGCCCTTGACCTTGTGTGTAGGGTTCAATCTCTCTCCAGTAGTCTGAGCAAGGGCCAGCCGGGTGTGAGAGGTTGGGGAGGGCTTCGCCGAGTGGGGAGGACATTTTGAGTGTTGCTCAATCTTTTAAGATTTAAAATGTTTGCACTGGCCACATTTCTGCACCTGAGGCAAATCCCCAGTGTCCCTCCCTCGGCGGTGGCTCTGTGAAGAGCACACAGTACAAAAATGACGACTACAGAAAGCCAGATCGCAGAACCTGGCATGATCCTGCTGTCAGCCGGGTTCTCTGCTAGGTCTTATGGCTCAGAGGAAGTGGCACTGGACAGTGAGAAACAGGACACCTGGCTTCTAGTCTCAGCTCTGCCTCCAATTAGCTGTGTGATGGGAGATGAGTCACTTCACTTCCCTGGGCTTTTCTGCTTCTTCCTTCTAAAAAAGATGCACTTCAAGACGGGCGCGGTGGCTCACGCCTGCAATCCCAGCACTTTGGGAGGCCGAGGCGGATGGATCACCTGAGGTTGGGAGTTCAAGACCAGCCTGCCCAACATGGTGAAACACCGTCTCCAGTAAAAAAATAAATGAATGAATAAATAAAAAATTAGTCAGGCATGGTGGCGGGTGCCTGTAATCTCGGCTAGTCAGGAGGCTGAGGCAGGAGAATCGCTTGAATCCCGGAGGCAAAGGTTGCAGTGAGCCGAGATTGCGCCACTGCACACACCAGCCTGGGTGACAGAGCGAGACTCCGTTTCAAAAAAAAAAAAAAGATGCGCTTCAAGTGCTGCACAGAAATGGCTTCAGGATAATCCTTGTTCATGACGTAATACTTTAGTCACTGACCCACGCAAAACTCCTTTTCATTCATTCATTACTTCATTTATGCTTTAACATCTATGGATACATCACTCAACACAAAACCAGGTCCCTGTTTGCTTACTACTGCCTAGCAATCCTTCCCCTCTTCCCTCTCCCGGCTCCCCGCTTCCTACCACCTTAGGAGAAAGCACACCCATCATTCCCTTACTTTCCTTTCTATAGAGTTTTGTCACATATACATGTATTCCTAGAAGGTACTTTTGTTGTTGTTGTT
>NW_012102255.1:2089856-2090773 GCF_000951045.1 Mandrillus leucophaeus | reverse complement strand
ATGTTTTGGTACATACCTTGGGTGTACAAATGCAAGAGCTCCCTTGGGTATATACCTCAAAGTGCAATGCTGGATTGCAGGATCTTGCTTAGCTGGTCGGGCACAGAGGCTCACGCCTGTAATCCCAGCACTTTAGGAGGCTGAGGCGGGCTGATCACCTGAGGTCAGGAGATTGGGACCAGCCTGTCCAACATGGCGAAACTCCGTCTCCACTAAAAATACAAAAATTAGCCAGGTGCGGTGGCGGTCGCCTGAAATCCCAACTACTGGGGAGGCTGAGGCAGGAGAATCGCTTGAACCCGGGAGGCGGAGCTTGCAGTGGGGCAAGATTGTGCCACTGCCCTCCAGCCTGGACAACAGAGCAAGACTCTGTCTCAAAACAAAAAACAAAAAACAACCTGCTTAGCTTTACAAGATAATCTGAAAGTGTTTCCCGGAATGGCTCTGCGCGGTCCCTCTAGCGGTGTATTACTGAGCCTGCCGATCCACATCCTCTCTAGCACTTACCATCGTCAGGCATGATTTTTGTCCTTTGGATGCAGTTACCATGTGATCACATTGTGGTCTTGATTTGCATTTCCCTGACTGCTAATGAGATTGAATATTTCTCTGTATGTTTCTCAGCCGCATGTGTTTTCTCTTCTCTGAAATGCCTACTCATGTCTTTTGCCTATTTTTTTAAAAACTGAGTTATTTGTCCTTCTTATTGTTGTTTTGTTGCTGTTTTTTATTTTTTTGGAGTTTGTTTGTTTGTTTTTTTGTTTGTTTGTTTGTGAGATGGAGTTTTTGCTTTTGCTACTCAGGCTGGAGTACAATGATGCAATCTCGGCTCATTGCAACCTCTGCCTCCCGGGTTCAAGTCATTCCCCTGCCTCAGCTCCCAAGTAGCTGGGATTACAGGCACACGCCACCACACC
>NW_012102255.1:2086024-2086732 GCF_000951045.1 Mandrillus leucophaeus | reverse complement strand
TTTTCAAGTGTTGAGTTCAATAGTATTGAGTATATCTTCACACTGCTAGAGAAGCAAAGTCTCCAGGACGTTTTCATCTTGCAAAACTGAAACCTTCGTATTAAACAATCACTTCCCATTTTCCCTCTTCCAACCCCTGGCAACCACCATTCTACTTGCTGTATTTATGAGTTTGACCATTTTAGATACCTCATATAAGTGGGATCACACAATATTCGTCCTTTTGTAACTGGCGTATTTCACTCAGCATAATGTCCTCCACTTTCATCCGTGCTGTGCCCTGTGTTGGAATTTCCTTCCTTTTTATGGTTGAGTAATATTCCACTATCGGTATTTCCACATTCTATATGTCTTTTCGTCCATCGATGGGCACTCGGATTGCTTCTACCTTTCAGCTATGGTGAGTGAGGCTGCTGTGAACATGGGTGTAGGTTTCTTTTTCACTCACAGCACACAGAATTAACTTTGAAAGCTCTAAAGCCCACCAGCCGAAGGCTGATTTTCCCCTCAGCACTTACCTATAGTGAGTGGGGATGTTTCTAAACAGCGATGAAGTGCCCCTGAGAACCAATCCTGAGGCTGTTCTGTTTCAGAAAAACAAGAAAACTTTTTTTTTTGGTTTTTTTTTCTGGGCTGGGTGCGGTGGCTCACGCCTGTCATCCCAGCACTTTGGGAGGCTGAGGCAGGAGAATCACTTGAACCCAGGAG
>NW_012102255.1:2078850-2080438 GCF_000951045.1 Mandrillus leucophaeus | reverse complement strand
ATCTCGGCTCATTGCAACCTCTGCCTCCCGGGTTCAAGTCATTCCCCTGCCTCAGCTCCCAAGTAGCTGGGATTACAGGCACACGCCACCACACCCGGCTAACTTTTTGTATTTAGTAGAGATGGGGTTTCACCATGTTGGTCAGGCTGGTCTTGAACTTCTGACCTCAGGTGATCCACCCACCTCGGCCTCCCAAAGTGCTGGGATTACAGGTGTGAGCCACCGCGCCCAGCCCACATATTCTTAATACTAATCCATATTACTATTTGTTGCAAATACCTTCTCCCAATTAGTAACATGTCTTTTCACCTTCTTTAATATATCTTTGGTGACTAGATACTATTAATTTTAATATTGTCATATCTCTTAATCTTTTTTTAATAGTTGTATTATTTACACCTTGAGAAATCCTTCCCTGGCCAGGCGTGGTGGCTCATGTTTATAATCCCAGCACTTTGGGAAACTGAGGTAGGAGATCACTGGAGCCCAGGAGTTCAAGACCAGTCTGGGCAACATGGTGAGACCCTGTCTCTATAAAAAATAATAATTTTTTAAAAAAAGAGCATCAATAAATTGAGGAGAAATGACATCTTTATGATATGAAATTTTCTAGCTCATGAGCATGGTATCCCTCTTCATTTACTCGGGATTTTTTAAAACCTTGGAAACTTTTTAAATCTTTCTCATACGGCCCTCTGATTTTACATCTGTCCATGAAATGTTTGAGTCATTTTCAATTATAAATATTGCCTGGTTTGGCTGGATGCGGTGGCTCATACCTGTAATCTTAGCACTGTGTGGGGCCAAGGTGGGTGGATCACTTGAGCTCAGGAGTTCAAGACTAGCCTGAGCAACATGGCAAAACTCCGTCTCTACAAAAAATACAAAAAATTCAAAAAATTAGCCAGGCATGGTGGTGTGCATCTGTAGTCCCAGCTACTGGGGAGCCTGAAGTGGGAGGATCACTTGAGCCTGGCGGGAGGTCAGGCTGCAGTGAGCTGAGATTGTGCCTCTGCACTCCAGCCTGGGCAACAGGGTGAGACCCGTCTCAAATAAATAAATAAAAATAAAATTGATTTTAAAATATTGCCTGGTTCTACATCTCCTATCACCTAAACTGCATGTTAAATCATTCTGTTGCTACGGTTTGTATGGATCCTGTCACCTCCTTGTGAGACCTATTGTAGAATCATGTTTGGCCTGTTCTATTGTTAGCCATCTTGTGTTCATGTTCATTTCTGGGGAATTATGATACCACCAACATAACTTTAGCACTGTTTCAACCCCAGGCCTGGTCAGGTGTGGTGGCTCATGCCTGTAATCCCAGCACTTTGGGAGGCTGAGGTGGGTGAATTACCTGAGGTCAGGAGTTTGAGGCCAGCCTGGCCGACATAGTGAAACCCTGTCTCTACTAAAAATACAAAAATTAGCCAGGTGTGGTGGTGCATCCCTGTAGTTCAAGCTACTTGGGAGGCTGAGGCAGGAGAATCACTTGAACCCAGGAGGCAGAGGTTCCAGTGAGCCGAGATCATGCCACTGCACTCCAGCCTGGGTGACAGACCGAGACTCTGTCTCAAAAAACAAAAAA